>NW_019724590.1:58521-75537 GCF_002891405.2 Cryptotermes secundus | reverse complement strand
TAATGTGGGTGATCTTCGCAGTGTGACTTGTGTGACTTTGTGTATGTGTTTGATGACTAATTCCACATCCTGGGTTTGTTCCCTGTATGGATGTTTATGGAAAGTGGAGGATGTGTATGTATATGACGAGTCCTGTATCAATGTATTTTGATTTATGGGAAAATTATATTAATTTTAAGTTTTCATAGTAATGCACTTTTTAAATTATGTTTAGTTACAATTGTAATAAGCTCTTGTTTTTTTTTATATTACCTATGTTAGTTAACTGGTGTGTGTTATTTTAGTTGTGTGACTTATGTTATCTATTACATGTATACATCTATAATCAAATGGACTATTTCCACATCCTAGGAGTTTTGCTTGTATGGATATATGGAAAATAAAGGAAATGATGATGATGATATATATATATATATGTGTGTGTTCTTGTGGCTGCTTATTTTTTAAGACTTTAGTTGTTTCAAATTTCTGGTATTCACATAATGAGTATATCTTTGCTGAACAATACCTAATGCCTAATGTATGTAAGCGATTGGGATAAATAGTAGTAATAGAGATGCATGCTGTTTTCTTCTTTCTTCTAATAATCTGATCATTTCAAAATCTCTAATTATAATTTTGCAAATATTCCATTGCACTGATGGCAGGAAATGTGCACATATTAATATAGAAAGTAAATGCGATTGTTTATGAAAGTTCTGTGTTACTTACTTATATATATCACTCATTTTATTGCATTAAACTTGTGATCATTATAATCTAGTGGTTATACCATAGCTCAGGCAATTAAGTTGATTCTATAGGGTTCTGATGATGGTGTATAATACTCAGGATCACTGAGGTTTTGAATTTTGTTCCTCATCCAGTGTTCTAAAGAACACAGTATTTTGGAAACTGGAGTTAACTTCAGTCAATGCAATGATTTTGTGTAGCTCCTACTAATGGATACAGTAAAATCGATGCCTCTCATCCTTTTGCCTAAGGATGGAAACTGATCTGGTATCCATAATTTTGTGTTCTTTAGTATATTAGAAAATGGACAAAATCCAAACATTCTGTACTCACAACTTAGGCAGTTAGTTGCTGACTTTCCACTGTGGCAGCCCAGGTTCAGTCCCAGGTCAGGTCATGTGGAGTTTGTGGTGAACAGAGCAGCATTGGGGCAGTTTTTCTCTGAGCACTTTGGTTTCCCCTTCCAGTTCTCATTTTCATTCCACCAGCTGCTCAACATTTCTTAATCATCCCATCATCAGACGCTGCATGATCTTCACAAAGGTCAAAAAGGTAAAGCTGTCCCTGTAACATGCTGTGAAGGCCCGTAGGGTTGTGAGACATCAAGGCTCCCACATTTTCTAGAAAGTCAGCTCACAGATGGTGTTGAGGTTGTCAGTGTTACATGCTGTGCCCTTTACACCCAGGAAGATTCCTGGTACTCATTTCTGTTAAGAAGCTGAGTCAACCCCAGGACCATAGTGTGGCTGGGAGTATTAGGTCAATTAAAAAAAAATCCACCTCTTCGGGACTCGAACCCACGACCTTCTGGCTTGTAGCGTAGTGCCTCAACCCATTAAATAACCAACATAAAAAATAATTGAGTAATAAGTAATAAAATAACTTAGTGATATAGTGGTATAATACTAATGGTAATAGTACTGCCATTTTTCTGTGATGTCAGTTACTTAAATTCGCTTAGTGGGGGTGGAGTCCAACTGGGTGCACTCGGCACAGTGGCCACTGAATGTTAATTACTTACTGAGGCTACAGAAACAAGTCCCATGAATGATGGGGTTGACAGGGCTGAAGGCTTCCCCCATCTGCCTATTGTTGTATTCCCCTTGGTCTTCCTCTGACATATATCAGGCAGCCCAAAGTACTTGTCAGTAGTTAGGGTTATCTTGTAGTTATCACTGCCAACTTTCTTTTGAACAGAATGGCTACATGACTAGAGGCGCATATAGGCATATGTTATGAAGGAGACCAATCTGTGTGACTTAATTTTGTGGTCTTGTTATAGGTGGGATATTTAGATTTAAATAAAAGAAAAAATGTACTTAAAATTTGTTTTTGTATGTACAGAGTGCTTCACTGTAACGTTTTTATTTGATATGTAACATGATATAGAATTTATTTATGTGTTCAGCTGAAGTGATGTGTGGACCTAATGGTCTTGGGATAAAGTGCTGGCCTTCTCTGTGGACCAACTGAATTCAATGATAATTAATACATTTTCACATTTCCTTATATTTCATTCAGGCTGGTTTATGGTATCTAGACTTCATAAGCATACAGTTAAGCTGACTACAGGAGATACATGGTTATAATTAAATTTAAATATATGTCTGCAGGTCTGAAATTAAACGATATCTTGTTATCAGCATTAAGGAGGTATTGCAACGTGTACGTGTTTGTGATTTGAAGAAATTCTTGAAGCTCTACACTTTACTTTTCTTTCAAGTCTATGACCAGAAGAAGTCACTTTTAGGTGAGATGTTATTCTAGTATTACAAAATGGCTTATACTTTTCAACAAATGTAATGTTTATACAATCTTGACTCAGTTCAACCAGGAGGCAGTTCTCTCTCTACCAATGTTATGGTTATACCACAATAACTAATTCTTCTGAGACTTGATAGTAGCATTTTCTCCATCTCACATATGACAGTTTTACTGCACTGTCCCAGTTTTCCAGAATTATTTGGTGTTATTTTCTCCCCTACATGATGTATTTGCTACACTGCCATGACTTTGATGCAAGATATGATTTTATATAGGTTTCATATGCTGTGATATTTCTTGGTGCTTGTCTGATATGTCAAACTTCTGCAGGTTTCATATATATAGTATTTTATTGTGGTTGTCTGTTATGTCTGAACCAGAGAAAAAGGAATGACAAGATGACAAAAAAGTTACATAATAAAATATTCATAATTTGTCTTCCTTACCTAATATTATTAGAGTAATTAAATCAGAGGCAACATTGAGTAGATTTAGAGCACACAAGGGGGGAAGTGTGAAATGTGTACAAAATTTTGGTCAGAAAGTTCCAAGGGAAGACCTAAACACGGAAGAGAGTATAGTACTGAAGTGTTTGTTAGGCATATAGGATGTAAAGATATTGACTGGACTCATATAATTCAGGATAAGCTCCAGCAATAGGAACCAATCTAAAGGGTTCTGTTGCTGATGTATTAGTAATACAGGGCATTCAATCAAGGAGGAAACTTCGCAACACCGTTGACCAGGCCCAATATTCCGCACAGATTGCTGCTGTGACTGTGACATTTATTAGCGCTTTTGACTCATTCTGCTATCAGCAGTTACAGCAGCAATCTGTGAGGAATGTTGGGCCAGGTCAACAGTGTTGCGAAGTTTCCTCCTTAGTTGAACACACTGTACTATGTTTTTGGACTTGAATGAATGAATGAATGAATGAATTATGAGGGGTAGGCCTTCTCGGCCCTTGCATCGCAACCTACAGTGGTCTATTGTGCTTCCCCTTTTGATTATCCCCTCAGCAATCCTGCGCTTCGAATGAAGTGCAGGATTTTGTACGTGGGGGCGTCGAAATAGTCACTTGGTTCCATAAAGTACTGACCCAAGTGACATAGTCTTCAATAAGCTAAGGCCTCACATTCACAAAGGATATGTGTGGCTGTTTCGTTTCCTACTTGACACCTCTCACAATTGGGACTATCACTTAGTCCCAGTTTGAACAGGTGTCCTTTGAGGTGACAGTGTCCTGTAAGTAGCCCTACCAGCCATCATAGCTGGTTCCTGTTTAACTTCAACAGTTCCTTCGCTCGTTTAGTAGAGGGTCCTCATATGAGTCCCTTTGCTTGCCTGAGTCCAGCTAAGGATCCCCAGTATTTCTTGTGCTTCATGTTTATCCAGTCCCTGATTGCCTGTTTGGCAACTCCTATAGAGATGCCACAGGCTGGTTCAGGTCGTATGAACGGATGTTCAGCTCCAATCTTAGCTAATTGGTCTGCTGTTTCGTTTCCAGCAATACCCTCATGCCCCGGCACCCATATCAGTTGTACCCTGTTATGTTTGGCCAGTTCCATGCGGGTTTGGTGGCAATCCCAGACCAATTTTGAATTGATCTGGTGTTTGTCAAGCACTTTGATTGCAGCTTGGCTGTCAAATTGAATGTAGATGTTCATATTTCTGTAGTTCCTATCTAAATTCTCCATAATACATGCCATAATGGCATATACTTCTGCCTGGAATACTGTCATATACTGCCCAAGGCTGAAACTAAGTTTCCGCCTCATGCCACAGCAGAACACACCAGCTCCAGTGCCCCTATTTATCTTGGAACCATCTGTATACCAGATCAGTCCCCCATTTCTACTGGGCCGAAACCCATCTTCCCATTCACTTCTGTCAGAAAATCTGACTGTGAAGGGTTTTTCATATACATGTCTCAGTATCATTTTGTCAGACCCCATTTGTAATATGGGCTCTTTTTTCATGTCCTGAGTTATGTATGCATGGCTGAATCCATCAGATCTAGGTTTCCATTGTTCACTGCACTGGAGAAGGTAGATTCCTGCCCTGACCTCTGCCTCCAACTGTAGATGCAGTGAGGGGAGTCCAAGGAGATGTTTTTGGACTTTGCCCATCATCTGGTATCCTGAGCATTTCAGAAATGGTATATTTCCATTATCAGATGAAAAGGTTGGGAGGCAGTTATTCATTTTGGTCCAGGATTTTTAAACTCAGCTGAATAAGTGTCTCCCCACTTTTTTACATGAGAATGAAAATGAATCCACTTTCTGAAACATGTTCTGTTTAGCATACCAGACAGTGGAGCAGTAGCGGGTTTTGCCGAATGCAGTAGTAAACATATGGTTTCCATTGAAGTAGGGAATTTTTTGACAAACTCAGTAAATGTTTCAAGGCCGTCCTATACTGTGGAGTTTGTTACAGTTGGAGATGTTCCAGAGGAGCTGAAGCTCAGTGTTGTGGAATGTGTCACATGCCTTCTGAAGCAAGCATCTTCTGATGTCCTCTGTGAGTTTTACAGCAGGGAACATGCACCAAAGTTGGGCCAGGGGATTTACATAGCCATCCAAATGGCCCAGTGGGAAAAGTTACGTTCTCTGAGGTATAAATGATTATTCTCTTCTGTAACTTTCAATATTAATATCAGGTTAATGCTGCAGAAGTAAATTTTAATCAGTTTTTAAGGATAATTTACAAGGAAGCATTTCCAAAGCTGTACTCTGCAGAGCCTCAGGATTTTGTAAGAGAACCCCTGATTCCATAAATTGTTACAGTCAACTTCTTGCAGTAGTGAGCCTTTATGTGAATATTCTAGATGTATACATATGTTGCAATTTCAGATATCGTGTGAACATGCATTGCCTGTACATGTTCCTTTCATGTTTGTCAGTAATCTTGTATTTTTCATTTAAGACGAAGTGTTTTTTAATTTGTTTTCAGTGAATAATATTGTGAATTATATAATTCTGTACAACCTTTTAATGAGTAAAAAGTTGTTCTTCAGTTTGTACACTGTTACATTCAGAGATGCTGTCAGTAGCTCAGACTGTAGTACCAATTAATTACTAATGAATGAATGAATGAATTAATTAATTAATTAATAGTGAATTGGAAAGGATGTGGAAGGAAGTGGTTGTGTTCTAGTTTGAGGTTCTATCCTGGCATTTGCCTGGAAGGACTGAGGAAAACCATGAGAAACCCAAGTCAGGATAGCTGATTGCTGTTTGAACAGAGGAATCCCTGAATGTGAAGCAGGAATGCTCCCCATTTTAACCATGAAGTTTGGTTTGTGCACTGTTGATGCCCTCTTTTTGTGACCTAGTTTTCATTATAGTGCGGAAGTGGCCATACCTTAGTAAAATTTATGTAAAATTATGAATCTAAGAAACTTTTTTGTCTTCAAGAAATGTTCTGTCACTTGTAAGTACCAATAAAAGTACCTGAAATGTTCACCTGTTTGACATTTACTAGCTTGAGCTGGCTCTGATCCTTTGCTGGGGCAAAGGTGAATAAATAACCTAAACAATCTGTCTGACCTAAAAATATCAGTGTTTTATCCCAGGCACTAGTGATAATTATTTCTGCAGTATGTTCTATATAGGTGTGCAGATCATTTGGTTTGCTGTGATATTCTGTTAATATATTCATCTGTTCTATGTTAGACTAGAAACTTGTTCTGATTTTGCATCATTTCATCCTTTTCCTTACACTTTTCAGTATCATTTCATCATTCATTCCAGCAGGATCCATATTTGACTTTAGTCTATACAGAATGTCTAGACGGTCGCTCCAGTGCTTTAGGAAGCTTTATTTTCAAAAGCATTATGCATGTTGAAATGTGTACTGAAGCCAAGGTTAATTAAAAAAGTTTTATCCATCAATGTTCCTTTGTGCCTCTTTTGTGGCATGACATATGCCTACTCAGTAACTGATTTCAGCCCATACACAGCTTGGAATGAGAGTTATTGCGTCAATAGCTGCAGTGATCTGCTGTTTGAATTCAGCTGAGCTGATCACCTGTCCACTGTACCCATAAATGATATGTTTGACATAACCCCATAAGAGGGAGTTACATATCAAGCCTGATGATGCCATATTTGTTTTTTCTTCATACAGACTTGCAGCCGTTGAGTGTATCATGACTCTCGCTCAAGTCCACAGTGACGCAGATGGAGATGATGAAGTTTTTCGGCAGCAAGTAGGAGGTGTGTTAATGTTCTTTCTACCAGGTATAATCGGTGGCTTGCAGAAAATTGCCACTGATGATGAGAAGCAGGGACATCAAATAACAATGGTATGGGATTTAGTTCTGTCACTTGTTATTTATTCACAGTTAGGATTAAATTTCTGTAGTTCCAGGCCGGTTATCTCAGTGTCCAGGTTGAATCGTTTAAAATTTTCCTCACATTTTTGTCTTATTCCTTGGCTTTGTTCAAAATCTTTGTGCTAGGATTAACCTTTAAGTGCCGAAGTGCCCCGTTTGTGCCAGCGATGAGTAAGGTCTTCGTGGCCAAAGTACCCCGTTTTGGCCAGTCAGGGATTTAAACTCCGCTAGTGGAAGCACGCGCACACGCCACTAGTAGAAGCGCATGCACAGTCCTAAATATTTATTTTTAAATGTAGTAATTACCAGACTGACTTGAGTAAAACCGTAATAGAGGAATTAAAATAATACCTAAATGAACAACAGCAAATAAAAATATACGTATGTATTATGCCAAAACTTATCCACAATCCAGTAATTTTATTGCAGATTCTGCAGTTAGGTTTGTTAAAAATATATTGTAAAATTCGATGTACATACCATTTTTGTTGTTACCTGCTTGATGTATATATAGGCTGAAATTATACTACAGTATTCGATTTCACTACGAACGCACACAAAACAGATTGCACTCTGTATCTCAGCCACGATGCAGCTGTCTGTTCATTCAAATAGAAGGGGCAATAAGCTTTTGCAACTCTAATGGAAGGTCTTAGCACTGAAGAAGANTGAACAACAGCAAATAAAAATATACGTATGTATTATGCCAAAACTTATCCACAATCCAGTAATTTTATTGCAGATTCTGCAGTTAGGTTTGTTAAAAATATATTGTAAAATTCGATGTACATACCATTTTTGTTGTTACCTGCTTGATGTATATATAGGCTGAAATTATACTACAGTATTCGATTTCACTACGAACGCACACAAAACAGATTGCACTCTGTATCTCAGCCACGATGCAGCTGTCTGTTCATTCAAATAGAAGGGGCAATAAGCTTTTGCAACTCTAATGGAAGGTCTTAGCACTGAAGAAGAGACCCCTCTAGTTTTCTCTTGAATAGCCATGCTTTCATTCTTCTGTCCTTTCGTCAAAAGATTCGAAAATCCGAAGAGTGTAAGCAGTGCTAGCAGAAGATCAAATGATTTTATTGCTTCCATCTGCTTTATGACACCAGGGACTGCTAACATTTGTCAAGTGTTACAAACAGAAATGAATTTATAATGCAGAACAACTCTGTGAAAAACTGGGAACCCGTTTTTGCAGTACGAATCAAAATTAAAACACAAAAAATTGAAAATAGAGTATGAGATTTTGTATTAAAAATTTCAAATCTTCCATTATAATATGCGACACTATTTTCTTTGCTGATATAAACAAAGTTAATTCCATCAATTTATCATAAAAATTGAGCTAGATACAGCATTTTTAAACACAACGCTTAAAATTGATTAAGGTCCTAACAGGAACGGACATTTAAAGGCAGAGTAGCAACGGGCATTTAAACGAGCACCAGCAGCTGGCATTTAAATAAACTCCGGCCAGCTCAAGCTTACCACTATTTCGAAGTCCGGCGTTTAAAGGTTAAACAAGGATTTTATTAGTCTAATAAATCATTTCAAAATGTCTTCAGGTTTAAAAGTCTGAGAACAGGGATGAGATAAATGATGAAGTTATGGAAAGAATAAATTGTGGAAATTTGTGCTAATATTCAATGTTATGTTCACCTGCTTCTCCCATTCTACCTACATGTCCACCCCATCATATCCATCTTGATTTGTTCAAACCTCAGCAGTGCTAGTTAATATGTATAAATCACCAAATTTCACATTAATTCTCATTTGATGCTTTTGAGGGAGATGATGAATTTCACTACACATGGTGTAGTGATGCTAAGAGCATTTGAGTTTTCTGTGAAGTAGTATGAACCAGCATTGAATCTGCAGACAGTTGTTAGTTCATTGAGATCAAACTGTGTTATACAGAAAGTAAACATGCAGATGAATAGATGAACATTACATTATGAAGTACAATGCAAGTGGCTTTCCTATTATTGCCTCTCTGTTCCAGCTTGCTGTAAAGGCATGGGGAGAGATAATTACTATTGTGATGGAAGATAACAATGCTTCTGATGCTTCAGAAAATATGAGTATGTCATTCAGAATAGATCCTCCTGCAGCAGTCATGCAAGAAGATCCATTGGATAACAAGTGGCAGGATTGTACCAGGGAATCCATGCTGAAGAGCTTACAGGAAAAGAATCGCACGCCTGAATGGTATTGTGCTGCTGCACAGAAGCTGGCTCTTTCAGTGAAAGCTATCGGCATGGTTCAGCATCATTCACACTGGAAAGTGAGAATGGCACTGGCATCATCTTGTTACTTACTGCTCTCTAAGTGCTGCAGGTTTGGTCCTTTCTTTCATTGTTTATCTCACAGTTCATGGTTCAGCAGGAACATGATGTCTGTTAGGCTTACTCATCTGTAATCACCTCCATTTGCTAGACTCTTCAGAATTAATTGCTGCCATTCCAGTGAGTCAAAAAACTGAGGAGTTTTAGAGCTGCCATCATCCACCGTTTTTGCCTAGTTGTTTAATGCCACTGTTTGTGTCAAGGCTGTTTAGTGTCCATGTTCAGTGAAAGTGGAGCTGTTGTTGGAATGAGAACTAAGTACTCAGAGAAAACTGTCCCAGTGCCACCATGTGCCCCACAAATCCCTCATGAACTGACCTTGGACCATACCAAGGCCCTCATGGTGGGAAGTTACTGACTGCCTGATATATGGCATGGCTGCAATCCACTGTTAGATTCATGAATTGTTTATGAGTTTATTCATGAAGAGGTGTGAACTGCTATAGATAACATGGTACTTACATATTGTCACTTGTAGGGTGACTTATTGCATGGGTTTTGGATTGGATGATTGGATTTATTAACATCTTATACATTGACACAACTTGGGGCTGCATGCAGTACAGTGCTCTCGCTATTGTACATGCTTTGCTGTTCACCATTCTGCATGCACAAGGGTTCTCAGTCTTCACTAGTTATATCCTGGCAGTGGAGTTATAACAATGTCATTGTCACTTCAAATTACACATGGAGCCTTCTTGTCACAGCCAAATTCCTTTCTTGCCATTATTCTGCAACTGCCAACTCAATTCAATTCCTCTGCTCCCAAGCTCATATCCTGGCAGGCTGACATCTCGAAACTTGACTCTCCACTCTGTGCTACTGTTCTATACTCCTCACATCTTCTGACTGTACCCTTTCATAACCCCTTGGCATGTACCTCACAGAAAACACTGTCTTCTGTTGTTAAGGAGGCATGTTTACTGGTCCATTACCTAACGATGGATGTCCTATTATTGCATGTGCGTTTGTTGAGGAGATGTGTTTACAGAGTCGTTGCCTAGCAGTTGGTATCTGCATCACAATATTAATGGATGACCAAAGTAACTTTTAGAGTTACTCACATGTTGTCTACCTTATAAATGCTTGCATAGACAATTTATCTTTTGCCTCCAACGGCAAACCCACAACTTGTGTTGTGAATTCCTTTTAAAATGATGAACTCTTGAATTACTGAGGTAAGACAGGTTTTTCAAAGATCTTAAATTATATNGGTATCTGCATCACAATATTAATGGATGACCAAAGTAACTTTTAGATCTTAAATTCTACCAAGCAAATGCAAGAGCTAGAATAAACATTCAGTGAGGCTATAAATCAGTGACTGAGTTTTCTGGCAGTGTACCATAAAGCGTTGCAATGTGAAGATGAGCATGAGCATGCATGTTTCCAGTTGGTTTGAAAGCAGTTGGCTGTCCATTATTTCTGTTCATGTGATATATGTGGGTGGTCTCACAAGCAAACTCCCATCAAGTGGTGCAGTCATTATACAGATCAACTATACGTATGCTAATAAGGCAGATAATATGGTTTAAATTTTAAAGTTAGTTAGGTGTTTAAGTGCAGATAATTTTGTACTATTAGGTATTTGTGTAAAAATGGCATTTCAGTATGTCTTATTTACTTCATAGTTTATTTAACAGTGCTTTCCCAGGTGTAGTAAATGTCAAAAATTGTGGGTGGTGAATTAGGAAAGATGTGAATGGAAGTGTCCCTGTCTTGAAGGGACTCACACACAAGCAACATCAATCAGAATAACTGCCCTTAGACCAAATATCAAACCTAGGATTCCAAAATACAAAGCAAGAGTCATCCTCACTCAGTTGTGACAGTCAGTGTCAATACATTAGTTCTATTTGACTTCAGTTTGATAAAAGTGACAAATTCTCCAGCTTCATTTTCACATACGACTTCACACAGTTTACTCATGACAGTGTTTGATGCATAGTTCTCAACAGAAAATGTTTTGGTGTGGATGTTCAGTGGTACATAAGAGTCTCAGGCTTGGATGTGTAATAACAATAAGTACTGAGTTTAGTAGAGAAACACTAGACTACACTCATACCTTGGCCTATGACTTGCCAACTTATGAATTTTCAGACTTGTAATCCCATTAAATTAACATCCTATAGATTTATAATCTGAAATTTTAGACTCATGACTTCAAACTTAAATTTCAGACTTACACCATGTTATAATGTTCTACTGACTTGAATCATAACTTATAATGATCNGAGGGACTTTAAGCCATGGGTCCCATGTCGTAGATTTACGGCACGTAAAAGATCCTCATGTCTCTAGGAGACCTCTGAGCAAAATTAGGTAAAAAGTTTCCCACCCAAGTAGTTTCCAATGCCTCCAGTAGATGGGGAAGTATCGGGTACCACTGCCAGTAGAGGGGCCGAACTCGCTGGCTGAACGGGGCTGGTAGGGAGCTACAGTCTGGTAGAATATCAAAGGGGGACGTACGAGAGATCAACAACTGGTCGCGGTGCATGGGGAAACCCACCCCCTCCAATAATTAATGAATGAGTTAACATTGTATTATAGCATCATCCAGCTGTGGTAATCTAATATACAAGTTAGTAATGTTTTAGCCCTTTCATTGCAACAATTAGGTTATGTCCTGAGCAATTTTAATAAATTGAGTTTGAAATTTTAACAGATGATAATGGACTGTATAATCCAGCAGTGCACTACCTCATAAACAATACTAGTGTGTCATCTGGTGATTGACAAAACAGCATATTGCTTGGCTTATTCTGTAACCCTGAAGATGGAGGCAACATGTCCCTCTGAAATGTCAGTGGACTTTAACAGACTACGCAGTCTTATATCCCAGAAGATAGAACCATAGATCCTACAGAAATAACTTGATTGTCACAGCTTTTCACTTTCCTTTTCTAGAGTGCATCATGTTACAGCTGTATTCTGTTTTCTGTGAAAATAATTTTCCCATGTTTACTGAATTATCAGGCAAAATTAAACACTAAAACAGTTTTCTGGATGATAACAATATTTTCATTGCAGAAACATGAAACCATCTATGATGTATCTGATTGAAGTGCTCATCATGCTTTCTGAAGATGAAAATGAAAAGATAGCCACAACAGCCACAGATGGACTGAAATTGTACTCTGAGAAATGTGAAGCAAGCTGTGGAAAATCTCTTCTAGAAATCCTAGAAGATAATTTTTTTAACTTGGTAACAAAACTGCCAAGGATCCTTCATGGAACAGGTACAAGAAATTCTTGTCTTGCAGGGTTTGTTCACTATGAACAAATGGGATATCATTGCAGTTAATGAATGATATGTGTTGAAATGTTAGTCATATGCTATGCTTTCCAGTAAATAAAACTGTACTTGAAGTGTGGTTAGTAGACATGGAATTTATAGTAAATGAGAAATAATCAGCTTACTAATCTGATTCAGAAGGGCAGACCCTGTTCCTTTGGCTTTGGAACCACAGTGAAAGATAAATGCATGTAAAACTGAGTTCATCAGTGTAGTACAAAGCAAGTTGATTCAAACAGTAACTTTTTCTAACCTATATTATATATTATTATTATTATGTATTATTTAGAAGTTCCAGTGTTTGTAAAAGAAATATGATGTGACAAATCATTTCATTAAATTTACTGATAGTGTTTGGCCAGACTAATTGTAGGCTTTTATCAGGATTAACTGCAAGTGGTCAGCTGAAGGTCTGAAGGTAGATTGTTACTGACCAGTAGTTAGGAAATGATGGAAACAGCTTAGTATGAAACACGCTATAATAAACCAGTAATTTCTTCAACTATTTTGTATGGTAATTAGGGTAGGTCTCATACATTAAGGGAGGAACATAAATTGCCAGTATTTGAAAGAATGAATATTGAGGAAAATATTTGATTTGAAAGGGCTAAGTGATGTGTCAGTTTTGAGTCTGTGTAACAAAGGCATCATGATTAATGTGGAATGGCATGTATTGTTACAGTACTGGTAGTAAGGTCTAGGAGGTTATAATGCACTGGAATTGTAGTTCAAATGGAGTAGACAAAAAATACAAAGGTTGCTTGCATGAAGCATGTCCATGGCAGAAGTGATGCATGATGCACTGGCATTTAACCATGAGTTGTCCAACAGAATGGGTGTGTTAGCACAAATGGGAACAGTGAGTGCCTGGACACCCTTGGGAACTGCTGTTAATGGCCTCTGTTCCTGTCACTCAGAACAATCCCAAAAAAGGTTTCACTTGAATAAGCAGCATAGATAGAGAACTCTATAAAAGCTGTCACATGGAGGACTGAGCAGGAGGTTCAAGGATGTTGGAAAAGATAGGTCTTAGGGAGAAATGATATGAGAATGTGTTATTTGCTGTAAACCTATTCATGTTAATATAGTGTAATATTGTTTGCAGATGATGTGCAGCAGTTAGCAGCATTGCGGTTACTGGCTGGCTACATAAAACTGTTAGGAGTTAACAAACTTCCTTATCTGTTGAACTCAGCATCTCACCTGAACCGCCTGGTGTGGACTTTGATTCAAGCTATTGAACTGGATAGTTCATATGTATCTCTGCTGGAAGATTACAGTTTAAGAGGTATTCATTATACATGAAGGTTTCTGTCCCCTGGGATATATTGCCATACAGTCCACTGAAAGTCAACCAGCATTTCAGAGGAACATCTCACCACCATCTTTGACCCTGAAAATGGAGGCGGTGTGTTCCTCTGAAACGTTGGTTGACATTCAATAGACTACGCAGTGTTATAGCCCAGAAGATACTCTGCATAACCACCACCACTGTGAGAACATCAGATTCTACATATTCATCATCATGTTTCCTCAATATATTTTTCACTGACCAAGTTTCCATTGAGAGGGTGAAGATTAATGCTTGTGCATTTCTAAGTGTGGTAGAAATGTCATAGTCATTAGAACTCTGTTTGGCTGTATGATTGTGTTATGTGATTTAGTGCACATATTCTTTTCTTTCTGGCACTTCACAGCAGTATGTCACATTGGTACTTTTCTGTCATGAAGCGTGAGAATAGAACAGGTTAATAAAAACAGGGAATACTGGAGTTTAAGATTAGAGTAAACTGTCTAATTTAAGTTTGGAAGAAGAATAAATCGTTTACCTTTAATTGAAGTTGGGATTCAATAATTTATAGGGTATGGGCATGTGGCAAGGATGCAGAGAGAAGAGGAATTTATGTACAATTTTAGTGGGAAACCTTTTGCTGAGGATATGGGAGGATAACATTAAGATGAATGGTTGAGATAGAAGTTATGAGGATGGGAGGCAGATGGAACTGGCCCAATATCATACCAAATGATATACTTTGGTATTATTGGTGCTGAACATGCAGATTAGTAAAGAATGCTGTTTTCTGGGATGTGGCCTCATATAGATCTTGTGACAACCAACGTTTCAGAGGAATGTGTCCCCCCCCCCATCTTCAGGGTAGAAAAATCTGCGAGTGAGGAAGCAGCGTGAGCAGGTGGCAATGCAGGAGTGCAGACTATATAACATCAAGTAGCAGGAAAATTAGTGACTGATGAATTGGAAAGAATGTGAAACGAATTAGCTGTGGTCAGTTTTGAGATACTGTACCAGCATTTTCCTCGATTGACAGAAGAAAATCATGAAAAACTCCTGTAAGGATAGCAGGTCTATAGTCAAGATTTAAACCCAGGACCTCCAGATTACAAGGCAGAAGTGCCGTCCACTTGATTGCACATGCTGTTATTAAATGAAAGGTAGTGATTTTGTTTCCCCATGGGAATGGAGCTTGACCACTTATTCTGTGGTGGTTGACTTAAAGAAGTTATGTTAGTTGTAGTATTTCTACTGTAACTAGTAGCTCACTGTTGGAGTGGATTGGCATGTTGCTTACATTATGTTCTAGATTTAGAAACAAGTCATGGAAAGCCACAGACATCACCATGGAAGGTGTTCAAGCACTTCACTGATCATAGTATTCAACAGAAAATGGAAGATGTGTGCCATATGCTTGGTCAGTATGGAGATTTAAATATTCTGAGTTATCATCTGTTGGACAGATTTCATAGTGTTCCATATCAGAACAAGGAAATCACATTCCTTTTAAATGAGATTTTGTGTGGAGGTAAGACTTTTCTTCTTTTCACTAAATCATCTATTGAGCTTAAGTTTTCTGAGTTTATGTTATAACTAAAGAAGAAGATAGGCATAACTAGGTCCAATTGGCCAATGTGTCAACTTGGGTTCTCTAATATGGAAATCAACAGTACAGTATTTGCTGAATGAAATGCTTGTGCACAAAAAAATGGATAAATTTTTGTCTTTAACCTTTTAAGGATGGAAATTTAAGTTCCCATTCTGCATGCAAAAGTTCTTTTTCCTGAAATATGTCATGGTATATATAGTAGATGTCAGATTATCTGACATGACTTGAGTGCCTAAGTCAACAGTGAACATACTGTATTTCCCAGTATGTAAGATGCATAATGGTTTAGGAATAATAAATAAAGATTTTTTTTTAATTGCAATGATGAATAAAATGCACTGCAGTTCTTAGGGACATTTCTGACAGAAAATATTGGATCTTATACACCAGAAAAAATGGTAGAACTATGACAAATGGACATTTAGATCAGCAATCTATGAAAAATCACAAAGAATGTGTTTGGAAATTCCATGTATATCAATTTGTAGGACACCTTCCACTGTTGCTACATAGCCATGTGTTCAAGATTTGTACATCTTATTAATATATATTCATGTTCATCTGCAGGTGCCCACAGAGAAGATGCAAATTTAGAGGACATTATTAGAAATGTTCTGCATGTATACCTAGAACCATCCATTTGGTACGTAAGTCTGAATGTGGGAACTCACGTGAATGAACTCCAGGAGGAGACATCCATTACAATTGGACAAGCACAAGCTAATGTCATACAAGCTTGTTTACTTGTTGAAGGTGTAGGGAAGATGGCTAGAGTTCTGGGTTCTAAATTTGATCAGTTCTTGTTGAAGACACTGTACTTGGTGTTAGAACGAGCTGGCAGTGCAAATGAACTTGTTGCTGAAGCTGGAATGGCTGCTATTCAGGACATAAGTCAGGCATGTGGCTATGGCAGAGATGTGACTGACTTGGTGCAAGCGAATGTTGACTATTTCTCATACCATGTGACATGTAGGCTACGCAGAATGGAACAGAATCCTGGTGTGATGGATGTTTTAAACGTTGTAATGAAGTACAGTTCAATGGATGTGTTGCCATGCTTGGAGGAAATTGTTAAAGATGTGAGTGAATGTACCTAGTATTATTTGTGTCTGTAGTTTATTTAATGGTACTGTCAGCAGTTTAGGCTCTGTAATGTTGGGAAAGTACCTTCTTGGATATGCAATCCCCGATAATATTTTTATTTCCTTTTAGCAACTACATTTTTTGTTTAACATTACTGTGTTTTGTACATAATCTCGTAAGTATGTCATTTATGATTACTTTTCTTTCTCTTATATACATAAAGCACACAGCACAGGAGATTTGTATTAACATGTGCACACTTCATGTTTCCCATTTGTATTTATGGTGTCTCCTCAGTTTTAGTGCCACATAAATTCATTTCTACATTGTAAATGACCATATTTAAACATGCTAGCAGGGCTGGATTTACAGTTAGTTACTATAGGATTCTGACGATGGTGTATAACACACTGATATGTTGGGATTTTGGACTTTATCCATCGTCCTGGTTTTAAGATAAATAAAAACACGACGTTTCGGAAACTGGATCTGTTTCCGTCCTCAGGTGAAGGAAAACACCTATTCAGTTGGGTCCCTTAGAAAGAGCTA
>NW_019724590.1:49533-58364 GCF_002891405.2 Cryptotermes secundus | reverse complement strand
AAAACCAGGACGATGGATAAAGTCCAAAATCCCAACATATCAGTGTGGATTTACAGTGTTTGGGACTACTGTACAAAGAAAAAGGGATCGGAGTTTGAGTCCTGATAGGGTCAAGAATTTTCCCTTCTCCACTTCGGCCAGGCTGTCTCTGGGGCTCACCATGTGTATCTAGGGTACCAGAGGCTCTTTCCTCAGGGTAAAGCAATGAGAGCATGAAGTTGATCACTCACCTCCAACTAATTCCAAGATCAAGAAAATGTGGATCTATACATCTGCTCCCGTTGTCTTCATGTCATAGTGCTTAATCAATTAACTAATTAAGCGGAGGAACAACTTTACCCTGTCTTGCTAGGCAATAAAAATGTGAAGGCACCTGTCAGTAAGAAGAAGTATAGGTACAATTTCTTTATTAAAACCATCACAACACAACTATATTAAGGTCAGTGCCTAGTCTGGCTCTGCTACATGTTTCGGCTATTAATAGCAAATACATGGCTAACATATATACACCACTGAACTGCAGTACTAATAAAATTGGATACAATAATATTAATTATATTAAAATACTTGGCATAAAAATACAGTAAATTAGATTATATAAAACAAAAGTTATAGTATAAAACAAGAATAAAATTCTTTGAGTGATGCTTTACATCATCGAGTCAGTCATTGGTTTTTGTGATTTTGTTGTGTTCCCATGGACAAATTGGAGTATTCTATATTTTGTGTATATATAATAAACTGTTTTGGAGGCTCGTGATGTAGATGTAGTAATATTAATGGTAATTATTTAGTTGGTGCCTCATCTTACAAAGTATTGTCCATTTTGTATGGAATGTAAACAACGTTGTGTATATATGTTAGCCATGTATTTGCCTGATGATGGCTTCTAATAGCCGAAACATGTAGCAGAGCCAAACTAGGCACTGACCTTAATATAGTTGTGTTGTGGTGGTTTTAATAAAGAAACAACAGGATGCATGAAATGAAAATGAAAGTATAGGTTATGACAATTTTTTATAGTACTGTCACATGTCACAGTGACTAAGACAAGGGTTTGGATTGGTGAATCAGTTTATTGGATCTTCATTAGTTGTAACTAAACATAATTGTAACACTTTCAGAAGTACTGTAATTATGACATATATGTTAAGTCTTCACAGGTCTTCTGTTCACTTCTCTTGTAAGCACTGTGCAATAGTGTCTCAGTGTCTCTGCACTAGTCTTCATGGGTTTATAACATGGGAACTATAACAGTTTCACTGAATCACACACTCCAGAATTACACATGAATGGAGCCTTCCAATCACACTTCACAGGTCGACTTCTTATTCCTCTTCGATGAACTCAGAACTCAGAACTCTGTCATTCACTGCCTTGGTTATTCTTGGGAATCTCGTTATATAGCCATGGCATGGACCACACAGAAAGCAGTCTCTCTATTGTTGAGGTTTGTTTACTGAGCCATTGCATAGCAATGGTCGTGACGCAGACCCCATAGAATACCAGTCATATGATACTATCTTGCCAGTCCATTGACATGCTGACTGTTATCTAGCAACGAGCAATAAACATTCGCCCTATTGTTGCGTGCGCATATCATGGAGTGTTTATTGAGCCAATGCCTGGCATTGCGTTGACTAATAACTGAAAATGTTAACCAACTTTTGTGATTTTGGTGAAGCAGTTATCTCAGTAAAATCTGTTGGCTCTATTTCTGTTTTGTGAAGGTCTCTGGATGACTGCCATGGTTGCTCCTACTTAAATCCACCCCTTTGTGCTAGAAGTACTAGGATTTCTTATACAATAGGAGACAGAAGATTGGTTACTGGGAAACTTGTTTTACTAGTCTGTGATTCTGAGAGGGCTGAGAACACAGACTGTAAGATCAAGTATATGATGGGAGGGAAATATAATACCGGATCTTAACACATTGAGGACCGGCAATTTAAATATTTAAATCACCCTGGGGACCAGCATTTTTAAACTTAGTATCCTAACTTTTGCACTGTTCACTTTAAAAATTAATATAAAATCTCCTAATTAATTTTATGAACTAAAATTTTTGGAGAACACTTACCAATCCTCCTAGAAGTGCTTGAGAGTGTGATATTTCTGGAAACCTTCCCGTTTGTGAAGTGGCATTACACAGAACTTGCAAATGTAGGCAGTCATACTCCTTTTTCTGTGAACTGTGCAAACACAGCATTGCCTAGAAGGATGCTTCCCCTTGGAATGTTCACTCTTCACAATTTTCACGAGGGTATGTTTCCGCATATCACCCAAGAGTCGCCCGGGGGGGTCCACATGAGGCCTGCATGGGGTGGGAGTTGATGGACCCGGTCGCACTAAGTCTGTGTCTGACTCTGGTTCTGCCGCTACCATCTGGTCTGTAGCCCAGGCCTTTGTCTCATTCATCAGAAATGCTTTATATTTCAATTTTGAATCAGGGTTTAGACTTTTGTAAACCAAAAATGAATTGAAAATGGCACAATTTATAAGCCACAAGGCAACTTTCTTTGTTGACTTTATTGTTTTCCTAGGAAGAGAATAATAGGCCAAATATTGATCAGCTCTATCAACTCCCTTCATGAACATATTATACTCAGAATACAAATAGGCTTCTTTACTTGTCCATGTCTCCTTTGAACATCAACCATGCTCGTATTGTGAATTGTGGAAATCATATTCACAACACGAGTATCCCTCCAGGACTGAAGAAGAATATCCCCCTTCCTCCTGAATGTGGTTTCACCACGTTTCAAAGATTTAGATTCCTCTTTCAGATCTGGAGGAAGGCCTCTGTTCACCCTAATTGTTCCAAAAACACGTTCTTTTCTCGAAAGAAGGTATTCTGCAGTCACCACACTGTTATAATAATTCTCTTGATAGACATGGTAATTTTTATCAAGATGGGGTTCCCAAACTTCTTGTAATTTTTTGCCTTCACCAGAATAAATTTCTAAATTTCCAATATAGCCTGAAGTGCTTTCACTAACTACACGAACAAGTAGGCCATATTTTGTAAGTTTCCCAGGATCATATGTTCGCATACGAAGCCTTCCCCTCCAAGGAATCATAGATTCGTCCAAAGACAGTTGTTGGTTTGGCTTATAAATTGTCTGAAATTTTGGAACGAAAAAGTTTAATAAGGGATTAATTTTGAAAAGCCTGCTTGTTGATTGTGGTTGCAGTTCATTATTATTGAAATGCAAACACCACCAAATTTGCTCAAATCTCTTACGGCTCATTAGTTTGCCGAAAATGGGAATTTCTAAAAATGGATCTGTTGACCAATACTCTTTTAGATTATCCCTCTTTGTATGCCCCATTAGAATGATTATTACAAAATTTTTTCCATTTCTGCTGAAGTGACATCCACCCACTTCAGCACCTTATAATTTCGGTCATATTCTTTACAGTGTTGGAGATAATATCTGTTAGTTTCCTGACATAACATGTCAAAGAAACCATCTCCAAAAAAACAGTTTTGCTACTTCAGACACTTGCGTTGGGTCCGATGGAATTTGTTTTACCCCTGGATTTCCAATAAACTGTCCCAAAGTAGGCGTTTTGTCTACTTTTCCCCATGTGGCTGTCCCCTCAATGTTACTACCTGCACTTTTGTTGGAGCTACTTTCACTTTTATTGTCTGTGGCCACAATTGTTTGTTGTCCCCTGTCACTGCCACTGTCTAAGTCACTTTCACTACTCCTCTCAGAAGGCACGTCAGATAGCTCATCAGAGAACAAGTCAGATATTTCTTGTTCTCCAAGAGATCGCTTGGTCTTCAGCCGCTTCTGTCCTTGATTCATATTGCACTAACTTCCTGCCTGGTACATGAGAGCTTGAAGCATCAAAGATCATTTTCCTTTGGAGGGGGAACCAAAAAAGCAAGGTCAAGTTACTGCCTACTAAGCAAACATTCTGGAGTAATATTACACAGTAGTCATTCATTTGGGTGGCACCAGAGCAAGGTATAGTGTGTTACAACCTAACGTGTCCTAAAATCATAATAATGTGCCACCAGTCCGCCATGTTTAAAAGCCAAAAGCATGATATCATGCGACCGGTCCTCAATGTGTTAAAGAAATAGACATAAGAATATCAGCTGCATTGAACTGGCCCGGGATACTGTCCAGCAGTAGCTTTGTCACTGGCAGTGTTTAATTCAGGATTCTGTTACCAAGATATTAAAACTAAAGTTAGTATATCTAATTATTTTCTGTAAACTGAGTAAGCATCAGATGGGAGCACAGTTTTGAACACTGAATGGGAAGGATCTGGGAATTATGGCCCATTGAAGTTCCAGCATAACATTTCATAGGAGGAACTAAGGAAAACCACATAAACAATCAAGGTTGCTGCTCTGCTGGCTAGGATTCAAACCTGGGACCTCTGAATATAGAGAATGACTGCTAACCACAACGTTGTACATTTGGTGATGTGAGGTAGAAGTATAGTAAACTTGCCCCTGTGCTTAACTAATTAAGCAGTACATCATGAAGGTGCATGGGGGAGTGGATGTATAGATCCACATTTTCTTGACCTTGGCACTAGCTGGAGATGAGTGGTCAGCTTCACGTTCTGGCCACTTTACCACCAGGAAAGGTGCCCCCAGTACCCATTGGATAGGAGGTTGGGTAGACCACAATGTGGAGAAGAGAAAATTCTTGACCCTACCAGGGCTTGAACTCCGATCCCTCAGTCATCCAGCCTGAAGCCAGTTCCTATACTGACTATGCTATCCCAGCTCCTGGTGATGTGAGGAGAGAATGAATTTAACTAAGTGAAAGTGGTTAGTGAAATATAAAGCAATCAAAAGTAAACACATGGTGTTAGGTGTAAGGTATAAATGCTGCTTGTGTCTAAGCACAGTGTCATGAATGCATATAAGAGGCATAAAGATGAAAGGCCACACATGTATGCAGCAGGATTACGTGGAAATTAATCGTCACTTTCATGCCCTGGCCATTTTAATTTAGAAAAGGGGATCATTGTTGATAGTCACCGTAACCCACTGTGATTTAATCTACTTCGTGTCAGGTCTCAATGCTGTCTGCCTCAAAATAGTATTGGTCAACAGTCATGTGTGTGTCAGGAACATAGCCACACTCTCTGCCTTGTGAGTGAATCACCTGATGGTTTTTTCCACTGATAATACATCCTTGCCTGTACTTGACTACTTCAAGCTTCCAACTGGACTCTCTTGACATTCGCTGTCAGAATGAAGATCTGACAACAGTGCTGCAATCTGTCATTCAACCTGGGGCTTACTATGTCACATGCAGGTGGAGCTTGGGATTTTTAAATGGCAGTATGACAATGTTGAATAGTTATTCATTCATAATCCCTGTTAGCATCTTGGTATAGATGTGAAGGATAATCGACATCATGAGTTGCTCCCAGAATTTTATGTTATATGTAGTTTAGTTCATATTAGACACATTATTGACATTATTTTCAGATAATGAGCTTCTGGCTTGTGACACTGTGAGGTCCTGTAGTAGAGACACATTTTGGAGCAACATGCTGCTTCCTTCTTTAGAGTTGAATTGTTCAGGTAGAAGGACTGGCTCAGTTTTATAGGCAGGTTAAAAGGAAGGTAGCCCTTGAAACCCAAGGGAGGGCATAAGGAAATCTAGCTGAATCCAAGCCAGTGGGAATGGTGAGTGTCTGCTTACAAGAGTACATGGTGTCACAACCCAGAAGACCACAACATGAAAAATCACTGCCGTGAAAACCCCAAAATTAATAACATTAATATTTTACATTTCTGGAGGGCACGCGGTAATGTAGTTGGTTGAGGCACTGTGTTACAAGCTGGAAGGTCGCGGGTTCAAGTCCCGATGAGGTCATTGGATTCTTTTCAATTGACCTAATCCTTCCAGCTGCGCTATGGCCCTGGGGTCGACTCTGCCTCTAAGAGAAATGAGTACCAGGAATTAATTAAATAATTTTCCTGGGGAGTAAAGCGCGGCTGGCGCATAAGTCTGACAACCTTATTGCCATCGTTTAGCTTATTGTCTAGATAATGTGGGACCCGCAACGTCTCACAATCCTATGGATGGGCCTTCATGGCCTGTTACAGGGATAGCTTTACTTTTACATTTCTGCAGCATTTATCTTAGAAAGGTCAGTGTTACAGTGCTGTTTAGAGGAATATTTCCCACTAGATTTAACAGCATGTGTATTTATTCATGTGGCTGAACTGTTCCATTCATAACAGTGAATGTGTCAGGATTAATTTTTCTTTTTGAATTCCAGGTTTTGTTACAGAGCTGTGATGTCTTCCAGGACCGAAATGCTGTCTCTTTCCTCCGAGTATTTTACACATTTCTTTTCTCTGTAAGGCGATGGTTAAAGGACAATAACAGTGAAGTGAAAACTTGCCAGGAGATTGATAGAAAAGAAATGGGAACATTGGAATTGGTTCCAAGAATTATGCAGACTTCGCAGGTTGTTAATTATATTATTCAGTATCATCAGTACAAAAAACAGTCAGATGACATCAAGAATAGTGTCAAAGATAAAGATAATGACAAGGATAGAGGAGTCTATAATGAAAGTGGCGAGGTAAATTGTGGTGGGGAAAAGAAGTTACCACTGTTTGTGGAAATGACAGTTTCTGTTCTTAAGACATGTGTACATTTTCTGCCAAGTAAAAACAGGGAACAGAAGCTTCTTGTTCTAGCCATTCTACAGGAAGGCTTGCTGATATTGGAGACGTGGGAAAATGAATTACTGCCAATTGTACATGCAGTCTGGTCACCATTTGTCAGCAGATTTGCTGAGACCTCAGATCATCTTCTGATTAATCGTAGCTTTGGTCTTCTCTGCACACTTGCACAGACAGCAAAAGACTTCATACGGTCACGTACACTAAAGTAAGTAAAAATCTTTCCCAAAGTGATGTTTTTCTTCATTCTGTTACTTTATGATGCTTAAAGTTATGTAGCACTAAACAGAATGTGGGAGACTGGGTGTTCCAAACTTCTATCCAAATGAGCTCTCTCGCTCTGAGAAACAAGAATATACAGATCTTAAAAAATCAGAAATCACAAGTCCAACTGAGAAAATATCTGTATTGGATCGTTTATATGTGTCCTTTTCTGTCCTTCCAGATATTCACTTAGCTTGGATCATCCCAATATGCAAAATTGCATAGAATGCATTTTGAAAGTATATGAACTCAAATTAATACACTTTTCCACTTCTATTGTTATCCTGTAATTCTTGATCCTTCAGATAGCCACTTCTCAAGATGTTTCTCCTAAAAATCCTCTGTATATTGTCTTGGTTACTAGCAAAGAAATCCCAAGGCTATGCCTCAGAATTTGAAAATAGTAGCCGTAAAGAATTGTAAACTGTGCTGTGTAGCTGAGGTCTTCATTTCTCATATGTTTGTTTTATTGCATGATATAATGTGTAATGTTTTCTTTCCAGGCAAGTTTTACCATCCCTGTGTCAGACATTAATGAAGTCTTCTCTTGAAAGCAAGAAGAAAGACAGGGGCTCATCATACAGGTTCACCCAGCTCTTCAAACTCCAGAAGGAACTGCTGAGTAACATGGGAAACTTGGCTGTACATCTGAACCTACAGGAGCGTGAGGTTGATCAAGTGCTGACTGCAGCAGCACCATATCTGAGCAGTCTGCAGCCAGCTCCACTTCAGGTTTATTCTCAACCACACAATATAAATTTTAAGTTATGCTGAAGTTCTCAAGATGACTGTCTTCTCTGTTGTGATGCTGTGTCTTAGAAGTTTACGAATGTTTCGGAGGTAGATGCTGCCTCCATTTTCATGGTTAAAGGCTCTTTTTTTTCCCATGAAAATGGGCACAGAAAGATCAGTAAACATCCACCAGACTATATGGCGTCACATTCCAGAAGACAGTAATCTTCATAGTCACCTGCTGCTGGAATCTCAAATCTCACACTTTATTATACTGTTCATAAATGATCATAAACACAGTTTGTTAGCAGTGAATGGCACTGAACAAGGGAGAAAGATAATTTCAGTTTGAATTGTATATATTTTTCAAAGGCATTCTTTTCTGTTCTGCATACCACATTGATGCTGATATTTGTTTACTGCGGATACAAACCCACTATTGTATAGCTAATCACAGTACAGATACGAGTAATACAATAATCCAATTTGAAATTAGTTTCCCCTGCATTTTGTTAAATATTTATGATATTGAAAAATTGTCTTAAATAAGAGTTGTAATTATTAATGACATCTGTAATTTATATATGTACTAATTTTTTTGTATAATGAATCATATTCTTTTAATTTTATGAGGTTGAGCAATGTTTACATTCGGATGGCTTAGGAGTTCCTGTTTCGGTCCAGTACTCTACCCTCCTTCATGTCCCCCACTCATTTACCATTATTCCATAATCCCATGTACCACGTGATTTCCCTTACCTCCCTTATATAGAAAGGAAGACCCTAGTTGGTGTGGGGTGATTTAAGAAATATATAGATATGCAAAACTGCAAAGAATATATTGCAGAAATTTCAAAGAAGATATACTATTGTAAGATTTGAGGCTTTCACGGCGGTCACTATGAAGAAAGCACTCTTCTGGGATTTGGCACCGTGTATATGTGGTGTTAACCGACGTTTCGGGGGAACGTATCGCCTCCATCTTCAGGGTAGAAGAAAAATATAAGAAATCTGCAAGCAAAGAGACCGTGAGAAATGGTAAATGCAGACTGTGTTGGAAATATACACAGCTATGTGAGAGCAGTGAAGGAAGGGGGGAAGAGCAAGTACACAAGTGAAAACAGTAGTGTGGAAGGGGGGGGGGAAGGGAGCTGGG
>NW_019724590.1:31065-49459 GCF_002891405.2 Cryptotermes secundus | reverse complement strand
CACTACTGTTTTCACTTGTATACTTGCCCTTCCCCCCTTCCTTCACTGCTCTCACATAGCTGTGTATATTTCCAACACAGTCTGCTTTTACCATTTCTCACGGTCTCTTCGCTTGCAGATTTCTTATATTTTTTCTTCTATCCTCAAGATGGAGGCGATACGTTCCTCCAAAACGTCGGTTAACACCATATATACACGGTGCCAAATCCCAGAAGACTGCTTTCTTCAAGATATACCGTTTTTATAATGTTATTCAAAAACAAATTTGCAGTGTGTGTGTTCACCCACAGTGCTGTAGTTCTCCCAGCTTTCACCAGCAGTGCTATCCATCATCCTCTCTCACACAGATGCCATTGCAGTAGAGGTTGGTTGAATTTGTGATTGCATTGAAGTATATATTCCTGAAATCTTTCATGCATCAGTCTGCTATGTTGCTTATGAAGACTTTCATTGGAGAACTACAGTAAAAACGTGTTTTAATTTTGTATTATGTTTCTGTAAGAGTTTTTTTTCTTGCAATTGGCAGTTTCATATAAGTAGCAAATCCTACTCCCCACACATGCCAGGTGGTAAGAAGTTTACTGTACTACAAATTGGAGTATTTCCTTTTGTTTTTGTTTATCTGTATCCACATTGGACATATCCCGTAAATGTGGTAGTACAACCAACATAATATGTATATCTGAATAACATTAAATGTTTTATTTAATGACGCACTGACATTATTTTATTCAGAGGGTTCACATTCTTTCTGACAGTATTTCTGTTTTCAGGAATCCTGTGTGAAACTATTCCAGAAATTATCAACTGTGAATCAAGACACAGTTTGGCTGAAAGTTGTCAGTATGTGGCATCCCATTCATACATTAAATCCACCTACTGGCGGTTTGCAGGTAATAAAGGTAAGTGTATTGAGATTTGTGGTTTTCATGGCAATATCAGTTTACTGAGACATGCCAGGATAGTATCTTCAAATGTGCTTCCTTCTGTGTCCTTCCCAATTAATCATTTCTGTAGTAAAGGTAAAGCTATTCCTTTTAACAGGCCATGGAGGCCCACAGAGTTGTGAGAGTCAAGGTTCCTGCATTTTCTAGACAGTTGGCTTACAGATGGCAGTGAGTTTGTCATCCTCATGCACTGGCCACCCTTTACCCCCAGGAATATTCTTGATACTCATTTCTATTAGAGGTTGAGTTGACCCCAGGGCCATATTGCCATTGATGTTTGAGGCATGGCCACTGATACTGTATTGGCCTGTAAGAGACATTATGTGCAACCCAATTCAAACCTGCTGCAGCAACTTTCAACATCAAATATCATGTGTGACTGGACAAACGTTTTGTGAACTTGAATGAAAGACATAACATAGTACTTAAGTGAAGGGTTATGCTTTTTTTTCTAAATTTGTAGGAATAAACCCTACAGTTCTAGCACAAGTGATTGGTATTTTAGGGCTTTCTAAATGTTTGTGAGTTAGTCATGATTTTGATACCACTTCTTGGATAATATATTCATGATGCAGGCTAAGATTGATTCTGTGTTTGATAAAGCATAGTTTCAGGAAGCTTAATTGCTTGTTTCTAGTGTTCTAAGCAATCTATATTGTTTTAAAATGTGCTCACACTATTATTACCTGATATAACAGGAGTGTTGCCTTTTTCTTATTTATCTTGCCCAGACTTCATGGAACTGTATATTATTTCCACCAGCTGGTCACCTTGGTCTCAATTACATAAACAAGGAGACGACCAGGAAAGATACACATTAGTTTGTGTTTAACCCGTGATGTGAGGTACCATGAGCCATGTCAATTTCTTTTCAGCTGGGAACAAGTACTGTGAGTTTATATGTTATATGTGTAATTTGAATGTATAACAATATATATAAATTATTTTTATATAGTTTCTGATTTAAAGTGTCTTAGTACATCATGTCACTTATTAAGCTGAGTATAAGTGGTGGTGGTTGTTCCTGTGGTTGCACTGTTTGCAAAATAGTTTTTAATGCATATAATTTCCTTAAAAAAATGTATCTGAAGAAAAATGAAGACAATTGGATGCCACTGAATACCAGGACCTGACAGCCAAATTGTGTGTTGTGTAAGCAAATCAGATGTATCACGTATATGCAGGAGAAGCAAAGAAGGAAAAAGAAGAGGGTACTAACAAGGTGTTACCAAAAACAGCAACAAACTAGATGACTTCTGAAAAGATGTTTTACTCATAACTGTTTTAGTATATTATGACAAAGGTGAATTCCTTGCTGTCAAAAAAGTAAAACTTGGTCTTATGGGGGGGAAAAATTGCATATAAAGGTTCAGTTCATGCTTTATTCTTACAAAATGGTTCAGTTCTATTCTTACATAGTCTGTGCTCATATCAGTTTCCTGATGCTGCTGCTGCTGTCAGTCTATCTATGGCTCTCCAGCCCTTTGCCTCTTTTTCAGTTTCTTGATCTATACACAGTTGGTAAGTCTCCTTGGACGGGGGATTAGCCCACCATAAAGCTGCTAGCCACACACAGAACAACACAAACAGAATAAAAGCAGAGAGACATCCATACCTCAAATGGGATTTGAACCCATAATCCCATTGTTTGAATAGGTGAAGACAGTTCATGCCTTAGACCGTGCAGCGACTGTTGTTGGTAATGCTGCTGCTGCTACACACTCATTACTCATTCTCACCAAACATCAAGATATGAATCCTACTATAATGCTTTCACTTAACACTCTAACCTATCCAATTGATACCATGTCATTAAACAACCAACTTGTGCCTAAATCTTTCAAGCTGCTTTAGAGTGAAGGTCAGCAGTCACCTGCATTCTGTACCAGTCAACACTGTGAAGCTTTATCTTAATGTCACAGTAGCCCTTCACGGTGTGATGCTTAGAATACAGGCAGCTTTACCGTTTACCATTACTTAAACATATTTTGATACATGTCAAGTTTGCTCAGTTAAGGGGAGTTCAGTTTTATTTATTCATTTTTTGACAAATTTTAAGGACATTTTACTATTCATATCTCATGCTGATGGTACTTCACATTAACAGAATATATATTCTGCTCTCATATTTTAGGTGTTTCTAGTGGCTGACAGTTTTAGCTTACAGCTTCGTTTTCTTGTGGTTTTGCACATAACTGTTACTGACACTTCTTTTCTTTTCTTATCTCCACTGATGATATTTGACATAAACAGAACATACATCACTGACAGAAACATGTTGACCCAGCTTACTGTGTTGAGTTCATGCTGAAAGAAGTGTCTGCATGTTGTTACATGTTAATGAGAAGACACGGGGTTTGGATTGGGAATGGATTTATTGAACAATAACTACAAGTAATTATAACAGTCTTATTAGTCACTCTTAGATCACTGTAACTACAGCATACATAAAGTCCATGTCTTCACTAGTCGTTACTTAGTAGTGGCTCCTAACAATGAATATTTCTCTGCTTCCTTGCTGGATGGCGACCGGCTCACAACTCTCAGCTGCAAGTAATTCAAGTCAAAGTTATGTTATGACCGACGATCAGTCAGTCAGTCCGCTTTGGTGTCAAGCCACATCTTGGGCCCAAGACCAGATTTCTCTTACTGTCAGACAGTTGTATATAGCCATGGGCACGTTTAGCGTGCCATTGCTTAGCAATGGCTGCACTATTCTGGCTTTCAGTCTTTTATGTCAATATGAAGAAAATTTTGTAATGATAAGTGATGAACCAGTCAATGAATGTAATTTTTAAGCATTCTCTGTATAAAGTTAATGCATAACGCAGAGATCGTGTGTGTTCATCAGTCCAGTCAGTTCAGTGGATTGTGGTATAATAGGTCTAGACCAAAGTTTTCAGGTAGATTTAGCTTTGGTACATTTCACTCCACTAGAACTCAAGTTAGACTACTTTTAACAGCTCTTGGTGCATGACATGAAATACTGATCTCATTAAGATCGATGACCGTATTCCATAAATGTTGCATCATCAGATTTCCAACAGTGAACTGAGGTCAGTGGTGAAGGTAAAGTTGTCCCTGTATGAGTATGAGGGGTGGGCCATAAAATCCGTCCCTCGCACCGCGACCTTCAATAATCTATTGTGCTTCCCCTTTGGATTAACTCTATTAATCCTACACTTCGAATGAAATGTAGGACTTTATTTATGGGGGCATCATAAAAGTCACTTGGTTCCATGAAGAACTGACCCAGGTGGCAAAATCTTAAGTAAGCTATAGCCTCACAATCACATAGGATGTGTGCAACTGATTCATCTTGCAGGCACCTTTCACAAATTGGGTCATCAGTCAGTCCCAGTTAGAAAAGGTGCCCTTTTAGGTGGCAGTGTCCTGTACTGAACTAATTTAGCACTATGCCATGAAGGCATATTTGGGAGGGGATGTATAGATCCATGTTTTCTTGACCTTGGCACTAGGTGGAGGTGAATGGTCAGCTTCATGCCTTGGCTTCTTTATCCCTGGGGCAAGAGTCCGCAGGACCCATTTGATGGGAGGCTGAGTGGGCCCCAGAACCAGCCTGAATGTTATAGAGAAGAGAAAATTCTTACCCTTATTGGGACTGGAACTCCAACCCCTCAGTTGTCCAGCCTGTAGCCTTTCATACACTGACTGTGCTATCCTGGTTCTCAAAACAAGGGCAATGATGTAAGCAAAACTTGAAAGAATAATTGGAAAACATATGAAGTATATATATATAATATATGAAGTACACTTTCATACTCCTGATTTAGCGAGACTACAGATTTCCTGAATGGCCAGAGCAGTGGCAACACATCTTATTTGCATCGCTTTATTTTGTCATGCTTCTTATTGTTCTAGGTGACAGAAAAGGATGTCCACAGTCAAGAGGAATTCAAGAAAAATGTTGAAGAAATTCTGACATTTCTGAATATTAGATCTTAGAAGGAAGAAATTACCCACTTATATGAACATAAACACAGACTGTTTAGTATATTCAGCCTTATGGTAAAGATCCACTTCCTGGTTAAAAAAATAGCTGGTGCAGTAGGGTCTATTTGCATTGCAAATACTACTTTTCAGGCTAAAAACTGTATTTTGATGCAGTTGTTAAGTTTCAGAATGTATGTACTGCCATCTGTTGATTAATCAAAATATTGAATGGGTAAGGATGAATTTCTTATGGCTGTGACTGAAGGATCCAGTATTACAGGATGTGATACTATGTAGTAGCCCGTGCTACATGGTGTCACATCCTAGAAGAAAGAAGGAACAGATCCTTTACCAAGTCTTCTGTAAATTTTTTGGTTATTAAAGGGAAAGGTGGAATATGCTGCTAGGCTATGAGCTGAACTGTTTACCCTCTCTATGCTAGACAAAGAGGAAAATGAGGTCATTTGCAGCAATTGTGTTTCAATTAATTTAGTGTTGAATCGTTATTTTTATGTGACTTGAAAAGAGTATACAGTGCAACATTTGAGTAAAAGAATTATGTGAATGAAGAGTTTTCATCTTTTATTCCTGCTACAAAAAAATCTCATGAAATTTTGTTGCCGTTAATTACGTGAGTCAGATGAAAGAATACTAAATATGTAAGATTTGAGGCTTTCACGGCAGTGACTATGAAGAAAGCAGTCTTCTGGGATTTGGCACCGTGTATATGTGGTGTTAACCGACGTTTCGGAGGAACGTATCGCCTCCATCTTCAGGGTAGAAGAAAAATATAAGAAATCCGGCCTCTTCGCTTGCAGATTTCTTATATTTTTCTTCTACCCTGGAGATGGAGGCGATACGTTCCTCCGAAACGTCGGTTAACACCACATATATATGGTGCCAAATCCCAGAAGACTGCTTTCTTCAATACTAAATATATTTGTCATAAGGTGTCTCATCCAGATGGATAATGGTGTATAACTCAGAAGTACTTACAACTTCCACTTAACTGTATACAAGATTTTACAGCTTCCAGGATGTGTTAAGACTACTGATAAAAGTAATGGCATCCATGACATGTCTAGATAGTAAATGGTGGTCTCACAGCTATGCCTTCTCAACATATCATGTAAGCAGCAAATTCTTTTCTTTTCTACACCATTGTATACATACTGTAGGGTCCTTACAATGAGATGCTTACCACTCTCTTCCATCTTGCCTCAAGATTTAGATAAAGTGGATGTTATCTCCATGCTTCCATATGCCTCCAAAGCGAAATACTCAAGACACATGAACCAGATTACTATCACATTTATTTTTAACAGTTTGAGCTGCAAACTATTAACAAAGAATCTCCATATTTTGCAGTTATCTCCATTGTCTTTTCCACATGTCTTTCACTTAAATTTCCTTCAAGGCCTTGTTTCAGTCAGAGTGAGATTTTGTAACAAAACAATAATAATGTAATTTCATAGTTATCAAACTTCAGTACACAGAACAGTGGGACTATATAAGCAATTTGGGGACATCTGAATGTATTTAGCAGTTCCTCCCTCCTTTACGCCACATATTTTTGGGAGATGATCACTGCATTCATCCCTGGTTTCTTGTTGTGTCCCCAATGCTTCCCTGATGAACTAGGCTGTCCAAGCTTTGCACATTACCCAGGAAAAGACCAGTATCTCAAAAATAACAAAATATTTAATAACAGTAAACAATGCTAACAAAAAAAAAAAATAGCACAATAACAACATAATAATCTGACTATGAATGTGCAACATTTGCAAACAATAAGGACATTGAGCTGGTCCACCTCGTCGAAGACGGCCGGAGCTCACAATCGACTGTTTGTCGCGTGGTGTTCCAATGCCTCCCCAATGTGGAAGGGGATCTCAAGGGAGGAACCAAGAGGGTTAGCTGGCATAGGCGTTAGGCAGTACAAGTAATCAAGCAGAGTACACAGAAAGCAGAACAATCCAGCTGGTTTTTCAATAACATAAAGTATATTGTAACATAAGTATAGAAATATAAATTGTACAAGTATCACAAAGGAAAATACCACAGCTTCGCCTGAGGGGCAGCAAAAATGTCAAATGAACACAAGTCAAGAATCAGAATGGGCACGCACAGGGTTTAAACTGTCGCAATAATCTGACTGCAAAAGATGAAAATCAATCATTATGTTCTGACTACACCCGATTTCAGAATACTTAAAACAGAGCTGAAAGAAACAAAACAGTCAATCCTAGCAAAGTGCCCCCGCCGCATTGCGGCACTCATTAACCAATCGTAACTCACGTAACTCCGTGGCACTTTCACTAATACAGGGCAGTCCCACCAATACACATCGCCCAACTTACTCAGTAAGTACTTACTTGATAAATTATATTATAAACCAGGAAAAATAAATAAACTCCCGAGCCAGCCAGCTCATACTAGCTCGAAAGGTCTCTCTCTCTCTCTCTTCCAGTAGTACGTAGTGTGCCGAAACAGAATTTCCACGCAACATGCGTAATCCAAACCAAACTGAATTTCCGATGCCCAAAACCGACCTCGGTCGAAGCCGAAGAGGAAAGAGCGACAGACGATGTTGTCTGTAAACGTAGGAAGCTTCAGCTTGTGCCGGGACAGGAGGGAAGGGGAAACACGTGACCTCTGGTAGCAAAGAACTTAATGGGAAAAGGATCGGCTCCGCGTCGTAGCATAGGTAGATGCCAGAGAGAGACGGTAAATCCAAGGACCCTACACAGAAAGAACCATAACACGGTTCAACATTACAAAACTCTGGCCATATTTCATCTTTGCAACTGAAAACCCAGAAAAGAATGCAACTCGTCGCTCAAAAACACTGCCCCATTATAACAATCAAGGCAAGGAAAGGAAAAGCAGGCAGGCAGGCAGGAATGGAGGCAAAAGGAGACAGGTAGGCAGGCAAGCGAAAAGAAGCATACAGGCAAAAGCAGTAAGGCTGGTTAAAGCAGGCAGGGAGGGAGGTAGAGGGAGGTAGGCAGGCATAAACAAACATGTAGGTATACAAAGCAAACAAAGGCAAGTCAGGCACACATGGAAAAGAAGGCAGCCAAAAGCATGCAACCAGGCAGGCAAAAGGCTGCATGCAAAGCAAAGATAGTCAAGGCAATACAGGGAGAAGCGAGGAGGCGGGCAAGCATGAAAAAGCAGCCCAGCAAAATCAGGCAGGCTAAAGCATGTAGGCAAGCAAAACAAAATAGGTAGGCAAAAGCAAAGCAAGGCAAGTAATTCAGGAGAAGAGAGGGGGAGGCTAAAGGAGTCGGAAAGCAAAATTTTCACAAGGAGAGAAGCAAGCAAAAGCATGCAGGACAACAAAATTGGTAGGCAGGCAAATGGAGTAAGGCAAAAGCATGTATGCAGACGGGTAAGAAATGGGATCCAGGCAGGCAAGCAGGAAAAAGCTGGCTTTTAGGCAAAACAAAGCAAAGGAAAGCAAGGCAAGGAGGCAAAAGGAGGCAGGAAGGAAAAAGCAGAGGTACAAGGAGGCTGACGAAAGGACTCACGCAAACCAAGCAGGTATGATGGCAAAAGCACAAATGCAGACTGGCAAGAAATATCAGCCAGGTAGGCATGAGCAGGCAGGCTTGCAGGAGACTGCATGGAAAAGCACATAGACAGCTAAAAGCAAGCAGGCAGGCAGGTATGTAGGTAGGAAAACCCAGGCAAAAGCAAATGGAGATGAAAGTAGGCAGGAAAGACCAAGGATGAAGGCAGACAGGTAGACAGAAGCAGGCAGGCAAAAGGAGTCAGGCAGGTAGCCACAAGGAGGCAAGCAGGTAAAGAGGGGCAGGCATTCAAAAGCAGGTAAGCTACCAGGGAGGCAGGCACAGGAAAAGCAAGGCAACACTAGGTGAGGTAGGCAAAAGTAGGAAGATGGAAGGAGGCAGGCATGCAGAGTAAAGAAAGTCAAGACAAGGCAGGTAAAAGCATGCATGCAGGCAGGCATGCAAAACCAAGTTGGCAGGCAAAAGCAAGCAGGGAGGCAAATGTAGCAGACAGGCTGAAAGCCAAGTATAAAAAAGCAGGGAAAAGCAGACAGACAAAAGTAGGCACACTGGCAGGCAGCCAGGCAAAAGGTGGCAGGGAGGGAAAAGCATGTATGCAGACAGGTAAGAACTAGCAGCCAGGCAGGCTTGGAGGCATGCAGGCAGGGTGGAATATACCCAGGGAGAAGCAAAGACAGGCAAAAGCAGGCAGACAGGTAAAAAGTGGTGGGGAAGCAGGAAAAGGCAGGTTGGAAGGCAGACAGGAAAGCTGAAAAAAAGCAAGCATGGAGGCAAAACAAAAGCAGGGTGAGAAAAGCGGACTGGCACAAGGAGGCAGGCAAAAGTATGAATGCAAAGACAGTGAGAAATAGCAGCCAGGCAGGCAAGAACAAGGAAGACGACAGAGAGGCAAAAGGAGCCAGACAGGCAGGCTAAAGAAAACGGGCAAAAGGAGACAGGCAGAAGAAAGCAAGGCAAGGCTAAACAAGGCAGGCAACAGCAGGCAGGTAAGCAAAATGGGTTAGGAAGGAAGGCAGGCAGGCAGGTAGGCAAAAGGAGGCAGGCCTGCAAAATCAGGGAGGGGTAGAAGGCAATAGCAGCAGGTAGCAGAAAGTAGGCACACAGAGAGACAAAAGGAAACGGAATGAAAAGCAGGCAGGTGGGGAAAATCATGTTGGCTGGCAGCAAGGCATAAACACAGACAGAAGCAGGCATGGAGGCAGGGAGGGGAAAAAAGCAGGTAGGCAGACAGACACAAGAATGCAAGGAAACGTTAGGCAAAGCATCTAAAAGCAGGGAGGCAAGCAGAATGCAAAACTAGGCAGGCAAAGATGGACTAAGACAAAAGGAGGCATAACTTGAGAGGCAGAAAGGCAAAACAACATAGGAATGGAGTCAAAAGCAGGCAAACAGGAAAACACATGCAGAGAAGCAGGCATAACCAAGGAGGCAGGCAATAAAAGTGGGCGCACAGGTAGACAAAAGAGGCTGGCAAAATCACATGCAGGCAAAGAGAGAAAAATGGCAGCAGGAAGGCAAAAACAGATGGGTAGGCAAGCACGCAGGTAGGCAAAAGCAAGCAGCCATAACTAGGCAGGCAGGCAATGTCAAGGAGTCAGGCAGGAAGTCAAAGGGGATAGGCAGGGAAAAAGAGAAACACAGGAAGGAAGGCCAAATAGGCAGGCAGACAAGCAAAAGAGGGCTGAAGAAGGAAGCAGGCAAACGCCAACAGGTAGGTAGGCAGAAAGTCATTAGCATCGGGTATTTAGGGAAAAAGAGGCTAGCAGGGAGGCAGGATGGCAAAAGAAGGGAGGAAAGTAAAGCAAAGAAAGTCAAGGCAAGGGAGGCATGCAGGTAGAAAAAAGAAAGCAAGCAAGCAAAAGTGGGCATTCAGGCACACAGAGAGAAGCAGCAAGAAAGGCCAAAACAGGCCGGCAAGCAAAGCCTTGTTACGAGTACGAGCCTCCTGTCGAAAACTACTTTTGGAAAGCATCGGTGATGTCGCAGAGTTTTTGTCCTCACCGTTGTGTATTGATGTATGGAGGGCCATCTACTAGGTCCATTGTATTTTCTTTATTTTATATCAGAATTAAATACTACTGTATTATGTGTTAAATGAAACGGGCATTAATGACCTTCCCAGCCCATTAGGATCCTACCGTAGGACTTTTGACCCCACATTAGTAGACATTTCGTAACAGCCTCAGGGACAGAAGAAAGGAAGCATTCATGCATGCAGGCAGGCGATATCATGGAAGCAAAAGCAAGCAGATAGGCAGGCATTCAAAACAAAGGAATTCAAGGCAGTGCACAAAAAAACGCAAACAGGCAGAAGTCAGAAGGTAAGATCATGAGGCAGATGAAAAACTAAAGGCAGTACAGGCATGCAAAGGTAGGCAGGATGGAAGCAGAAAAGAGTAGGCACACAGGCAGACAGACAAAATTAGGCATGCAAGCAAAAGCAAGACAGGTAATCAAAAGCAAAAAGTGAGGAAAAAAGGGAAAAGGAGGCAGGGAGGAATAAGGAGGGAGAAAACAGCAAGCAGGCAGGCAGAAGCAAGGAAGGAGGGAAAAACAGTGGGTAAGTAAGAAAAAAAAAGGGCAAACACAGGCAGGCAAAAGTAGACAGGGAGTTGAAGGCAGGCATGCTATAGCAGGAAGGAGGAAAGACCCAACAGATAGGTAGGTAGGAAATAAATAGTGTGCAGGTAGTCAGGGAAAAGCAGGGAGGGAAGCAAAACAAAGAAATTGAAGGCAAGGAAGGTAGGCAAAAACCCATAGGCAGATAAGCAAGCAGGCAGGCAGTCAGGTAGAAAGAAAAAGGTAGGCAAACAAAAATGGGGCCCAGGTAGCTAAAAGCATGTAAGGACTCTAAAGCAGGCTGAAAACAAAAGCACGAAAGCAAACAGGCAATTTTATTCAAGGAGTAAAAACCAGGGGAGCAGGAGGGCAAAAATGATCAGGTTGAAGTCATGCAGTTAGGCAAAAAAAAGCAGCCACAACCTGGGAGGGAGATAATATCAGGGGATCAGCCAGGGACAGAGACAACAAGAAGAAGGCATGGAGAAGAGTGAACACAGAAGCAGCGAGGAATGCCAAAACAGGCAAGCAAACAAAGAGTCAGAAACAGAGAAAAGCAAGCATTCATGTGTGCAGGAAGGCAATATTATGGAAGCAAAAGCAGGCAGAAGCCAGCAGATAAGGGTATATAGGCAGAGGAAAAATTAACTTTAGTACAACAAGCAAAAGTAGGCATGGATGGAAGCAGTCAAAAGTAGGCATGCAAGCAAAAGAGATGGAATCAAAAGCAGGCAGACAATATCAGGGGGTGAGGCAGGAAGGGAAAGGAGATAGAAAGGCAAAAGTAGGCAGGAACAGAGACAGTCAGAAGAAGGCAAGGAGAACAGGGAACACAGACAGAAGCAGTGAGGAACGCCAAAAGAGACAGGCAAATGAAGCCTCAGACAGACAAAATCAAGCATTCGGGTGTGCAGGAAGGCAATATCATGGAAGCAAAAGCAGGCAGATAGGGAAGCAGAAGCCAGCAGGTAAGATTATATAGGCAGAAAAGAAACCCAAGGCCAGAACAGGCAAGCAAAAGTAGGCTCACAGGCAGACAGACAAAACTAGGAATGTAAGAAAAAGCAAAGAGGCAGGCAAGGGAAAAGATGGAAACAGGCAAGAGGAGGGAGGGAGGAATAAGGAGGCAGGAAACAAAACGAAGGCATGCAAAAGCACATAGGCAGACAGGCAGGAAAAAGCAAGCGAGGAGGGAGAAGTAGAGAAGCAGGCAAACACAAGTAGGCAAGAGGAGATGGAGTTACAGGAAGGCACGCTAAAGCAGGATGCAGGCAGGCTTACAAAAGCAAGGAGGGAAGGAAAGCAAAGAAAGTCAAGGCAAGGCAGGCTGGTAGAGAAAAGAAAGCAAGCAAAAGTGGGCATGCAGGCAAAAAAGGCACACAGAAGAGAAGTATGGAAGGCCAAAACAGACAGGCAAACAAAGCCTCAGAAACAGAGAAAGGAAAGCATTTATGCAGGCAGGCAATATTACAAAAGCAAAAGCAGGCAGATGGGCAAGCATTCAAAACAAAGGAAGTCAAGGTAGTCCCAGAAAAATCAGGCAGGCAGGCAGGCAGCAGAAGCCAGAAGGTAAGAGTAGAAGTCAGAAGAAAACAGTAAGTACAAGGAAGCAAATCTTGGCATGAGTGGAAGCAGGTAAAACTAGGCACAGAGGCAGGCAGACGGAAGTAGGCATGCAAGCAAAAGGAGACAGGGAATCAAAAAGGGGCAAAATGATAAGAAGAGGCAGGGAGGAATAAGGAGCTAGAAAACAGCAGGAAGGCAGAAGAAGGAAGGAGGGAAAAGCACACGGGCAGGACTGAAAAAGAGGGCACACACCAGAAGGCAAAATTAGATAGGGAGTTGAAGGCAGGCAGGCTATAGCAGGAAGGTTGGGAGGCAGGAAATCAATATTGTGCAGGTAGTCAGGGAAAAGCAAGCTAGAAGGAAGGAAAAAAAAGGAGCGAAGCAAATGAAAGAAAGTCAAGGCAAGACAGGCCAGCAAAAACACATAGGCAGCCAGAAGAGGGAGGCAGGCTGGCAGGCATATAAAATGGAGGTAGGGAAACAAAAGTGGGGATGCAGGTAGAGTGAAGGAGGCGAACAGGTGATGCAGGCAAGTAATAAAATGCAATGCAGCAGAAAGGCAAAAAGGGGCGAGCTGACGCAGACAGACATAAGTAGGCATGCAGGCAAAAGCAGACAGGGGATAAAAAACAGGCAGGCAAGCAAAAATGGGGAAACTAAGGATAGAAAATGCAAGCAAAAAGCCACACAGTCAGGCAGACAAAATCAGAGAGGGAATCAAAAGCATGTAGGAAGATGAAATGTGTGAAAAATTGCAACAGGAGGCAGGTATATATAAGGAGGGAGAAATCAACAATCAGGCAGGCAGGCAGCCAAAAGCACATAGGCAGACAGGCAGCCAGTAACAAGGAAGTAGGGAAAAGCACACAGGCATGAAAGGAAAAGAGGGCAAACACAGAAAGGCAAAAATAGAAAGGGAGTTGAAGGCAGGCATGCCTTAGCAAGAAGCAGGAAAAAACCAAGAGGTATGTAGAAATAACGTCAATAGTGTGCGGGTAGTCAGAGCAAAGCTGCCTAGCAGGGAAAAGCTAGAAGTTAAGAGGATGTAGGCAGAGAAAAAACCAAGTCCAGTACATGCAAGCAAAATTGGGAGGGGACTGAAGCAGGCAAAATTAGGAACACAAGCTGACGCTGATCATTCTGAGCCCTTATTTATTTGGATGATTATAGATGAACGTGAAATTTATTTCTAATTAATTCTCCGTAATTTTAAATTTCAAAAGTCTTATGTTTCGATATTACTGGAAATGTACTGTGATCTTTAATATCGTATTTCATTGTCTGGGACTTGAAATATGGTGTTTATGTTGAAATTCCTAGATTTTGGCAGAAACAAGAAGTCCGGAGTTATGACATTTACGATCAGTCATAAATTTAGCTCGGGTACAGGGAACCGGACGCGCCTAAAAGGACAGGTCAGAGCTTGTTACAATTGCCTGTGAATGAGGGCCAGTATGATTGGGTTGCCTCGTTCAAGCTTCCCACGGAAGATGGGATGAAATGTATATGAAAACACCATCTTTCGAATTCCCAGCGTGGGGGTGCAAACCATTCCACAAAAGGGGAGACTTTCACAATATTCCGAACTGAACGGACGTGACCTTGCACGCTCCGAGACATAGCCTGCCAATAGTAGCGCTGTAACATACAGCACAAGAATACATTAATTTAACAGTGTGGTGACTTAGCAGGTAAATAAACGTCAATTGGCTCAACTCTCAGAAAAACGCTTTCTGCGGCATCGCTACCCTGAGACCCATGCAAACCGACCCAGCTAGTTTCCCGTACCTATACCGATCTTCCTTAGTTTGATCTGTGAGAACAACTTGCAGTGGCCACCATACACTGTCCTAAGGAAGAAACAGGTGTAGCAGGGATAACACCATTCCGACTGCGCCGATACAAGTAAAGGCGGGTAGGAAAAGAGCGGTGTTAAGGCAAACAGACAAATGTAGGCATGCAAGCAAAACCAAACAGGTAATCAAAAGAAAATAGGTAAGGAACATGAAAGAAACAGGCAAAATGAGGCAGGAATGTATAAAGAGGCTGAAAAAACAACAGGCAGGCATGCAAAAGCACATAGGCAGTCAGGCAGGCAAGAAAGAGCCCTGAAACACAGGTAGGCAAAAGATGATGGAGTTCAAGGCACGAACGAGAAAGGAGGAAACAGGCAAAAGCCAGTAGTTAGGTAGTCAGGAATGCAATAGTGTGCAGGTATTCAGGGAGGCAGGCTGACAAGAGCAGAAAGGGAAGCGAAGCAAAAAAGTCAAGGCAAGTCAGGTAGGAAGGCAGGTAGAAAAAAGAAAGCAAGGAACCAAAATGGCCATGCAGGCACACATGCACAGAAACAGAAGCCATGAGAAATGCCAAAACAGCCAGGCAAGCTAACCCTCTGAAACAGACAAAAGCAAGCACCAATGCTTGCCTTCAGGCGATAAGGTGACAGATAGGCAGGCATGAAAAGCAAAAAAAGTCAAGGCAGTGCAGGAAAAAGCAGTGAGGCAGTCAGAAGCCAGCAGAAATCAGTATGTAGGCAAATGAAAATCTAAGGCAAGTAAATGCAAGCAACATTAAGCACACAGGCAGACAGACAAAAGTAAGCATACAAGCAAAAGCAGACAAGAATAAAAAGAAGGGAGGCAAACAAAAATGGGGAAAATGGCAAGAGGACTCAGGGAGCAATAACGAACAAGGAAACAGAGGGCAGGGAGGCAGAAGAAATGAAGGAGAGAAAAGCAGACAGCCAGGAATGAAAAGGAGGGCACACCAGAAGGCAAAAGTAGACAGTAAGTCAAAGAATGATATGAATACATGCATTTAGAAAAGAAAGGACTAACAACCAGGCAGGCAGCCAACATGAGGGAGTCAGGCAGGTTGTGTAAGGAGTTTGACATGAAAAAGGAGAAAGGGAGGCAAATATAAGAACGGAAGGAGATAGCCAGAAGCAGGAAGAGTGAAAAGGGCAAAGTGGTGGAAGCAGTGAAAGAGCGAAATAGGCCGACAAGAAAAGCCTTCAAAACAGACAAACGCAAGAATCTCTGCATGCAGGCAAGCAATATTATGGAAACAAAACCAGGCAGGTAGGCAGACAGGAAAAGCAAAAGAAGTCAAGGCTATGCAGGAAAGAGCAGCAAGGCAGTCTGAAGCCAGCATGTAAGAGTATGTAGGAAGAGGAGAATCTAAGGCTAGTAAATGAAACCAAAATTGGACAAAGTAGGCATGCAAGATTAAAGCACAGGAGAACAAAAGCATGCGGGAGGACGAAATGGCAGGAAAATTGCAAAACAAGGCAGGTGTATATATAAGGAGGGAAAAGTGAACAGTCAGGCAGGCAGGAGGGCAACCAGGAACAAGGAAAGAGGGAAAAGCACACAGGAATGAAACAGAAAGAGGGCAAAAAGAGAAAGGCAATAACAGACAGGGAGATGAAGGCAGGGAAACCATACCAAGAAGCAGTAAAGATCTAACAGGTAAGAACATACAAAATCAAGAGTGTGCAGGGAGTCAGGGCAAAGCTGGCAAGCAGGGAGAAGGCAGAAAGTAAGAGTATGTAGGCAGAGGAAAAACCAAGTCCAGTTAATGCAAGCATAATTATGCAGGGATTGAAGCAAGCAAAATTAGGCACACAGGCAAACAGAACGAAGAAGGCATGCAAGCAAAAGCAAACAGTTAAACAAAAGAGCAGGTAAGTAAAATGTAAGAAACATGCTAGATGAGGCTGGGATGAATAAAAATGCAGGAAAAACACCAGGCATACATGAAAAAACACATACGCAGTGAGGCAGGAAAAAGTAAATGAGGGTTAATGACACACTTAGGCACAAAAGCTCGGAAACACAGGTAGGCAAATGATGACACAGCATTCAAGACATGGACGAGAAAGCATGAAGCAAGCAAAAGGAAGTACATAGGTAGTCAGGAATGCAGTAGTGTGTAGGTATTCAGGAAGAAGCAAACTTACAGAGTGGTAGGCTCAGAAAAGAGGTGAGTGTGGAGGAGGAAACAAAGCAAAGGAAATCAAGGCAAGGCAAGGCAGGCAGGAAGGCAAGTAGAAAAAAGAAAGAGAGCAAAAAATATGGCCATGCAGGCACACATGCACAGAAAGAGAAGACATTAGGAATACCAAAACAGGGATGCAAGGTAACCCCCAGAAAGAGACACAAGCAAGCAGCCATGCATTCAGGCAGGCAATATAATGGAAATAAAAGCAGCTAGTTAGGAAGGAATGAAAAACCAAAGAAGTCAACCAAGTGCAGGAGAAAAAAGGCAGGCAGGCAGTCAGAAGCCAACAGGAAAGATTATGTAGGCAATTGAAAACTGAGGCAAGGAAATGTAAGCAAAAGTAGGCACACATGAAAATAAACAAAAGTAGGCATTCAAGCAAAAGCACACATGGAATCAAAAGGAGACTCACAAGCAAAAATAGGAAAAATGGCAAGAGGAGGCAGAGAGGAATAAGGAGCATGAACACTGCAGGCAGGAAGGCAGGCAGAAGAAATGAAGATGGAAAAAGCATACAAGCAGGAAAGAAAAAGACGCCTCACACTGAAGGCAAAAGTACATCCGGAGTTGAAGGCAGGCATGCAATAGCAGAAAGGAGGAAAGGGCCTAAAGTATCCAGGCAGGAAACAAATAGTGTGCAGGTAGTCAGGGAATAACAAGCTAGAAGGAAGGAAAAAGCAGGAGGGAAGCAAAGGAAAGAGAGACAAGTCAAGGCAGGCAAAAACACATAGGCAGAAGAGGGAGGCAGGATAGCAGACATGTAGAACAGAAGGTGAGGAATCAAAAGTGGGGATGCAGGTAGATAGAAGGAGGCAGCGACTAAGAATCAGGTACGTAGGCAGGCAGGCAACAGAAGCTCGGAGGCGAACAGTTGATGTAGCCAAGTGGTAAAATGCAATACACCATGATGGCAAATAAGTGTNACAGAAGCTCGGAGGCGAACAGTTGATGTAGCCAAGTGGTAAAATGATGGCAAATAAGCGCTGGCCCAAAGAATGAAATACTTACATGCAATTAGAAAAGCAAGGAGTCACAACAAGGCATGCAGACAACATGAAGGAGTCACGGAATTTGGGTAAGGAGAATGATATGTAAAACCAGGAAGGGTGGCAAAGATAAGAAAGGAAGGAGATAGCCAGAAGCAGGCAGGGTGAAGTTGGAACAGAGGAGGAGGCAGTGAAATAACGAAATAGGCCGACAAGTAAAGCCTTCGAAACAGACAAAAGCAAGCATCTCTGAATGCAGGCAAGCAATATTATGGAAACAAAAGCAGGCCGATAGGCAGAGGGCAAAAGCGAAAAAGTCAAGGATATGCAGGAAAAAGCAGGAAGACAGTCTGAAGCCAGCAGGTAAGAGTATGTAGGCAAAGGCGAATTTAAATCTAGTAAATCTAACGAAATTTACGCACAGCATCAGTCAGACAAAAATAGGCATGCAAGTTTAAAGCACAGGGAAACAAAAGCATGCAGGAGGAGGAAATTGGGGAAAAGTTGCAAAAGAAGGCAGGTGTATATATAAGGAGGGAGAAGTGAACAGACAGGCAGTCAAACAGTCAGACAGGGAGGCAACCAGGCACAAGGAAAGATGGAAAAGCACCCATGAATGAAAGAGAAAGAGGGCAAACACAGAAAGGCAATAACCGACAGGGAGTTGAAGACAGGCAAGCCATATCAAGAAGCAGTAAAAATCTATCACGTAAGAACATACAAAATAAATTGTGTGCAGGGAGTCAGGACAAAGCTGCAAGCAGGGAGAAGGCAGAAGATATGAGTATGTAGGCAGAGGGAAAACCAAGTCCAGTACACGCACCCATTAATACACAGGGACTGA
>NW_019724590.1:24471-31004 GCF_002891405.2 Cryptotermes secundus | reverse complement strand
GCAGGCAGGCAGTCAGAAGCCAACAGGAAAGAATATGTAGGCAATTGAAAACTGAGGCAAGGAAATATAAGCAAAAGTAGGCACACATGAAAATAAACAAAAGTAGGCATTCAAGGAGAAGGACACATGGAATCCAAAGCAGGCTCACAAGCAAAAATAGGAAAAATGGCAAGAGGAGGCAGGGAGGGATAAGGAGCATGAACTCAGCAGGCAGGCAGGCAGGAAAGAAATAGACGGCTCACACTGGAAGGCAAAATTACATAGGGAGTCAAAGGCAGGCACGCTATTACAGAAAGGAGGAAAGAGCCAAATTAGCCAGGCAGGAAATCAATAGTTTGCAGGTAGTCAGGGAATAACAAGCTACAAGGAAGGAAAAAGCAGAAGTAAGCAAATGAAAGAAAGACAAGTCATGGCAGGCAGGCAAAAACACATAGGCAGATAGGCAGCAAGAAGAGGGCGGCAGGCTTGCACACATGTAGAAAAGGAGGCAAGGAAGCAAAAGCAGGGATGCAGGTAGAGAGAAGGAGGCAGCGACAGAGAATCAGGTAGTCAGGCAGGCAACAGAAGATCGGAGGCAAACAGTTGATGTAGCTAAGTAGTAAAATGCAATGCACCATGATGACAAATAAGCGCTGGCCCAAAGAATGAAATGAATACATGCATTTAGAACAGAAAGGACATACAACCAGGCAGGCAGGCAGACAACATGAGGGAGTCAGGCAATTTGGGTAAGGTGAATGACATGTAAAATGAGGAAGGGAGGCAAAGATAAGAAGGGAAGGAGATAGCCAGAAGCAGGCAGGGTGAAGAGGGACCAGAGGCGGAAGCAGTGAAATAGCGAAAGAGGCCACAAGTAAACCCTTCGAAACAGACAAACTCAAGCATTTCTGCATGCAGGCAAGCAATGTTATGGAAATAAATGAGGCAGATAGGCAGACAGGAAAAGCAAAAGAATTCAAGACTATGTTGGAAAAACCTGGAAGGCAGTCTTAAGCCAGCAGGTAAGGGTATGTATGCAGAGGAGAATCTAAATCTAGTAAATGCAACCAAAATTAGGCACTGTGTCTGGCAGACAAAAGTAGGCATGCAAGATTAAAACACAGGGAAACAAAAGCATGGGGGATGATAACATGGAAGAAAAATTGCAAAATAATGCAGGTTTATATATAAGGAGGGAGAAGTGAACACTCAGGAAGGCAGGCAGGCAACAAGGAAAGAGGGAAAAGCACACAGGAATGAAACAGAAAGAAGGCAAATACAGAAAGGCAATTACAGGCAGGGAGTTGAAGGCAGGCAAGCTATACCAAGAAGCAGTAAAGATCGAACAGGTAAGAACATACAAAATCAATAGTGTGCAGCGAGTCAGGGCAAAGCTGGCAAGCAGGGAGAAAGCAGAAATTAAGAGTATGTAGGCAGATGAAAAAACCAAGTACTGTACACGGAAGGAAAGTAGGCAGGGATTCCCCTGGCAAAATTAGGCACACAGGCAGACAGAACAAAGAAGGCATGCAAGCAAAAGCAAACAGGTATTCAAAAGAATGTAATTAAAGAAAACGTAAGGAACAGGCTAGATGAGTCAGGGATGAACAAAAATGCAGGAAAAACACCAGGCATACATGCAAATTCATATAGGCAGTCAGGCAGGAGAAAGTAAACAAGGGTTAAGGAGACAGACAGGCAACAAAAAGCAGGGAATCACAGGTAGGCAAAAGATGACACGGCATTCAAGGCATGGACGAGAAAGCAGGAAGCAGGCAAAAGGCAGTACATAGGCTGTCAGGAATGCAATAGTGTGCAGCTATTCAGGAAGAAGCAAACTTGCAGAGAGGTAGCCTGACAAAAGCGGAGGGGTGTGGAAACAAAGGAAAGAAAGTCAATGCTGGGCAAGGCAGGCAGGAAGGTAGGTAGAAAAGAAAGAAAGCAAACAAATGGCAATGCAGGCACACATGCACAGGACCAGAAGCCATTAGGAATGCCTTAACAGGCATGCAAGGTAACCCCTAGAAACAGACACAAGCAAGTACCCATGCGAGATATGGTTTTTGTCCCACAATTACCAGGTTGCTTTGTACCAAATGCCACTTGAGTATTTGCTTCCGGTTTCCCTTTGCTACCCTTCTTATTCAATCTCTTTGACTCCACTTCTAACAAACTATTCCTCACAAAGGGCACATTCACTTCACTTGGAGGCACCGTTTCTATTGCTGTAGCAACCATGTCATATTCGGGTGGTAGTGACAGAAGGATGTTGCAAATGTAGTTTTCTTCATCTATCGTCACACCTGCTTCCCGAAGTTGTCTGGTGAGTCTGTCCATTCTTAACAAATATTCACTCATAGTTTCCAGATTTGGATTAAACCTCATCTGTTGTAATTGCCTTTTTAATAATATCTTGTTGGCAATTCCTTTCCTCTGAAATACTGTCTGTAAAGCTTTCCACACATCATGAGCACAGTCTTCTCCTTTGACATATTCTAAATGTGCATCATCAATTCTTTGTATTAAATAATTCTTGTACTTCTTATCATCTATGGACAATTTATCAAGCTTGTTCTGTTTGCCGCTCCTCGTTTCCTGGTTTTCATTACCAAACAGTCTAAATTCCTCTTGTAGTTCCGACAGGGTTCTCGAAATGTGGGTTAATATTCCTTTCTCATCGAGAAAGATTTCCATTCGAAAACTCCAATCTCCATAATTCGTTCCATCAAAAAGTGGTGGCTTGTATCTATCTTCCTCCATGCTGCTAACTTCCACAACAGGAGTGGAAATAAAACCAATCAAGATACAGCACAAATTCCGATGTCGAATTCACTTCCTATACTATTCCTGGGGCCATAACATGTTGGTGATTGGGTTAATAATTACGCAAGTTAACTATTGCACAGTAAAAGTATATTTGTAATCAGAGTTAAGAGAACGCCAACACACATCACTTCAAAAGAAGCCATTTTTCTTCCCGCTCCTACCCAAAACACTGAACAGCAAAAACCAAAGAATAATTCATACATGTTGCCAACTTTGAACTCGACCACTCATCAAAAACTATGCTGGAAAAAACTGGAACGCAGTCTTAAGGGTCTTAAGTCAGCAGGTAAGAGTATGTATGGAGAGGAGAATCTAAATCTAGTAAATGCAACCAAAATTAGGCACTGTGTCTGACAGAAAAAAGTAGGCATGCAAGATTAAAACACAGGGAAACAAAAGCATGGGGGATGAGGACATGGAAGAAATATTGCAAAAGAAGGCAGGTTTATATATAAGGAGGGAGAAGTGAACACTCAGGCAGGCAGGCAGGCAGGCAACCAGGAACAAGGAAAGAGGGAAAAGCACACAGGAATGAAACAGAAAGAAGGCAAATACAGAAAGGCAATTACAGGCAGGGAGTTGAAGGCAGGCAAGCTATGATACGAAGCAGTAAAGATCGAACAGGTAAGAAGTAAGAACATACAAAATCAATAGTGTGCAGAGTTTCAGGGCAACGCTGGCAAGCAGGTAGAAGGCAGAAATTAAGAGTATGTAGGCAGAGGAAAATACCAAGTACGGTACACGCAAGCAAAGTAGGCAGGGATGCCCCTGGAAAAATTAGGCACACAGGCAGACAGAACAAAGAAGGCATGCAAGCAAAAGCAAACAGGTAATCAAAAGAATGTAATTAAAGAAAATGTAAGAAACAGGCTAGATGAGGCAGGGATGAATAAAAATGCAGGAAAAACACCAGGCATACATGCAAAATCACATAGGCAGTCAGGCAGGAGAAAGTAAACAAGAGTTAAGGATACAGACAGGCAACAAAAAGTAGGAAATCACAGGTAGGCAAAAGGTGACACGGCATTCAAGGCACGGACGAGAAAGCAAGAAACAGGCAAAAGGCAGTATGTAGGTACTGAGGAATGCAATAGAGTGCAGCTCTTCAGGAAGAAGCAAATTTCCAGGGTGGTATGCTGAAAAAAGTGGGTGGGGGAGAGCAAATAAAATCAAGACAAGGTAAGGCATGCAGGAAGTTAGGTAGAAAAAAGAAAGAAAGCAACCAAAATGGCCATGTAGGCACACATGCACAGAAACAGGAGCCATTAGGAATGCCAAAACAGGTAGGCAAGGTAACCCCCAGAAAGAGACACAAGCAAGCACACATGCATTCCGGCAGGGGATATAATGATATAAAAGCAGCTAGTAAAGAAGGCATGAAAAGCAAATGAAGTGAACCAAGTGCGGGAGAAAGCAGGCAGCCAGGCCGTCAGAAGCCAGCAGGAAAGAATATGTAGGCAAATGAAAAACTAATGCAAATAAACGCAAGCAACAGTAGGCACAGACAAAAATTGGGAAATTGTAAAGAGTAGGCAGGGAGGAATAAGGCGTAAGAACACAGCATGCAGGCAGGCAGAATAAATGAAGAAGGGAAAAGCAGACAAGCAGGAACGAAAAAGACGGCTCACACTGGAAGGCAAAATACATAGGAAGCTGAAGGCTGGAATGCTATTGCAGGAAGGAGGAAAGAGCCAAAATTAGGCAGGCAGGAAATAAATAGTGTGCAGGTAGTCAGGGAAAAACAAGCTAGAAGGAAAAAAAAAAAGCAGGAGGGAAGCAAACAAAAGAAAGCAAAGTCAATGCAGGCAGGCAAGAACATATAGGCATAAAGGTAGCCAGAAAAAGGAGTCAGGCTAGCAGACATGTAGAAAAGGGTGGGAGGAATCAAAAGTGGGGATGCAGGTAGATAGAATTAGGCAGCGACTCAAAATCAGGTAGGCAGGCAGGCAACAGATGTTCTGGGGCGAAAAGCTGATGCAGGCAAGTAGTAAAATTCAATACAGCATGATGGCAAATAGGTGTTGTAACAAAGAATGAAATACTTGCATGCAATTACAAAAGCAAGGAGTCACAACAAGGCATGCAGACAACATGAAGGAGTCAGGGAGTTTGGGTAAGGAGAATGATATGTAAGACCAGGAAGGGTGGCAAAGATAAGAAAGGATGGAGGGAAGCAGGCACGGTGAAAATGGAACAGAGGCGGGGGCAGTGAAATAGCGAAATAGGCCGAAAAGTAAAGCCTTCGAAGCAGACAAATGCAAGCATCTCTGCATACAGGCAAGCAATATTATGGAAAAAAAAGCAGGCAGATAGGCAGACAGGAAAAGCAAAAGAAGTCAAGGCTATTAAGGAAAAAGCAGGAAGGCAGTCTGAAGCCAGCAGGTAAGAGTATGTAGGCAGAGGAGAATCTAAGGCTAGAAATGCAACCAAAATTAGGCACACCATCAGGCAGATCAAAGTTGGCATCCAAGATAAAAGCACAGGGAAATAAAAGCATGCGGGAGGAGGAAATGTAGGAAAAATTGCAAAAGAAGGCAGGTGTATATACAAGGAGGGAGAAATGAAAAGTCAGGCAGGCAGGCAACCAGGAACAGTGAAAGAGGGAAAAGGACATAGGAATGAAACAGAAACAGTGCAAACACAGAAAGGCAATTACAAACAGGGAGTTAAAGGCAGGCAAGCAATACCAAGAAGCTGTAAAGATCTAACAGGTAAGAACATACAAAATCAATAGTGTGTAGGGAGAAAGCAGAAATTAAGAGTATGTAGGCAGAGGAAAAAACCAAGTCCAGTACACGCAAGCAAAGTAGGCAGGTTTTCCCCTGGCAATATTAGGCACACAGGCAGACAGAACCAAGAAGGCATGCAAGCAAAAACAAACACGTAATCAAAAGAAAGTAGGTAAGGAATATGTAAGAAACAGACTAGATGAGGCAGGGATCAATAAAAATGCAGGAAAAAAACCAGGCATACATGCAAAAGCCCATAGGCAGTTAGGCAGGCGAAAGTAAACAAGGGTTAAGGAGACAGGCCGGCCACAAAAAAGAGGGAAACACAGGTAAGCAAAAGATGACACGTCATTCAAGGCATGGTCTAGAAATCAAGAAGCAGGCAAAAGGCAGTACATAGGTAGTCAGCAATGCAATAGTGTGCAGGTATTCAGGGAGAAGGTGGCTAGCACGGAAGCAGGCTGACAAAAGGAGGGAAGGAAGCAAATGAAAGAAAGCCGAGGCAAGGCAGTCACATAGGCAGGTACAAAAAAGGAACAAGCAACCAACATAGCCATGGAGGCACACATGCACAGAAACAGAAGACATTAGTAATTACAAAACAGGAAGGCAAGCTAACCCTTGGAATCAGACAAAAGCAAGCACCCATGCATGCCTTTAGGCAACATCACGGAAGCAAAATCAGAGAGATAGACAAGACTGAAAAGCAAGAGATATCAAAGCAATACAGGAAAAAGCATGCAGGCAGTCAGAAGCCAGTAGGTAAGAGTATGTAGACAAATGAAAAACTAAAGCAGGTAAATGCAAACAAAGCAGGCACACAAGCGAGAAAACCAAAGTAGGCATGCAAGCAAAAGCAGGCAGGGAAGCAAAAATGGGCAAAATAACAAGAGGAGAGAGGGAGGAGTAAGGAGCAAGAAACAGAAGGCAGGAATGCAGGCAGGCAAGCGGAATAAATGAAGGAGGGATTAGCAGACAGGCAGGAACGAAAAATAGGGC
>NW_019724590.1:0-21790 GCF_002891405.2 Cryptotermes secundus | reverse complement strand
AGGCAGGCAGGCAGGCAGGCAAAAGAAGCTCGGAGGCGAACAGTTGATGTAGGCAAGTAGTAAAATGCAATGCACCATGATGGCAAATAAGTGTTGGCCCAAAGAATGAAATGCATAAATGCATTTAGAAGAGAAAAAACTTACAACTAAACAGGCAGAAAAACATGAGGGAGTCAGGAAGGTTGGGTAAAGAGATTGACATGTAAAACGAGGAAGGGAGGCAAAGATAAGAAGGGAAGGATATAGACAGAAGCAGGGAGGATGAAGAGGGACCAGAGACGGAAGCAGTGAAATAGCGAAAGAGGCCGACAAGAAAAGCCTTCGAAACAGACAAATTCAAGCATCCCTGCATGCAGGCAAGCAATGTTATGGAAACAAAAGCAGACATATAGGCAGATAGGAAAAGCAAGGAAGTCAAGGCTATGCTGGAGAAACCTGGAAGGCAGTCTGAAGCCAACAGGTAAGAGTATGTATGCAGAGGAGAATGTAAATAAATGGAACAAAAATTAGCACTGCGTCAGGCAGACAAAAGTAGGCATTCAAGATTAAAGCACAGGGAAAAAGAATGTGGGAGGAGGAAATGAGGTAAAAATTGCAAAAGAAGGCAGGTGTATATATAAGGAGGGAAAAGTGAACAGTCAGGCAGGCAACCAGGAACAAGGAAAGAGGGAAAAGCACGCAGGAATGAAAGAGAAAGAGGGCAAACACAGAAAGGCAATAACAGACAGTGATTTGAAGGCAGGCAAGCCATACCAAGAACCAGTAAATTCGAAAAGGTGAGAACATACAAAATCGAAAGTGTGCATGTAGTTAGGGCAAAGCTGCCAAGCAGAAGCAGAAGTAGAGAAGGCAGAAGTTAAGAGTATGCTCGCAGAGGAAAAAAAAAGTACAGTACACACAAGCAAAAGTAGGCAGGGATTGAAGCAGGCACAATTAGGCACACAGGCAGTCAGAACAAAGAAGGCATGCATGCAGACTAGATGAGGCAGGGATGAATAAAAATGCAGGAAAAACACCAGGAATACTTGCAAAAGCACATAGGCAGGAGAAAGTAAACAAGGGTTAGGGAGACAGGCAGGCAACAAAACCCTGGGAAACACAGGTAGGCAAAAGATGACACAGCATTAAAGGCACAGACGAGAAGCAAGAAGCAGGCAAAAGGCAGTACGTACCTAGTCAGGAATGCACTAGTGTGCAGGTATTCAGGAAGAAGCAAACTTGCTGGGAAGTTGGCTGAAAAAAGTGGTGGGTGGGCAACAAGCAAATAAAATCAAGGCAAGGCAAGAAGATAGGTAGAAGAAAGGAGGAAAGCAACAAAAATGGCCCTGCAGGCACTCATGCAGAGAAAGAGAGGCCATTAGGAATGCCAAAACAGGCAGGAAAGGTAACCCTCAGAAACAGACACAAGCAAGCACCCATGCATTCGGGCAGGCGATATACTGGAAATAAAAGCAGCTAGTTAGGAAGGCATGAAAAGCAAATGAAGTCAACCAAGTGCAGGAGAAAGCAGGCAGGCAGCTAGGCAGTCAGAATCCAACAGGAAAGAATATGTAGGCAAATGAAAAATTAAGGCAAGGAAATATAAGCAAAAGTAGGCACACATGAAAATAAACAAAAGTAGGCATTCAAGCTGAAGCACACATGGAATCAAAAGCAGGCTCTCAAGCAAAAATGAGGAAAATTGCAAAAGGAGGCAAGAAGGAATAAGTAGCATGTACACAACAGGCAGGTAAGCAGAAGAAACGAAGGAGGGAAAAGCAGACGAGCAGGAAAGAAAAAGACGGCTCACACTGGAAGACAAAACGACATAGGAAGTTGAAGGCAGGCACGATATTGCAGAAAAGATGAAAGAGCCAAAAGTAGCCAGGCAGGAAATCAGAGAATAACAAGATAAAAGAAGGAAAAAGCAGGAGAGAAGCAAACGAAACAAAGTCAAATCAAGGCAGGCAGGCAAAACACATAGGCAGATAGGCAGCCAGAAGGGGGAGCCAGGCGTGCAGACATGTAGAAAAGGAGGTGAGGAATCAAAAGTTGGGATGCAGGTAGAGAGATGGAGGCAGCGACTCAAAATCAGTTAGGCAGGTATGCTGGCAGGCAGGCAAGCAGACTGGCAGGCCAGAGTAGCTCGGAGGCGAACATTTTATGCAGGCAAGTAGTAAAATGCAATAAAGCATGATGGCAAATATGTGTTGTAACAGAGAATAAAATACTTGCATGCAATTAGAAAAGCAAGGGGTCACAACAAGATATGCAGACAACATGAAGAAGTCAAGGAGTTTGGGTACGTAGAATGATATGTAAAACCAGGAAGGGTGGCAAAGATAAGAAAGGAAGGAGATAGCCAGAAGCAGGCAGGGTGAAGTTGGAACAGAGACAGAGGCAGTGAAATAGCGAAATAAGCCGACAAGTAAAGCCTTCAAAACAGACAAAACCAAGCATCTCTGAATGCACGCAAGCAATATTATGGAAACAAAAACAGGCAGATGGGCAGACAACAAAAGCAAAAGAAGTCAAGGATATGCAGGAAAAAGCAGGATGGCAGTCTGAAGCCAGCAGGTAAGAGTATATAGGCATAGGAGAATCTAAGGCTAGTAAATGCAACCAAAATTAAGCACAGGGAAAAAAAAGAATGTGGGAGGAGGAAATGGGTGAGAAATTGAAAAAGAACGCAGGTGTATATATAAGTAGGTAGAAGTGAACAAGCAGGCAGGAAAGCAGGCAACCACGAACAAGGAAAGAGGGAAAAGCACACAGGAATGGAACAGAAAGAGTGCAAACACAGAAAGGCAATTACAAACTGGGAGTTAAAGGCAGGCAAGGAATACCAAGAATCAGTAAAGATCTAACAGGTAAGAACATACAAAATCAAGAGTGTGCAGGGAGTCAGGGCAAAGCTGGCAAGCAGGGAGAAGGCAGAAGTTAAGAGTATGTAGGCGGAGGAAAAACCAGGTCCAGTACATGCAAGCAAAAGTAGGCAGGGATTGAACCAACAAAAGTAGGCACACAGGCAGACAGAACAATGAAGGCATGCAAGCAAAAGCAAACATGTAATCAAAAGAAAGTAGGTAAGGAAAATGTAAGAAACAGACTAGATGAGGCAGGGATGAATAAAAATGCAGGAAAAACAACAGGCATACATGCAAAAGCACATAGGCAGTCAGGCAGGAGAAAGTAAACAAGGTTTAAGGAGACAGGCAGGCAACAAAACGCTGGGAAACACAGGTAGGCAAAAGATGACATGGCATTCAAGGCACGGATGAGAAAGCAGGAAGCAGGCAAAAGGCAGTATGTACGTAGTCAGGAATGCACTACTGTGCAGGTATTCAGGAAGAAGCAAACTTGCTGGGAGGTAGGCTGACAAAAGATGAGGGGGGGAGGCGGAAAGAAAGCAATCAAAGTCAAGGTAAAGCAAGACAGGCAGGAAGGTAGGTAGGTAGAAAAAGAAAGAAAGCAACCAAAATGGCCATGCAGGCACACATGCAGAGAAACAGAAGCCATTAGGAATCTCAAAACAGGCAGGCCAGATAACCCCCAGAAACAGACAAGCAAGCATCCATGCAGTCAGGCAGGCGATATAGTGGAAATAAAAGCAGTTAGTTAGGAAGGCATGATAAGCAAAATAAGTCAAACAAATGAAGGAGAAAGCAGGCAGTCAGAAGCCAACAGGAAACAGTATGTAGGCAAATGAAAAACTAAGGAAAGTAAATGCAACACTAGTAGGCACACATGAAAATAAACAAATGTAGGCATTGAAGCAGAAGCAGACATGGAATCAAAAGCAGGCTGGCAAGCAATAAGGGGAAATTGGCAAGAGGAGGCAGCGAGGAATAAGGATCATGAACACAGCAGGCAGGCAGAAAAAAATGAAGGAGGGAAAAGCAGACAGGCAGGAATGAAAAATACGGCTCACACTGGAAGACAAAAGAGGACAGGAAGTTGAAGACAGGCACACTGTAGCAGGATGGAGGAAAAAGCGAACAGGTAGGCAGGAAGGAAACCAACAGTGTGCAGGTAGCCAGAGAAAGTCAACCTAGAAGGAAGGTGAAAGCAGGAGGGATACAAATGAAAGAAATTCAAGTCAAGGCAGCCAGGCAAAAACACATAGGCAGATAGCAGCCAGTAGAGGGAGGCAGGCTGGCAGGCATGTGCAAAAGGAGACAGAGAAACAAATGTGGCAATGCAGCCAGCGACTCGAAAACAGGTAGGTAGACCGTCAGGCAGGCAACAGAAGCGCGAAGGCGAAGTGGTGATGCACGCAATGAGGAAAATGCAATGCAGCAGGAAGGCAAAAACAGGCTGACTGAGGGCATGAAAACATACCTGCACTTATCAAAAGTAAGGAGACACAATCAGGTAGGCAGACAACATGAGGGAGTCCGGCAGGATGGGTAAGGAGATTGGCAGTTAAAATGAGGCAGGGAGGCAAGGATGAGAACAGAGAAGGAAGCAGCGACAGGTGAAAATTGGCAGACCATCAAAGAATTGGAAACAAACAAACACAAGCATCCCTGCATGCAGGCAGGCTATATTATAAAACCAACGCAGGCAGGTAGGCAGTCATGAAAAGTAAAAGATGTCAAGGCAGTGCAGGAAAATGCAGGTAGGCAGTAAGAAGCCAGGAGATAATACTATATAGGCAGTGGAGAAATTATGGCTGGAAAGTGCAAGCAAGATAGACACACAGGGAGCCAGACAAAATCAGGCATGCAAGCAAAAGCAGAGAGGGAATCAAAAGCATGTGGGAAGACGAAATGGGGGAAGAATTGCAACAGGATGCAGGTATAGATAAGGACGGAGAAGTCAACAGTCAGGCAAGGAGGGAGGCAGGCAGGCAGGCAGAAATGCACATAGGCAGACAGGTAGACAGAAACAAGGAAGGAAGTAAAACCTCTCAGGCATGAAAGAAAAAGAGGGGAAACACAGAAAGGCAAAAATAGACAGGGAGTTGAAGGGAGTCACAACACAGCAAGAAGCAGGAAAGAATCAACAGGTAAGTAGATATAAAATCAATAGTGTGCAGTTGGTCAGGGAAAATCTGGCTAGCAGGGAGAAACAAAATGCTGAGGGTATGTAGGCAGAGGAAATACCAAGTCCAGTACACACAAGCAAAAGTAGGCTGGGATGGAAGCAGGCAATATTAGACACACAGGCAGTGAGATAAGAGAAGGCATGCAACCAAAAGCAAAAAGGTAATCAATAAAAAGTAGGAAAGGAAAATGAATGAAACAGGCAAGATGAGGTAGGGATGAATAAACGGACAGAAAAATTAGTTAGCAGGCATCAAAAGCACATAGGCAGGCAGGCGAGCAAGAAAAATCAGGGAAACACAGGTAGGCAAAAGAAGACGGAGTTCAATCCATGGAAGAGGAAGCAGGCAAAAGCCAGTTGGGAGGTAGTCAGGAATGCAATAGTGTGCTGGTATTCAGGAAGAAGCAAACTTGCAGGGTGGTAAGTTGACAAAAGGGGGGGGGGGTGGAACCAAAGCAAAGAAAGTCAAGGCAAGGCAAGTCAGGCAGGAAGGTAGGTAGAAAATAAGAAAGAAAGCAACCAAGTGTCAATGCAAGTACACATACACAGAAAGAGAAGCCATTATAAATTCCAAAACAGGCAGGCAAGGTAACACCCAGAAACAGACACAAGCAAGCACCCATGCATTCCGGCTGGCGATATAATTGAAAAATAGCAGCTAGTTNAGTCATGCAGGCAGACAGGGAGGCAAACAGGAACGAGAGAGGGAAAAGCACACAGGACTGAAAGAGGAAATGGGCAAACACAGAATTGCAATAACAGACAGGGACTTGAAGGCAGCCAAGCCATACCAAGAAGCAGTAAAGATCTAACAGGTAAGAATATACAAACTCAAGAGTGTGCAGTCAGTCAGGGCAAAGCTGGCAAGCAGGGAGAAGGCAGAAGGTAAGAGTATCTAGGCAGAGGAAAAACCAAGTCCAGTACATGCAAGCATAAATAGGCAGGGATTGAAGCAAGCAAAATTAGGCACACAGGCAGACAGAATGAAGTAGGCATGCAAGCAAAAGCAAACAGGTAATCAAAAGAAAGTAGGTAAGGAAAATGTAAGAAACAGGCTAGATGAGGCAGGGATGACTAAAAATGCAGGAAAAACACCAGGAATAAATGCAAAAGCACATAGGCAGTCAGGCAGGAGAAAGTAAATAAGGTTTAAGGAGACAGGCAGGCAAAAGATGACTCAGCATTCAATGCACGGACGAGAGAGCAGGAACAGGCTAAGGGAGGTACGTAGGTAGTCAGGAATGGAATAGTGTGCAGGTATTCAGGAAGAAGCAAACTTGCTGGGAGGTAGGCTGACAAAAGAGGGTGGGGGGCAGACAGAAAGTCAAGTCAAGGCAGGAAGGAATGTACGTAGAGAAAAGAAAGAAAGCAAGCAAAATGGCCATGCAGGCACACATGCACAGAAACAGAAGCCATTACGAGTGCCAAAACCATCAGGCAAAGTAACCCCCAGAAACAGACACACAAGCAAGCACCCATTCATTCAGGCAGGCAATATAATGGAAATAAAGGCAGCTAGTTAGGAACGCATGAAGAGCAAAAGAAGTTAAACAAGTGCAAGAGAAAGCAGGCAGCCAGGCAGTCAGAAGCCAACAGGAAAGAATATGTATGCAAATGAGAGCTAAGGCAAGTAAATGCAAGCAAAAATGGGAATACATAAAAATAAACAAAAGTAGGCATTGAAGCAGAAGCACAACTGGAATCAAAAGCAGGCTCACAAGCAAAAATGGGGAAAATGGCAAGAGGAGGCAGGAGGAATAAGGATCATGAACACAGCAGGCAGGCAGGCAGGCAGAAAAAAGGAAGGAGGGAAAAGCAGACAGGCAGGAATGAAAAATACGGCTCACACTGGAACGAAAAATTACATAGGGAGTTGAAGGCAGGCACGCTATAGCAGGAAGCATGAAAGGGCCAAAAGTAGCCAGGCAGGAAATCTATAGTGTGCAGGTATTCAGGGAATAACAAGCTAGAAGAAGGAAAAAGCAGGAGGGAAGCAAACGGAAGAAAGTCAAATCAAGGAAGGCAAGCAAAACACATAGGCAGATAGGCAGCCAGAAGAGGGAGGCAGGCTTGCAGACATGTAAAAAAGTAGGCCAGGAATCAAAAGTTGGGATGCAGGTAGAGAGATGGATGCAGGGACTCAAAATCAGGTAGGTAGGTAGGCAGGCAGACAACAGAATCTTCGAGGCAAACATTTGATGCAGGCATGTAGTAAAATGCAATACAGCATGATGGCAAATAGGTGATGGCCCAAAGAATGATATGCATAAATGCATTTAGAAAAGCAAGGAATCACAACAAAGCAGGCAGACAACATGAGTGATTCAGGCAGGTTGGGTAAAGAGATTGACTTGTAAAACGAGGAAGGGAGGCAAAGATAAGACAGGAAGGAGATAGCCAGCAGCAGGCAGGGGGAAGAGGGAGCAGAGACGGAAGCAGTGAAATAGCGAAATAGGCGTACAAAAATCCTTCGAAACAGACAAACGCAAACATCTCTGCATTCAGGCAAGCAATATTATAGAAACCAAAGCAGGCAAATAGGCAGACAGGAAAGCAAAAGAAGTCAAGGCTATGCAGGAAAAAGCAGGAAGGCAGTCTGAACCCAGCAGGTAAGATTATGTAGGCAGAGGAGAATCTAAGGCTAGTAAATGCAACCAAAATTAGGCACAGCGTCCGGCAGAACAAAGTAGGCAAGCAGGATTAAAGCACAGGGAAACAAAAGCATGTCGAAGGACCAGATGGCAGAAAAATTGCAAAAGATAGCAGGTGTATATATAAGGAGGGAGAAGTGAAGAGTCAGGCAGGCAGGCTGGCAACCACGAACAAGGATAGAGGAAAAAGCACACAGGAATGAAACAGAAAGAGTGCAAACACCAGAAGGCAATAACAGACAGGGAGTTGAAGGCAGGCAGGCCATACCAAGAAGCAGTAAAGATCTAACGGGTAAGAACATACAAAATCAATAGTGTGCAGGGAGTCAGAGCAAAGCTGGCAAGCAGGGAGAAGGCCGAAGCTATGAGTATGTAGGCAAACCAAGTCCAGTACACGCAAGCATAAATTGGCAGGGATTGAAGCAAGCAAAATTAGGCACACAGGCAGGCAGACAGAACAATTAAGGCAGGCAAGCAAAAGCAAACAGGTATTCAAAAGAAAGTAGGTAAGAAAAATGTGAGAAACAGCCTAGATGATGCTGGTATGAATAAAAATGCAGGAAAAACACCAGGCATACTTGCAAAGTGCATAGGCAGTCAGGCAGGAGAAATTAAACAAGGTTTAAGGTGACAGGCAGGCAACAAAAAGCAGGGAAACAGAGGTAGGCAAAAGATGACTCGGCATTCAAGGCACGGACGAGAAAGCAGGAAACAGGCAAAAGGCAGTACATAGATAGTCAGGAAAACAATAGTATGCAGGTATTCAAGAAGATGCACTCTTGCAGGGAGGTAAGCTGACAAAAGCAGGGTGGGGGTGCGAGAAACAAAGAAAATCAAAGCAAGGCATAGCAGGCAAGAAAATAGGGAGAGAAAAGAAAGAAAGCAACCAAAACGGCCATGCAGGCACACATGCACAGAAACAGAAGCCATTAGGAATGCCAAAACAGGCAGGCAAGGTAAGCACCAGAAACGGACACAAGCAAGCACCCATGCATTCAGCCTGGCGATATAATGGAAATAAAAGCAGCTACTTAGGAAGACATGAAAAGCAAAAGAAGTCGACCAAGTGCAGGAGAAAGCAGGCAGGCAGGCAGGCAGGCAGTCAGAAGCCAACAGGAAAGAGTAGGTAGGCAATTGGAAACTAAGGCAAGGAAATACAAGCAAATGTAGGCACACATGAAAATAAACAAAAGTAGGCATTCAAGCAGAAGCACACGTGGAATTAAAAGCAGGCTCGCAAGCAAAAATGGAAAAAATGGCAAGAGGAGGCAGGGAGGAATAAGGAACATGAACACTGCAGGCAGGTAGGCAGGCAGAAGAAATGAAGAAGGGAAAAGCATACAGGCAGGAAATAAAAAGACACCTCACATTGGATGGCAAAAGTACATAGGGAGTTGAAGGCAGGCAAGCTATAGCAGAACGGAAGAAAGACCAAAAGTAGCCACGCAGGAAATCAATAGTGTGCAGGTAGTCAGGGAATAACAAGCTATAAGTAAAGGAAGAAGCAGAAGGGAAGCAAACGAAACATATTCAAGGCAAGGCAGGCAGGCAAAAATGCATAGGCAGATAGACAGCCAGAAGAGGGAGGCAGGGTTGCAGCAATGTAGATAAGGAGGCCGGGAAACAAAAGTGGGGATGCAGGTAGAAAGAGAGAAGCAGAAACTCAAAAACCGACAGGCAGGCATACAGGCAGGCAACAAAAGCTTGTAGGTGAACAGGTGATAAAGGCAAGGAGTAAAATGAAATACAGCAGTATGGCAAAAGGGGCTGGCTGAGGGCATGGAAAATATACATGCACTTAGGAAAGAAGTAACTGCAACCAGGCAGGAAGACAACATTAGGGAGTCAAGCAGGATTTGTAAGGTGACTGACAGGTGAAACGAGGCAGGGAGCAAAGATAAGAAGGGATTGAGATAGAAGCAGTCAGGGTGAAGAGGGTCCAGAGACAGATGCAGTGAAAGGACAAAATTAGACACAGAGTTGAAGGCAGCACACTATAGCATGAAGGAAGAAAGAGCCAAAACCTAGGCAGGCAGGAAATCAATCATGTGCAGGTAGTCAGGGAAAAGCAAGCTAGAAGATTTGAAAAAGCTGGATAGAAGCAAACGAAATAAAGGTAAGTCAAGGCAAGGCAGACAGGCAAAAACATACAGTCATATAGGCAGCCAGAAGAGTGAGGCAGGCTGACAATCAGATGGGAAAGGAGGAAGAGAAACAAAAGTGGAATGCAAGTAGAGAGAAGTCAGCAAACAGACAGACAGGTAGGCAGACAACAGAAGCTTGGATGCGAACATGTGATGTAATCAAGGAGTAAATAGCAATGCAGCATGATAGCAAAAGGGTCTGCCTGAGTGCATGAAAAGCGTCCACGCACTTAGCAAAAGCAAGGAGCCACAATCAGGTAGGTAGACAACATGAGGGAGTCAGGCAGGATGGTTAAGAAAATTGTCAGGTAAAAGGAGGCATGGAGTCAAAGATTTGAAGGGATGGAAAAACAAGAAATGGGCAGGGTGAAGAGGGAACAGAGACAGAAGCAGTGAATGGCCAAAATAGGCAGACATGGAAAGCCTTGGAAACAGACAATTCAAGCATCCCTGCATGCAGGCAGGCAATATCATGAAAACAACATCAGGCAGATAGGAAGGAATGAAAAGCAACAGAAGTCAAGGCAGTGCACAAAAGGCATGCAGGCTTTCAAGAGTATGTAGGCAGAGGATAAACTAAGGCTAGTAAATGTAAGCAAAATAGGAACACAGGCAGGCAGACAAAAGTAGGCATGCAAGCAGAACAGAGAGCGAATCAAATGCATGTGGGAGGATGAAATGGGTGAAAAATTGCAAAAGGAAGCAGAGCTATATAAGATGAGAGAAATCAACAGTTAGGCCGGCAGGCAGCCAGAAGCACATTGGCAGAGAGGTAGCCAGAAACAAGGATGGAGAGAAAATCACACAGGCATGAAAGTAAAAGAGGGCAAACACATGAAGGCAAAGATAGACATGGAGTTGAAGGCAGGCACGCCATAGCAAGAAGCATGAAATTACCAACAGGTAAGCAGATACAAATTCAATAGTATGCAGATAGTCAGGTGAAAGCTGGCTAGCAGGGAGAGGCCAGAAGGTAAGAGTATGTAGATAAAGCAAAAACCAAGTATAGTACACGCAAGCAAAATTAGGCAGGGTTGGAAGCAGGTAAAATTAGACACAGAGTTAAACAGACCAAAGTAGGCATGCAAGCAAAAGCAAACAGGTAATCAAAAGAAAACAGGTAGGGAAAACAAAAGAAAGGGGAAGATGTAGTAGGGATTAATAAAGATTGCGAAAAAATAGTATGCACGCATGCAAAAGCACATAGGCATACAGGCAAGAAAGAAAAGCCAAAATAGGAAAGATAGCCAGAAACAGGCAGGGTGAAAACGGAACAGAGATGGAAGCAGCAAAAGCCCAAAATAGGCACAAAAGAAAAACTTTGGAAACAGACAAACGCAAGCAAAACTGCATGCACGGAGGCAATATTAGAGAAACAAAAGCAGGCAGATAGGCAGGCATCAAAACTAAAAGTAGTCAAGGCAGTGCCTGAAAAAGCAGGGAGGCAGGTACTCTGAAGCCAGCAGGAAAGATTGTATAGGCATGGGAGATAATAAGGCTGGAAAATGCAGGCAAAATGGGCACATAGGCAGGCAAGCAATCAAAACAGAGAGGGAATTCAAAGCATGCCGGAGGACAAAATGGGTGAAAAATTGCAACAGGAGGCAGGTATACATAAGGAGCGAGATATAAACAGTTAGACAGGCATCCAGGAAAAAGAAAGGAGGGAACCACACAGACATGAAAGAAAAAGAGAGCAAACACAGGAAGGCAAAAATAGACAGGGATATGAAGGCAGGCATGCCATAGCAAGAAGCATGAAAGTACCAACAGGTAAGTACATACAAATTCAATAGTGTGCATGTAGTCAGGTCAAAGCCTGCTAGCAGGGAGTAGCCAGAAGGTAAGAGTATGTAAGTAGAAGAAAAACCAAGTCCAGTACACTCAAGCACATTTAGGCAGGGATGGAAGCAGGAACAATTAGGCACACTGTTAGACAGACCAAAGTATGCATGAAAGCAAAACCAAAGAGATTAAAACAAAGTAAAAAAATTAAAACAATTAAAACAAAGTAGGTAAGGAAAATGAAACAAACAGGCAAGGTGGGGCAGAGAAGAATAAAAGGCAGAAAAAACAGCAGGCTGGCATGCAAAAGCACATAGGCAGACAGGCAGGAAAAAGTAAGCAAGTTTTAAGCGACAGCAGGCAAGAAAAAGCAGGGAAACACTGGTAGGCAAAAAAAGACAGGGAGTTTAAGGTATGGATGAGAAATTAGGAAGCAGGCAGAAGCCAGTAGGTAGGTAGTGAGGAATGCAATAGTGCGTAGTTATTCAGGAAGAAGCAGGCTAGGAGGGAGGCAGGCTGACAAAAGCAGAGACAGAAGGAAAGCAAAGAAAGTCAAGGCAAGTAGGGCAGGAAGGCAGTAGAAAAAAGAAAGCAGACAACCGAAATGGCCATACAAGCATGCATGCACAGAAACAGAAGCCATGATGAATGCCAAAACAGGCACGCAAGCTAACCCTCTAAAGAGACAAATGCAAGCACCCAAGCACGCAGGCAGGGGATATCACAGAAGCAAAAAGCAGAAAGATAGGTAGGCATGTAAAACCATAGAAATCCAGGAAGTGCAGGAAAAAGCAGACAGGCAATCAGTCAGAAGCCAGCATGTAAGAATATATAGTCAAATGATAAACTAAGGCAAGTAATTGCAAGCAAAATTTGGGACACAAGCAGATAGACAAAAGTAGGCATGCAAGCAAAAGCTAACAGATAATCAAAAGAAAGTAGGTAAGGAAAATGAAAGAAACAGGCCAGATGAGGCAGGGACGAATAAAGAGACAGAAAGAGCAGTAGGCAGGAATGTAAAAGCACGTAGGAAGACAGGAAGGAGAAATTAAGTGAGGGTTAAATAGACAGGCAGACAAGAAGAAGCAGGGAAAAACAGGTAGGAAAAAGAAGACAGGGAGTTCAAGGCATGGATGAGAACGCAGGAAGCAGGCGAAAGCCAGTAGGTAGGTAGTCACGAACGCAATAGTGTTCAGGTATTCAGGGAGAAGCCGGGTACCAGAGAGGCAGGCTGACAAAAGCAGCAGGGGGAACAAATCGAAGAAAGTCAAGTCAAATCAGCCAGGAAGACAGGTAGAAAAAAGAAAGAAAGCAACCAAAATGGCCATGCAGGCGCACATGCGCAGAAACAGAAGCCATGAGGAATGCCAAAACAGGCAGGCAAGCTAACACTTGGAAACAGACAAAAAAAGCACACATGCATGCATGCATGCAGACGATATCACGGAAGCAAAAGCAGACAGATAATCAGGTATGAAAAGCAAAAGAAGTCAAGGCAGTGCAGGAAGAAGCAGACAGGTAGTCAGAAGCCGGGAGGTAAGAGTATGTATGCAAATGAAACTAAGGCAATTAACTGCAAGCAAAAGTAGGTACACAGGCAGACAGACAAAAGTAAGCATATAAGCAAAAGCAGGCAGGCAAACAAAAATGGGGAAAAGAGCAAAAGGGTGCAGGGAGGAATAAGGAGCAAGAAAACAGCAGGAAGGAATGCAGGCAGGCAGAAGAAATGAAGGAGGGAAAAGCAGACAGGCAGCAACAAAAAAGAGGACACACACTGGAAGGCAAAAATAGACAGGGAGTTGAAGGGAGGGACGCTATAGCAGGAAGGAGGAATGAGCCAATGGGTTGGGAGGCAGGAAATCGAAAGTATTCTTGATAGTTATGGAAAAGGAACCTAGAAGACAGGAAAAAGCAGGAGGGAAGCAAACGCCAGAAAGTCTAGGCTAGGCAGGCAGGCAAAGACACATAGGCAGATAGGTAGCCAGAAGAGTGAGGAAGGCTGGCAGGCATGTAGAAAAGGAGGTGAGGAAACAAAAGTGAGGATGCAGGTAGAGAGTAGGAGGCAGCGACTCGAAAACAGGGAGACAGGCAGGCAGGCAACAGAACCTCAGAAGTGAACACGTGATTCAGGCAAGGTGTAAAATGAATGGCAAAAAGGGTTGGCTGAGTGCATGAAACACATACATGCACTTAGCAAAAGCAAGGAGCCAAAACCAGACAGGCAGACAACATGAGGGAGTCAGGCAGGATGGGTAAGGAGATTGACAGGTAAGGTGAGGCAGGGAGGCAAAGATAAGAAGGGATGGAGATAGCCAGAAGTAGGAAGGGTGAAGAGGGTCCAGAGACAAAGGCAGTGAAATGCCAAAACTGGCAGACAAGAAAAGCCTTGGAAACAGACAAACGCAAGCAAAACTCCATCCAGGCAGGCAATATGAGGGAAACAAAAGCAAGCAGATAGGCAGGCATGAAAAGCAAAACAAGTCAAGGAAATCAGAAGTCAGCATGTAAGAGTATGTAGGTAGAGGAGGGAATGAAGGGCATGTGGGAGGTTAATAAATAATAAGTGTAATAAATTGCAATGGGAAGCAAGTATATATAAGGAGTGAGAAATCAACAATCGGGCTGGCAGGCAGACAGGCAGCCAGGAACAGGGAAGGAGGGAAAGCACACCTGCATGAAAGAAAAAGAGAGCAAACGCAGGAAGGCAAAAATAGACAGGGAGTTGAAGGCAGGCACGCCATAGCAAGAAGCATGAAAGTACCAACAGGTAAGTAGATACAAATTCAAATGTGTGCAGGTAGTCAGGTCAAGCTGGCTAGCAAGAGAAGCCAGAAGCTTAGAGTATGTAGGTAGAGAAAAACGAAGTTCAGAACATGCAAGCAAAATTAGAAACGGATGGAAGCAGGCAAAATTAGGCACACAGGCAGACAGAACAAAGTAGACATGCAAGCAAAAGTACATAGGTAATCAAAAGAAAGTAGGTAAGGAAAACGCAAGAAACAGGCAAGATGAGGCAGGGATGAATATATATTCAGAAAAAAACACTAGGCAGGCATCCAAAAGCACATAGCAGACAGGCAGGAGAAAGTAAGCGAGGGTTAAGAAGACAGGCAGGTAACAAATAGCAGGAGAACACAAGTAAGCAAAAGAAGACATGGAGTTCAGGGAATAGATGAGAAAGCAGGAAGCAGACAAAAGTCAGTTCGTAGAGAGTCAGGAATGCAATAGTGTGCAGGTATTCATGGAGAAGCAGGCTAGCAGGTAGGCAGGCTGACAAAAGCAGGAAGGAAAACAAAGCAAAGAAAGTCAAGGAAAGGCAGGCAGGAAGGCAGATAGAGAAAACGAAGAAAGCAAACAAATTGGCCATGCAGGCACACATGCACAGAAACAGAAGCCATTAGGAATGCCAAAACAGGCAGGCAAGGAAAACCTTGGAAACAGACAAAAGCAACCACTCATGCATGCTCGCAGGTGATATCATGGAAGCAAAGCAGACAGATAGGAAGGCATGAAAAGCAAAAGAAGTCAAGGTAGGCAAGCAAAAATGGGATAAATGGCAAGAGGAGGCTGGGAGGAATAAGGAGCATGAACACAGCAGGCAGGCAGGCAGGTAGAAGAAATGAAAGAAGGAAAAGCAGACAGGCAAGAACGAAAAAGGGGGCACACACTGGAAGGCAAAAGTACACAGGGAGTTGAAGGCAGGCACACTGTAGCAGGAAGGAGAAAAGAGCCAAATCGTAGGCAGGCAGGAAAGCAATAGTGTGTAGTCAGGGAAAAGCAAGCTAGAAGGAATAAAAAAAGTGGAAGAGAAGCAAGCGAAAGAAAGTCAAGGCAAGGCAGGCAGGCAAAAGACATAGACAGATAGGCAGTGAGAAGATGGAGCCAGGCTGGCAGACTGTACATAATGAGGCAGGGAAACAAAAGTTGGGATGCAGGTAGAGAGAAGGAGGCAGTGACTCAAAAACAGGCAGGGAACAGAAGGTGATGAAGGCAAGGAGTAAAATGCAATGCAGCAGGATGGCAAAAAGGGGCTGTGTTGAGACAATGAAATACATACATGCACTTAGAAAAGCAAGGAGTAGGGGTAAGGAGATAGACAGGTAAAATGAGGCAGAGAGGCAAAGATAAGAAGGGATGGAGATAGCCAGAAAGAGGCAGGGTGAAAACGGAACAGACATGGTAGCAGCGAAAGGCCAAAAGAAGCAGACAAGAAAAGTCTTGAAAGCAGACAAACGCAAGCATCCCTGTATGCAGGGAGGCAATATCACAGAAACAAAAGCAGGCAGATAGGCAGGCATCAAAATTAAAAGTAGTCAAGGCAGTGCATGAAAAAGCAGGGAATCGAAAACTTATGGGACGATGAAATGGGTGAACAATTGCAACAGGAAACAGGTATATATAAGGAGAGAGAAATCAACAGTCAGAAAGGCAGTCAGGCAACGAAATGCACATAGGCAGATAGGCAGACAAGCAGCCAGGAACAAGGAAGGAGGGAAAAGCACACAGGCAAGAAAGATAAAGAGGGTGAACACAGGAAGGCAAAAATAGACAAGGAGATGATGGCGGGTACACCATAGTAAGAAGCAGGAAAAGACAAACTGTTAATTAGATAGAAAATCAATAGTTGACAGGTAGTCAGGGCAAAGCTGGATAGGAGGGAGAACCCAGAATGTAAGAGTATGTAAGAGGAAAAATCCGAGTCCAGTACACGCACGCAAAAGTAGGCCGAGATGGAAGCAGGCAAACTTATGCACACAAGCAGACAGAACAAAGAAGGCATGCAAGCAAAAGCAAAAAAGTATTCAAAAGAAAGTAGGTAAGGAAAATGAAAGAAAGAGGCAAGATGAGGCAGGGATGAATAAAGAGGCAGAAAAAACAGCAGGCAGGCATGCAAAAGCACATAGGCGGACAGGCAGGCAGGCAAGAAAGAGTAGGGACACACAAATAGGTTAAACAAGACAGGGAGTTCAAGACATGGATGAGAAAGCAGGAGGCAGGCAAAAGACAGTATGTAGGTAGTCAAGAATGTAATAGTGTGCATGTATTCGGGGAGTAGCGGGCTACCAGAGAGGTAGGCTGACAAAAGCAGGGAGGGAAGAAAAGCAAAGAAAGTCAGGGCAAGGCAGGTAGAAAAAGAAAAAAATCAACCAAAATGGCCATGCAGGCACACATGCACAGAAGCATTAACCATGAGGAATGCCAAAACAGGCAGGCAAGCTAAGCCTCAGAAAAAGAAGAAATCTAGCACCCATGCATGCAGTCAGGCGATATCACGAAATCAGAAGAAGACAGATTGGCAGGCATGAAAACAAATGAAGTCAAGGCAGTGCAGGAAGAAGCAGACAGGCAAGAGTTTGCAGGCAAATGAAAAACTAAGGCAAGTTAATGGAAGCAAATTTGCCACACATGCAGACAGAAGAAAGTTGGCATGCAAGCAAAAGCATACAGGGAATCAAAAGCCGTAGGTAATCAAAAATGTAGAAAATGGCAAGTGGAGGCAGGAAGAAATGGGGAGCAAGAAAACAGAAGGCAGGAAGGCAGGCAGGCAGGCAGGCAGAGGAGATGAAGGAGGGAATGCAGACAGGCAGGAATGAAAAAGAGAGCACACACTGGAAGGCAAAATTAGACAGAGATATGAAGGCAGGCACACTATAGCATGAAGGAGGAAAGAGCCAAAACGTAGGCAGGCAGGACATCAATAGTGTGCAGGTAGTCAGGGAAAAGCAAGCTAGAAGGATGGAAAAAGCAGGAGGGAAGCAAACGAAATAAAGTCAAGTCAAGGCAAACCAGGCAGGCAAAAACATACAGTCATATAGGCAGCCAGAAGAGGGAGGGAGGCTGACAATCGGGTGGGAAAGGTGGAAGGGAAACAAAAGTGGAATGCAAGTAGAGAGAAGGCAGCAACTTGCAAACGGGAGAGAGGTAGGCAGACAACAGAAGCTTGGATGCGAACATGTGATGCNGAGAAGGCAGCAACTCGCAAACGGGAGAGAGGTAGGCAGACAACAGCTGAGCATGAGCTCAGCTGAGAGCATGAAAAGCCTTCATGCACTTAGCAAAAGCAAGGAGCCACAATCAAGTAGGCAGACAACATGAGGGAGATAGGCAGGATGGTTAAGGAGATTGACAGGCAAAACGAGGAATGGAGTCAAAGATATGAAGGGATGGAGAAAGCAAGAAATAGGCAGGGTGAAGAGGGAACAGAGACAGAAGCAGTAAAAGGCCAAAATAGGCAGACAAGAAAAGCATTGAAAACAGACAAATTCAAGCATCCCTGCATACAGGCAGGCAATATCATGAAAACAAAATCAGGCAGATAGGAAGGAATGAAAAGCGACAGAAGTCAAGGAAGTGAACAAAATGCATGCAGGCATTCAGAAGCCAGCCGGCAAGAGTATGTAGGCAGACGAAAAAACCAAGTCCAGTACACGCAAGCAAAGTAGGCAGGGATTCCCCTGGCAATATTAGGCACACAGGTAGACAGAAAAAAGAAGTCATGCAAGCAAAAGTAAACAGGTAATCAAAAGAAAGTAGGTAAGGAATATGTAAGAAACAGGCTAGATGAGACAGGGATGAATAAAAATGCAGGAAAAACACCAGGAATACATGCAAAAGCACATAGGCAGTCAGGAGAAAGTAAATAAGGTTTAAGGAGACAGGCAGGCAACAAAAAGCAGGGAAACAGAGGCAGGCAAAAGATGACTCAGCATTCAATGCATGGACGAGAGAGCAGGAACAGGCTAAGGGAGGTACGTAGGTAGTCAGAAATGGAATACTGTGCAGGTATTCAGGAAGAAGCAAACTTGCTGGGAGGTAGGCTGACAAAAGAGGGTGGGGGGCAGAAACAAAGTCAAGTCAAGGCAGGAAGGAATGTACGTAGAGAAAAGAAAGAAAGCAAGCAAAATGGCCATGCAGGCACACATGCACAGAAACAGAAGCCATTAGGAGTGCCAAAACCATCAGGCAAAGTAACCCCCAGAAACAGACACAAGCAAGCACCCATTCATTCAGGCAGGCAATATAATGGAAATAAAAGCAGCTAGTTAGGAAGGCATGAAAAGCAAAAGAAGTTAAACAAGTGCTGGAGAAAGCAGGCAGGCAGCCAGGCAGTCAGAAGCCAACAGGAAAGAATATGTATGCAAATGAGAGCTAAGGCAAGTAAATGCAAGCAAAACTGGGCATACATAAAACTAAAGAAAAGTAGGCATTGAAGCAGAAGCACAACTGGAATCAAAAGCAGGCTCACAAAAAATGGGGAAAATGGCAAGAGGAGGCAGGGAGGAATAAGGAGCATGAACACAGCAGGCAGGCAGGCAGGCAGAAGAAATGAAGGAGGGATAAGCAGACAGGCAGGAACAAATAAGACGGCTCACACTGGAAGGCAAAATTACATAGGGAGTTGAAGGCAAGCATGTTATGACAGAAAGGAGGAAAGAGCAAAAATTAGACAGGCAGGAAATCAATAGTGTGCAGGTATTCAGGGAATAGCCAGCTAGAAGGAAGGAAAAAGCAGGAGGAAAGCAAACGAATGAAAGATAAGTCAAGGCAGGCAGGTAGAAACACATAGGCACATAGGCTGGCAGAAGAGGGAGGCAGGCTTGCAGACATGTAGAAAAGAAGGTGAGGAATCAAAAGTAGGGATTCGGGTAGAGAGAAGGAGGCAGCGACTCAGAATCTGGTAGGCAGGCAAAGAAGCTCGGAGGCGAACAGTTGATCTATGCAAGTAGTAAAATGCAATGCACCATGATGGCAAATAAGTGTTGGCCCTAAGAATGAAATGCATAGACGCATTTAGAAGAGAAAGGACTTACAACCAGGCAGGCAGGCAGATAACATGAGGGAGTCAGGCAGGTTGGGTAAGGAGATTGACATGTAAAAAGAGGAAGGGAGGCAAAAATAAGAAGAGAAGGAGATAGACAGAAGCAGGCAGGTAGAAGAGGGAGCAGAGACGGAAGCAGTGAAATATCGAAATAGGCGGACAATTAAAGCTTTCGAAACAGACAAACGCAAGCATCACTACATGCCGGCAAGCAACAGTATGCAAAGAAAAGCAGGCAGATAGGAAAAACAAAAGAAGTCAAGGCTATGCAGGAAAAAGCAGGAAGGCAGTCTGAAGCCAGCAGTTAAGAGTATGTAGGCAGAGGAGAATCTAAGGCTAGTAAGTGCAATCAAAATTAGGCACAGCATCAGGCAGACCAAAGTAGGCATGCAAGATTAAAGCACAGGGAAACAAAAGCATGCGGGAGGACGAAAGAGCGGAAAATTTTCAAAAGAAGGCAGGTGTATATATAAGGGGGGAAATGTGAACAGTCAGGTAGGCAGGCAGGCAGGCAACCATGAACAAGGAAAGAGGGAAAAGCACAGAGGAATGAATCAGAAAGAGGTCAAACACAGAAAGGCAGTAACAAACAGGGTGTTGAAGGCAGGCAAGCCATTCCAAGAAGCAGTAAAGTTCTAAGAGATAAGAACATACAAAATCAATAGTGTGCATGGAGTCAGGGCAAAGATGGCAAGCAGGGAGAAGGCAGAAGTTAAGACTATGCTCCCAGAGGAAAACCAAAGTACAGTACACACAAGCAAAAGTAGGCAGGGATTGAAGCAGGCACAATTAGGCACACAGGCAGATGGAGAAAAGAAGGCATGCAAGTAAAGACAAACAGGTAATCAGAAGAAAGTAGGTAAGGAAATGTCAGAACAGGCTAGATGAGGCAGGGATGAATAAAAATGCAGGAAAAACACCAGTCATACTTGCAAAAGCACATAGGCAGTCAGACAGGAGAAAGTAAGGAAGGGTTAAGGAGACAGGCAGGCAACAAAACGCTGGGAAAGACAGGTAGGCAATAGATGACATGGCATTCAAGGCACGGATGAGAAGCAGGAAGCAGGCAAAAGGCAGTACATAGGTAGTCAGCAATGCAATAGTGTGCAGGTATTCAGGGAGAAGGTGGCTAGCACGGAAGCAGGCTGACAAAAGGAGGGAAGGAAGCAAATGAAAGAAAGCCGAGGCAAGGCAGTCACATAGGCAGGTACAAAAAAGGAACAAGCAACCAACATAGCCATGGAGGCACACATGCACAGAAACAGAAGACATTAGTAATTACAAAACAGGAAGGCAAGCTAACCCTTGGAATCAGACAAAAGCAAGCACCCATGCATGCATTTAGGCAACAGCACGGAAGCAAAATCAGAGAGATAGACAAGATTGAAAAGCATGAGATATCAAAGCAATACAGGAAAAAGCATGCAGGCAGTCAGAAGCCAGTAGGTAAGAGTATGTAGACAAATGAAAAACTAAAGCAGGTAAATGCAAACAAAGCAGGCACACAAGCGAGAAAACCAAAGTAGGCATGCAAGCAAAAGCAGGCAGGGAAGCAAAAATGGGCAAAATAACAAGAGGAGAGAGGGAGGAGTAAGGAGCAAGAAACAGAAGGCAGGAATGCAGGCAGGCAAACGGAATAAATGAAGGAGGGATTAGCAGACAGGCAGGAACGAAAAATAGGGCACACAGCGGAAGGCAAAAGTAGACAGGGAGTTGAAGACAGGCACGCTATATGGGAAGGAGGAAAGAGCCAACAGGTAGGCAGGCAGGGAACAAATAGTGTGCAGGTAGTCATGGAAAAGCAAGATAGAACGAAGGAAAAAGCAGGAAAGAAAGAAACGAAAGACAGTTAAGGCAAGGCCGACAGAAACATACAGGCAGATAGGCAGCCAGAAGAGGGAGGCGGGCTCACAGTCAGGTAGAAAAGGAGGCAGGGAAAGAAAAGTGGGATGCAGGTAGAGAGAAGGAGGCATAAACTTGAAAGAAAGAAGGCAGGCAGGCAACAGAAAGTCGGATGTGATCAGGTGATACTGGCAAGGAGTAAAAACACTGCAGCAGGAAGGCAAAAGGAGCTAGCTATGGGCATGTAAAGCATACATTCACTTAGCAAAAGAAAGGAGTTGTGATGAGGCTGGCAAACAACATGAGGTAGTCAGGCAGGGTTGGTAAGGAGATTGACAGGTAAAATGAGGCAGAGAGGCAAAAGATAAGAAGGGATGGAGATAGCCAGAAACAGGCAGGGTGAAAACGGAACAGAGATGGAAGCAGTGAAAGGCCAAAATAGGCAGAAAAAAAACCTTGAAAACAAACAAAAGCAACAAAACTGAATGCAGGGAGGCAATATTAGAGAAACAAAAGCAGGC
>NW_019724589.1:651600-652851 GCF_002891405.2 Cryptotermes secundus | reverse complement strand
AACCAACAGACAATCCCGGGTTCGCGTTTCTGGCACTCTCTCCCTCCCTTTTCAAGTAACGTCCGGGGTGCCGCAAGGCTCTGTTCTGGGGCCTTTTCTTTTCAACGTATTTATAAATGACCTATGCAACTCCGTTAACTACTGTAAATTTCTAATATATGCCGGTGATCTAAAAATTCTCGGCATTATTAACTCTCCTCATGATTGCCTCTTACTTCAATCTGACATTAATTACATAAGTGACTGGTGCACTGCTAACTCCGTGAAACTTAATATTGCTAAAACGCGTGTTGTATCATACACCAGAAAAACAATTTTTTTGAGCTATGAGTATAAGCTTTGTCATGCTATCATTACACGCACCAACAGTATTAAGGACCTGGGTATTTTCTTTGTTTCAAAGTTACATTTTCACACACATGTTAATTACACATTTTCTGAATGCATAAAGCTTTTAGGCCTTATTCGCTCCATTACCTATAGGTTTTCCTCCATGGAGAGTCTGTATGTACTATATTTTACTTTAGTCAGGTCCAAGTTGGAATATACCTCGATAGTTTGAAACTCCATCACCTCAACTGATGCCAATAAGCTTGAGCGCATCCAGCAGAAGTTTGCGTCCGTCTGTTTTTATCGTTTCTTCCTTCGTACTCCATAATTATACAGATGCCTTAGAGAAATTAAGTCTACAATCTTTACGCAAACGGAGACATCACCTTGATGTACTTTTTTTTTAATTCAGGTTTATCGTGGTCTTAAATCCTGTTCTTCCCTTTTTCAGAACGCTAATCTTCGTGTTCCTCCCTGCAATCTTGGGGACTTCTCATTGTTTGGGGTTTCTCCCTCTGATAAACACTGTCCTGCTCGGTGTGCCTATGCTGCCAACGCGGTGGGTAAACATCTCAACATATTTGCAATCGGAACAGTTTCTGTCAATGACACTGAACATAAAATTGCTATTAATATTTGTTAATGATACTCTTAATATTACTTGTGTGTATGCGGTCTCATTTTATTGTTCTCTCCTGTTAACGTTAACGTTAACTTTAATTTTTCTTGGCATTTTTGTTCTTAACCTATTGTCATTATGTAGAATCTCAAATTTTGTATTTGTTTTTAATTATTTTTATGTAATTCTATGTACTCATTCTAACCTTTTAATTGGCCTCTGTGCTATTAAGTTGCACGTAAATAAACATGAATTGAATTGAATTAGGATGCTGAGCTGCCACAAGAATAAATAAGAATTAA
>NW_019724589.1:650069-650595 GCF_002891405.2 Cryptotermes secundus | reverse complement strand
CTCCCTGCCTTTTCACATAACGTCTGGGGTGCCGCAAGGCTCTGTTCTGGGGCCTTTTCTTTTCAACGTATTTATAAATGACCTATGCAACTCCGTTAACTACTGTAAATTTCTAATATTTGCCGGTGATCTAAAAATTCTCGGCATTATTAACTCTCCACATGATTGCCTCTTACTTCAGTTTGACATTAATTCCGTAAGTGACTGGTGCACTGCTAACTCCGTGAAACGTAATATTGCTAAAACGCGTGTTGTATCATACACCAGAAAAACAATTTTTTTGAGCTACGAGTATAAGCTTTGTCATGCTATCATTACACGCACCAGCAGTATTAAGGACCTGGGTATTTTCTTTGTTTCAAAGTTACATTTTCACACACATGTTAATTACACATTTTCTGAATGCATAAAGCTTTTAGGCCTTATTCGCTCCATTACCTATAGGTTTTCCTCCATGGAGAGTCTGTATGTACTATATTTTACTTTAGTCAGGTCCAAGTTGGAATATGCCTCAGTAGTTTGGAAC
>NW_019724589.1:641284-649891 GCF_002891405.2 Cryptotermes secundus | reverse complement strand
TAAAATTACATACTTTATGTACTAGGAGACATCGCCTTGATGCTCTCTTTCTTATTCAAGTTTATTTTGGCTCTAAATTCTGCCCTTCTGCCCTGGAAATTGTTGGTCTCCGAGTTCCTGCTCGGTATATCAGAGATTTTGCATTGTTCAATGTTTGCCCTTTATTTAAGAATTGTCCCTCTGCTAGATGCGCAGCAGCTGCTAATGTTGTCTGCAGGGAGGTTGACGTATTCGGAGCCAGGAATGTTCTACCCAAACAAATTTTAAATACAGTATAACTGTTAGTATTTTTATTATTTGCATGTTCAGTAAAGCAAAATGAATTACGTAATTTTCCTCAGAAAATCTATACTATTCAATTCTTAATTAAATATTAATGTTTCATTCCTCTATTCGTAATAGCACTTAGTTTAATGATAATGGAATTATTATTACTGTTATAATTATCACTTATTTGTTTGTTTACTTTTATTCATTATTATTTCTTCCAATTACTTAACTGTAATTTGTATTTGACTTTTAATAAGTTTGTATGTAATGTAATTCAGTCATCTACACTGTGCTGAGTCTGTAATTGGCCTTGCGGCTGTTGACTCGGCACATTAATAATAAAGAATTGAATTGAATTGAAGAATTGAATTATTATTATTATTATTATCATCATTATCATCATCATCATCATTATAGGTGTTATTACTCAGATTATCCTGCCCACGAACCAGGGTCTAACTCTAGGGTCCACCCACCTAGAGATTCTTTCACCGTGTGTATTTGAAACTGACCACTCATGTCTGTTTGCTGTAGTATCAAGAGATTAGTCAAACTAAGAGGTATAGCTCTGTTCCTTCGTACGTTTTATTGGCGTCCTGCTTAATAAAAAATAGAGAATATTAATTATATTGTTTCTTTGTCTAATATCATTTTATATCTCATTATTTCTTTTCGTATTTTATGCTTCACACATGAATTGCATATTTTAACTAATTCGTGTAACGGAGAAAATACCAAATTCTTGAAATGGTATTAAGATTGGTTTCTACTGACTGTAAGAAAGCATATGTTAATGTAAACAGGAAGTCTCACTGTTAGCCTTTCATGTACCTTTAATGCTAAAGTGCCCAGTTTCCATGTCACTGTAACACGTGGTTCTAAGCGCGTCCCGTCTCTCAGAAGTCAGTAGATTAATGAACAAAAGTTTTGTACAAGGGCTCCATTGGTCTTATTCGGTTATGTTTAATTGCTTTTTTCCTTCGCAGTCCCACAGGACAGAGCTTGACGGCTGCTGGTGATGGATTGTTCACAGGAACAACTCCTCGTCAGAGAGCGAGTATAAAGGGGAAAAAATGTAACGACAAGTTTTGTTCCTTTCTTTTTATATTTGTCTTCCTCTACTGTGTGGCAGAGAAGTTTGTTGAATGATCACGTTTTTGACTTTGGTCTATTTGTTGTGTCCCCTCTCCTTTGGACTCTGAAATTGGAACTGTAGCTGTGTAGCTGTGGAATACTTGTGATCAATCTTGCAAGTTTCGCGGAAACACTGTGTGAAATAGATTAAACTGTATTCGTTTCGGAAACACTGGCCATTGTCTGCTGCAGGTCTTACAATTTGGCGGCCTTATTCTTTATTTAAAAGTTTCCTTCCCACGAAATTCGAGGCGCCTGAAAGGAAAACACGTAAAGTGGGGACGAACACTGTGATCCGTAGGGCACAGGTGGAATTATCCCTGGATTTAATTAATAAAATACCACGCTTCAGGATATGACGTACCAGAAAACTGTAATTTTAAGCAATTTTTATTTTGTACATTGTACAAAATTGTATGGCTGCATGACAGCCTACTAAAATTTATACTTAGCTATAGGTTTTCGACCTTACGATGGGCTGATCCCCCGTCCAAGTAGTCCTACCGACTCTCCGGAACATTAAGATTTCCAGATTAATTCTAAAGTAAAAGAGGCAAGAGCAGCTAATTCGTTAAAGAAGAATGAGAAATTTTGGACCGGATGACGATGTTTGATGCACCGCTGGAGCTCTAGGTCTACGCGTGAAATCGTGTGTAAAATGTAATATAAACATGCATTTAAATTATGTGTGAAGGGTTTTTAGATGCTAAGCGATTACAAACATGGCGACTGTGCGAAACTTTGTTGTTACACTGGGCAAATTTAAAACAGTTGATCCATAATAGCGTGAATCGTGTACATAAATGCACAGTTCAGCTGTGTAATTGTGGTTCTTGTTATCCTCACCATGTAGACTGAGATAATTTGAGACAGGTTTTGTGTGCCGGGCTCCTCTCAATACTTTTTATATTGTTCGCGGCTTTGTGTTGTGTGAGGTGAAATCAGAGTCGGACAGTCCGAAATTCTGAAACATCAGTGTTCAAAGGGACGCCGTTGCATGACAGTGCCTCTTATCGATTTCAGAGAGCTGGGAAGTATATTTTTTAATGTTTCTTGCCTTTGATCAAAAGCTCCATCCAACCAGCATACCTCACTGGATCACTATCTCAACTGTAGACACTGCTCGCAATACCGCGCTACGATAGGTTCTTTCTCTCGGTGAGTGAACATTCCGCTCTGTTCTCTGCCTGCGTTATATACCCTTGATATTGCTTCAAAGTCTTCCGGCACAGCAAAAGAGTCTGTTTATCGTTAACTGCCGGTATCCACCTACGTTATTATGGGTACTTGTTTGCAGCTGCTGCCTTTTGAAGTCTAATATAATTCTACCATAGTAACTATGGGCACCAGAAGGGGGGAGGGTGTCTTAGGACAAGCTAGGCATCTGACTCTCCCCTGATTTTCAGGTAAGATCAGATTTGAAGGAAAGCCACGTAGAAAATTAGAGTAATCCGAGTTTAAATGTATAAAAACTATTCTTCTCTCCTGAATTTTCTAGGACGATCGGCATTAATAAATAGTTTCATACTATTTAAACGTGTGTTTGTAAGAAATTTTCCGGCTTCTAAAGATACTAGCATCTTTCATTTGCCGAAAAATTCGTTGATACTAGTTCAGATAGAAAATATTTCCCAAGTTTGTTAATAACATAGCATTTGCATTTAATATTTTATTAAAATACGTAGCAGATATATCCATATATTAACATATAAAAGTAAGTAAAAAAGTAGAGGTATTCTTGTAACAGGCCGTGGAGGCCCATGGGATTGTGAGATATTGAGGCTCCCACATTTTCTAGACAATCGGTTCATAGATGGCGATAAGGTTGTCAGTCTTACGTGCTGGCCGCCCTGTACCCCACAGAAAAATTCCTGGTACTCATTTCTGTTAAAGGCTGAGTCGACCCCAGGGCCATAGTGCGACTGGAAGGATTAGGTCAATTGAAAAAATCCACCTCATGGGGATTCGATCCCTCGACCTTCCGCCTTGTAGTATAGTGCCTCAACCAACTACGCTACCGCGTACCGCATATATATACACATATGTGTATGCATGCAGGAAATTATGAGCATACTAAAAAGAAACGCAAAAGAATTGCATAGCGTTTACTTTAAACTGCGAGCACGAACCTGCGCTGTCGCTTCTGTAGACCCATTTTCTCCAGCACTGAAACAGCTGACTACTGCCACTCCCTCCGAGTCGTGACGTCAATAAAGGGGTGTGTCCGATGAATCTGGAAGTTTTCGCCTGGGTAGAAAAAATATCAAAATAGCCATTTGTCCACTAATTTGTACTCTACAATTCCCGACAGTGGTTTCACGTTGCTTACAAACCCTGTCAGGAACAATTCTAGTTACTAACAAATAATTGGTCTAATTGATGGAATCACACTGAAGTCAATTACTATAGTATACTATATAGTATAGTATAGTATATATATAGTATATAGTATAGTATAGTATACTATATAGTATAGTAATTACTATATATCTGATGCAAATTACCCCATTCGCCGTACCCCCATTCCACTAAACCCCCATATACACGGTAGGCTAAGTTTACAAATTTTAACTTCTAATTTTAACTATAATTAAAATATGGAAATAAATCATAGACTTGCCTAATCTAATAATCAGTTCAATGTATTGTCACGTGTTGGGGTGACTTATAGAGGAGTTATGGATTGAACGATTGGCTTTATTGCACCTTATATATTCACATAGTTCGGAACTACCGCTACCGCTGCATACGCACTAGGGTCCTCAGTCTTCACTAGCCGTATCCTGATAACGGATTTATATCAGTTTCACTGTAAATTTAAATCGCACATGAAGTCTCCTTTATACCACCTAATTACTTTCTTGCCCTTATCCTGAAACTGCCACTTCAATTCAATTCTGGACTCATATCCCGGCAGGCTGGCGTCTCGAATTTGAATAACACTCTTCTAATTCTATTCAAAGTTAAACTCACTGTCACTCTATGTCTGACGGTTTACTGCCAATCAATTCATCTTGGCGCCAGACCCCTTGAGCCCCACGACCAGAGATTTTTTTTTCCAACTCAACTCATGCGATAATAGTCCTTATGTAACATCCTCTCTGACGAGATGGGTTTGTCTCGAATATGAAGGCTTTTCGTCAAGTGTACGTATCGCACATATAGCATGTTATTCAAATTTCTCTCTTTTGCACTATATACAAGTCCCCTTTCAGTACAGGTTGTACAAAGTAGATGAAGCCTAACTTCAGTATCTTATGCTGCAATAGCTGCTTATTTATTTTAACGGTCGTAAGCTTGAACACCGCTGCGTGGGATCCCCGTTATATACAGCAGGGCGGACCCCAAGGAAAACACCCACGCATGGTTAAGGAGAAGTGAGTACATCTCCGTTTCCTAGCAATGGACGTGCTATTGTTCTGTGCGTTTGCTTCTGCAGGAATATGTTTACCGACCCGTTGCCTAGCAATGGTATACACGTCTAAATACTTTATAATATTGTACCCAGGAAAGGTTGTGTATGGCGTGACTATGTGTAATGGTCTCCTTGAAACAAGCAGCCCAATAACGAAAGTAGACGTATTTTAATACTTTAGATGCCTGATGAAGGTCATACATGTATATGGCCGAAACAGTAGCGTGTATTCTTAGTAAATGAAAAACGATTTCATCGATAAAACTCGTGCTTTTTGTTGTTTATTTATGTGTGAGTTCGTTGTGATAGACGGAGCAAAGTGCTTATTAATGACTTACAAAACAGAATGCAAAACACACGTATAAAAGTTTCTTCCTAATGTTCTCAGAAACAATAACTATATTTTCTACAAAATTGTTATGAATGTTACGTTAATAACACAAACTAGTCAGATTTCATAATGTCTTATTTGCACTGATACGACCATGGCGACGTAACTTCTGAAGTGGGAGCAAATTTTTTATTCTGAAATTACTGCCGTAAATGGAAATTTTTAAAAGATCTGCCATTAACATACATGAAAGAAGCTGTCGGCTGCCTGAAATCTGTATTCAAGTTACCATGTACCTCGAACGGCCTTTTGCACTTTATTGCTGAAGACGCTTATGAACCTCCTAAGTAGACCGTCGTTGTAATATCAGGTTGGTACATTTTGTTCCGTGTTTCACGTTTGCTGGCTCGTCACGTACTGCTTTGCGGATTATGATGTAATTAAGTGACAATTTGAGATATAATGAGTTCATATTTCGCCCTTAATTTTCTTCTTGATGATGGAGCGTGTAGATTTAGTGTACTTTAATGATATTGTCGCGTATCCGGGCTTCCGTGACTAATATTAACGGGTTTTGGATTGCATTATTGGATTTATTGGCACTTGCTTTTACAATCTCTCTTAATCACGATGCATTACAAGAGCTCTCAGTCAGTGATTGCTTAGCACTCGCTCCATTCTGACTGGCTATGACTGTCTCATCTTCTAGTCTTTCTTCTACTGTGACTGACTTGGTTCTGATGTACAATCACACAATTCTGCTTCATGAATGAATTCTGAATGACAAATCACTTACAAATGAATTAATCTTCTGTGCATGATTGCTTATATAGCCTATCGCTAACCCTAGAAAATGTCTGTTTCTTCTTCGTTGACAAGGAAATGCGTTTTGTACTGAATTACTTTAAAATCAGCCAAGGTTTGTGTTCAGGAATGTATTTCCGCTGAAAAGTGTTTGCCAATTCGTTTCCTAGAAACGGTCTATACGCCATAATATATATATGCTTACATACATACATGCATACATCGTTCTATTTTGTAGCCTCGCGAATTAGCTTTCACGCACAATATATTCAACCCTCAATGCAACTATTTTCACTAATATTTCTCCAGTTTACATGTTACATGTTACAACCTGAACACCTACGTGGAGGGACGGAGGAGAAACAGGTTCAGTTTTATTTAAGATGGCTGGTTTCAGAGTCAAGAATCGAACCCGCGACTGATGGAATATGGAGCAGCGAAATTCTGTTGAACTTAACTGAATTCATAGCAGAAGAAACGAAGGAATCACGAAAGGTACTTCCGTCATTCTTCCCCCAGCAGGTCTACATGTAGTGAATGTGTATGTTTCCTAAGCGATTTGTGCATGCGGTTTACGCTAAATGCACAGAAACCCACGTGACACAGAGACTCCGGATGATATCTCCCCTAACGAGGCAGCTACAAAGCAACAGAACACATGTCGCAACAATTGCTAACAATTGTCGATTTATTTGTCTCTTAGAATGACAAACGTTCAACATAAATCGATCATCAGCACAAACCTGCAAGTAATGACGGAGAATGAGGAGCAACTGGGAATTTGTGCCCTTTACCGCATAACTGTAAGGAACAATGGAAAATGTCCACAATAACATTTCTGTGAGATGAATCAGTTATTGTTACAAAGCTTTAGAGAGAAGCGAGGAACGTTTCTGCGTTTCGATCACTGAACATCCCAAATGCTGATGGGCCGTTCTTTACATGAACGGTTGTTCTTTTGTTTGCATATAAGGAAGCGTAGAAGCTTTCACAGTCCAGTTCTAGGTTGTTTGCACAGAGGTTCCTGGCATGAAAGTTTTAAGGCACACAGCGGCTTAAATCTGAAGACAATTTCTGTCGACAGCTATGGGAAGATTCAGGCTCATGTGCCTTGTCCCACTTTTACATTCACTATTAGATTGTGTAAAGAAAACGAGAGATGTGACTGCAGGAAATCTATTTTAAGAGAGAGACGATGCCATCAATGTCAAGCCCTTTGTCTACTTCAAGCATTTTTACGGCGTTTGTATTAAATCTTGTAACATCATTCCCTATTTGCACAATATTAATTTCCTAACAATCCATTCGTGTCAACAAGAACGTATCCGTGAACAATGATGAGTAGAACCGGCTTGATGGGTATAAAAACTTTCATCAGAAGAGATGTGTGTGACTCTTATTGTCGTCATTCAAATCCTGGAGCTGAGCTGCGAGCAAAATTCTTAATTAAGCTTACCGAAAGAATCATATCCCCTTCTCCGTTGCAGCTCACTTTAATATTATATGCTCTTCCCATGATGTTCTCGGAATAGTAAACATTACAGTCACTGCCCACGGGGCATGGAAAACCTTATGAGAACAGTAGAAACAGAAATATAAAATACAAGCAAACAACATCTGTTATGAGACTGATCTGGGGGCACGAGGTAGCGTAGTTGGCAGCTACTGTCCCCAAGCAGTAGTAGAGAGTACGTAGAAGAGGGGAGGAGCTGCAAAATTGTTTAGTGGGTCCTTATGTTTTGCCACATCGGCTTACAAGCAACCACTACCGAAATTTCCCCTTGCATTGTCCGCCAAAGCTACTGGGATAAGTGCCAAAGGCAGTTAGAGCGTGAATGTGGTACATGCGTGTTGCTGCGCCGGCGCATTTGAGGCGTGCTGTGCTGTGACACCTATCAGGACCGAAGGATAGGTAGAGGAGGGCCCATTACATGGTCTCCATGTATCTTCCGGAACACCTAAAATCGCTTGTATATGCAGTTCCTGTTCACAGCTTCACCATAGCACTGTGGATGCCTGTCAAACTATCAGCATCTTTGAACGGATGCGGCGGTCCATCGTGACACGTGCCGACACGTGTACTGAATTTCAGGGTGGATATTTTTAAAATGTATTATATATATTGTAAAATGTATTCCCATTGCTAGGCATCGGCTCAGTAAACAAGTTCCCACAGAGACAGATTCTTGGCAAGCAGCTCATTGCTGCGTAATGCGTACAACAATACGCTACAAAAATAAGATATATTTTCTGTGTGGTCCGTGCGGAGGCTATATAACGCGAGTTCGCGTGTAGCTAGTTCAGTCAAGAGAATGCGAATACAACGGCACACAGCAGTTCACTTGTTGGTAGGAGAGAACAACGGGAGGTTTGTAGTTGAAGAAGAATCAGACGTTGGTGTGTGAAGACTTAGTGTGTGAATAGAAGATTTAGTCATTGTGAGACTGTTTTAATTCCGTTGCCAGGAGACGACTAATGAAGACTGAGAATCCTAGTGCGTCTCTAACGATGAACTGTAAATTATATGAATCAGCGATAGCGCTGTATTGATTGTAATTAAGTGACGTTGTAACCGAAATAAAAATAAATTCAATCCTCCGATCTGAAACCCGTTATTTTCGTCACGCGTACCCCCTACGCATGACAATATATA
>NW_019724589.1:610572-641182 GCF_002891405.2 Cryptotermes secundus | reverse complement strand
GGAAGAGAACCAGTCTCACGCAATGTCTGGTGAATTCGCGTAAATACACTTCGAGATGGAATCCTTCGATCGGGAAAACGCCTTTGGTACTCTTCAACAGCAGCACGTGCATTGCCACCGCAAAATCCATACACAAAATGCATATCACAATACTCGACGTGTGAAAACACAAAAGGCATTTCAGCAACTCATCACACAACTAATTTACCACCCATTCACGACCCCAACGCAACGTAATCTGTAGGCAGCGCATGAGCTTACGCTAGTGTGACTCGCGGCACTCAAGGACAAACAGATAAGGGTCTCAGCTGACAGGTACGTATAGTGCGTGGACCTGCAAGAAGACCACACTTTTCTCGGGCCATTATCTCCGTAACCGTTCAACTTTGGACGTAGGTGTTTTGGGTTATATCGGCATACTTTAACATAAGGAACACCCTCCCGAAGTTTGGCACATTCCTCCTGGGACACCCTGTATATATATATATATGAATATAATGTCTCGATTGAGGAGAACGAATTGGATATACTGTACGACCATATCAATAATAGAGGATCTTGAAGGTGATAGGCAGTAACATTCTGAGGATGAAAGGAATTGCGAATATTTGATAAATGTGTGGCGAAGTAGAGTAGTAGACATTTTAGTTTAAGTTTTCCAATGTTGAGAACGCAGTCTTGCTGCTCGAATGGCGATTCAATGCCGGCAGCTTTCAGTAACCTTGGGCCGAACATCAAGGGAACACTGCTGACAGCATAATGACAGCAATGTCTCGAATTTGGTCGCAGAGAGAACCGTCAACGCATTACGCATGCTCTGTAAGACACTGACATCAGACAGTATAAAGTATGATAAACTCTGTGCAGATGAATTACTGACTGGCTGCGCTATTGAATTCATTACATATTGTTGGTCAGCTCTTTAGAAGTCGATATTTGAAAATTCAGAAAACTGAGTACCGATACTTGGGTTTTGCTTATGTAGCCACTGCTCTCAGTAACTCTGTCACAGCTCAGGAAACGATTCTTCCAGAAAGTTCTCCATTCTTCAAGCGCTCCCTCCCAACCAATTGATCACGCCTACAGCAGGCTACATCTTGTTCTGTCGGGCGTACGGCAGAACGAGCTCACGCTGCCCGCAGTCCCTAGGATTATCGTAGGCAGCTGGGGTAAAGACTGGGTTTTAACGTTGGGTTCAAATCTGAGATGAGCTCCATGAAAAGGGTCGGGTATACTTGACCGATGAGGACCAGAACTGATTCACTCATTAAATATCAATATAAGCTTCGCAGAAGCAATGAATTTCGTACAAATCTTATCAATAGTTCGGAGATGGAGCATTCAGAGAGGTTATTCTTTTCTTTTGGGTTCTTCATGCAAATAACAGGCAGAAGTTGTCGTTAATATTGAACTAATTTCTCACATTTCTGTAGGTGTAAATACGCGAAACTGTTGGATATGGAGCCTAGAGAACAGAGAGGAGAGCTAAGAGACAGCAAATGGTAGGTTTTACTCGCCTGCTGCAGCTAAGGGCGGCCGCACATCAATTGAGTCAAGACAAGCATCAAGACTTGAGACAAAAGACGCAGTCTTGCTTCATTCGTGATTCGTCAGCATCATGACTCAGACCGGTGTGCGGCGGTTTTCATAATCTCAATCGTTTCAACTGTGCTCCTTTCTTTGCGTCATGTCGCAGACGTCGTGTCTTGACTGTTACATGTCTTGACTCATGCCGGTGTGCGACCTACCTAAGACTTTGTTGTCTGAAGGGACGTAGTTAATAAGAGTCCATCAAACTTGTCCCTGCGCCTTACATTCCTGCTGTGTAAGTACCATAACAAAAGTATCCAACCCTATGGTGGGGTGTACCAATTTGAGAAGTTTATGATCCCTCCCAGTTGTTCAAAGAATTCCCCTACATTTAAGGAGCCGAAATTTTATTATCACATTCACAGAAGAACACATCTGAGTCAGAAAAAATACACTCTGTCCCAATTACTACAGTTTAGATTCACTTTAATATTATATTCACACCGACGTCTAGGTCTTCCCTTGTTTCTTTCGAGTGGAACCTTGTATGAATCCGTTTTCCCCTGAGTGGTATGCGTCTCACCCCTCCTACACTCCTTCAACAGCTTACCGAAAGAATAATTGATGAAGATTACGAATTATTCATGGAAGGTTTAAAGTGTCTGCAAAGGAGAAGCTTTATGATGATGTCTTCTGGGTTCACACAATTTTAGAGTTTGGTGCGTGGGTAGCACAGTTTCATGGGAGCATACTCTTTCTTCAGGCATTCCCTAAAAAGAATCATAACATAGCGGACCACAAAATGAAACAAATTATTAAGTTCCTCACTATGCACTCCTGTTATTCCCTCTCTCCTATGCACAGATATTTCGTCTGTTCCGTGTTCCTAAAAAGGATTGTGTAGTTGGGGCAGGTGAGAATTGAGTTTATGTTACTAATCGTGTGTACGGTAAAGCAAAACGTGAAGTACTTTCATTATTAAAATTCAATAGCTTTTCGGATTTGAATGAAACTAAAGTGATTTGCGTAAAACAAGGCGAACTCTGATACAAAACGATTCATTCCCTTCGATTGACAATTTACACAGAAATCTATATTACATTTCGAATGTTATAAACTGGTATTATACGAGTATATGCACACGGCGCGATTTTGAAAGTGTGAGGTGAAATGTATTTGAATTTGCCGGACGCAAAGCATAACCACCAAATTCTGCAGATCCGATTCAGTTAGGTTATTATATTTAGAACGGACTAGTGAACAAAACCAGGGGGAAATATTTCAATCTCTGGAGTCACTACACCAAAGAATTTAAAATGTGTTCTATGGGTTTTTGGGCTTTGTCAGTCGTCCCGTATTGTAAAGAACGCTAAACATATCTTTTCAAACACTGGATCTGCTTCCTTCTTCAAGTGAGAATTGAGAGACACCTACTCTGTTGGGTCCGTTAGAAATAGGGAACCTCAGTCACTGAACCTTCTGCGGTTGGTTCCGTTAGAAAGAGTCCTGCACACAAAATAAGAAGAAACAGTCCAAAATCCCAGTAATCCCTATCCGTCCGTCTGTCTGTCGCTCTATGATTCTACAGCCCTTCTGTTGAACCTTGGCCGATTTTCAATTTTCTTACTCCCATAAACAGTCGGTAGGACTTCTTCGATGGGGGATCAGCCCGTCGCAAGGCCGCTACCTACACACAGAATAAACGCACAGAGACATCCATGGCTCTAGTGAGATTCGAACATACGATCCCAGCCTTCGAGCGAGCGAAGACAGTTCATGCCTCAGACCGCAGGTCGACTGTGATCGGCACACGAGGCATCTATCACGAAATATCATCGGCTGATTCATCGACCAGTGATATAAAGATTAACTAAAGCTGCAATCTAAAGAATTGTGGTCCCATTCAACATCAATCGAGACACAAAATAAATTTCATTTTTCTAATGTTCAAAACTAATAATATTTCTCTGCACAACGAAGCTAAACTAATGTAATAAATCCCTTGTATTCATTTACTTACTTACTTACTTACTTACTTACTTACTTACTCATGGAGCTGAGCCCTTCTGGAGGACCCTCAAATTCTGCAGCTACTCAAGAATTTCCCAGCATTTTATGGAACCCGAAGGTTCATCACCGTGTTCACAAGAGCCCTCCAATGGTCCCTATCCTGAGCCAGATTTATCCAGTACATACCATCCCATCCTGTCTCTCTAAGATCCATTCTAATATTGTCCACCCACCTAGGCCTTGGTCTTCCCTGTGGTCTCTTTCCTTCTGGCTTTCCCACCAATATCCTCTACGCATTCCTCGTCTCCCCCATTCGTGCTACATGACCTGCTCACCTCGTCCTCCTTGACTTGATCATTCTAATTATACTTGGAGAAGAGTACAAGTTATGAAGCTCCTCATTATGCAGTTCTCTCCAATCTCCTGTCTCTTCATCTCTCTTCGGTCCAAATATTCTCCTCAACACCCTGTTCCCAAACACCCACAATCTATGTACTCATAATCAAGTACCGTATTTATGCATGTATAGGCCGCGTGCGTGTATAGGCCGCAGCACAATTTTCAGTCAGAAATTATAGAAAAAATAATTTCCTTGGAATATTATTTCAGGAGTAGAACACTCTGTATTACTAATTATGAATATAATTTTTTTTAAATGAAGTGTGATTTCGAATATTTCGAATATAAGCCGCACCCCAGTTTTCCTCTTGAATTTTTGGCAAAAAATGTGCGGCCTATACATGCGTAAATACGGTATATTCTTAGAGTCTCGTTGAAGTCCACGGAGACACTAATTGTCACCATTTTCGAAGAATGTTATTTCTGTTTCGCCACTTTATGTTGTTTCGAAGAGTAATCTGAGAAGTAACATTTCTGTACACCCCAAGCAAGCAGTCCCTTTCAGTTCTGCAACACGCAATAAGTACTGGGTGTGTGAGATCGTTATACTTTATGTGAGGTGTGTATTTTACACTGGCAGTATCAGAAATATGGTAACAGGTAACCTTCCCTTATTCTTCCGTGGGGAGGTCCGCTTATCTGCCACGGGTACTAGCATGATTCTTGCTGTAAAGGACAAGCAGTATGATTTATTTAAACCGTCTTGAAGTGCATACACTCATTTATCTCCTTCTCTCCATCGCACTACATGTTTCGGCATAATAATGTCATCTTCAGGTGCTTACTTATCCACGCCAAACTAGTTCAAGGCATGCAATGAACTAGTTTGGCGTGGATAAGTAAGCACCTGAAGATGACATTAGTATGCCGAAACATGTAGTGCGAGGGAGAGAAGGAGATAAATGAGTGTATGCACTGCAAGACGGTTTAAATAAATCATGGACTTAAATCAGTGCAACAGGACGATAAAATATAACATGGACAAGCAGTAATTTTGAATATTGCTTTTCGGAAATGAACAATTAAACTGAAGAGTTCAAGTCATTTCATGAGTCAAGAATCTCCATAATAGACAAGAAGTTTTCTTCATTTCTCCAATAAAAAATTGTAATTCATTTCACTTGAGAGTTCTACAAGAACGTATCTACCAGTTACTTTCACACAACGTACTGCACTTTAAATACTTTACAGTCTACTTTCCTAAAGTAGGCTTATGCGATCTCCATCCTTCCTGTTTGTTTGTACCTCCTTAATAACTTCTGAATGCCAGAATGAATCTTTCTGAAACTTGGTATGTATATGATGGCAACTGAGCCAATCTCAAAGGCGTACTATATAAATCCCTCTCATATATCTGTGTGTCCGTTTGTGTATCCCTGTTATCGTTGCCAAGCAACGGGTTTGTTAAATGTACCCCTCTTTTCGGTGCTGGGCAATTGCTCGGTAAAAACTTTCCCGCGCAAAGAATATACGGAATAATAGAAGAATTGAAGAAGGCCATCTTCTGGGATGTGGCGCCGTGTAGAAAACGGTATTCTTAATAGTCACTGTCGTGAACACCTGAAATCTTAAATAGAAGAATTGCTGAGCGCACCGTTCTCTTAGTCTGTGCTTTAACGAAGATCTCAGTATCGAGACTGTATACGATTATGGAGGAATTCTGAGCAATTGGGGTAACACGAATTCCAAGTGAAACAGAAGTACTAGAAGAAAACCTGTCCACAATACCACTTCATCCACCACAAATCCCACACGACTCTGTTCAATCCGAGCCAGCGACTAACCCTCTGAGCTATGACGTAGACTGTGAATGCTCTGTAGTATGGAAAAATATATCATTATTTTGCCGGCTTAAGCTTTGCAAGTAAGCACAGAATCAGATGCAAGTGAAGAAGCAAATGGCTTATGTTCATGTAAATGTGCGGTTAAATGGGGAAGAACACTAGGGGTATCATTTAACAACCGAAACTGCTGGCACACGTCCCTAGTTATTTTCAACAGTGTTTGAATTCGACGGGCTTATGAATCCCAAAATGTCTGATCTGTTGCATTGGGAGGGTTCATCTCACTGCACGTTGTTTCATTGCCAGGACCATAGTGTAAAGGAAAATAAAAACAGATTCTGAATCTCTTCTCCCTGAATAAATGTCCTCCTTTCTGTTAAAGGAAGTGTAGCAGGAATTTACACACAAGTTCAGTGAAGTCTTGTAAAACATTCCTCCTTATAAATTCTAAATGCCATTGTATTTATTTTCCTGAATTCTAAGCTAATGCAGAAAATATAAATTGTAAGATGAGATCATTAGTCAGTGGTAAGTGTATTTTGATAAACTTGCTTCCAGAGATGGCAATCCTATATCACAATTATCTATAAACTTATCAACTAAGATTTTTCTCAATAATTAAACCTTCATTCGATACATTAGACACTGTGCAAAGCAAAACCTGGCTGATTGTCACGAGAACGGATCATACGCAAGGCAATTTGAAACGCAATTACAGAATTAAACATCTACAGCTCTGGTTTTTTTAAGGTATATGTGTAAAACATGTACCAGATAATTTCGTTACATGTCCAAACTCGCTTCGTAATGTGGCATGTGAACGCATTGTCAGGCGAAGTCTCGATACACCCCGCGATACACGTACGCGACAATAGAACGAATGTCCATGGCTTGTTGCTAGGTAACAATAAGTGCCCCAATGGACTAGCGAGATAAGTATCACGTGACTTTTAACATGTGTGGTCTGCGCTACGCAACAATGGAACAGTGTTTTCTGCGTTGTCCGTTCCGCGGCTATATAACACGAGTCCAGGGGAATTTTTAGTTGACTTTCGTGACTCCAGGGTGATCTAAAAAAGAAAAGACAAGAAGACTTCACAGTCATTTGAAGCACTTGTTTCTTTGTTGAGATACGTTGCCAGGAGACGACTAATGAAGATGGAGAATCCTAGTGCGTGTACAACGTTGAACTATAAATTGTGTAAATCAGCGTAGCGATGTATTAATTGAAATTAAGAGAGAGGTTGTAACCTAAGTGCTAATAAATTCATTCATCCGAACTAGAACCCCTTATTATCGTCACGCGTACCCCCCCGACGCGTGAGAGTACCGTGGTAGGATTTGAAACGATATTCTAGTTTATCCACGTAATGATAAGCACACATTCGTCCACTTGTCATGTAGCTCATGAAGTGCGAATCTTCAGCTCTTCACTATAATTTGACCTAGGAAACATACTGACAGCATCCTTTAGCAAGATATATGCCGAGAATTACTAGTGTGTAAAGTTAAGTGATGTTCCTCATGACTCAAGGTACGTGGGTTCAAACCCGGTGGAGGTCGTGGAATTTTTAAGGGCGGAAAAATTCAGGGAACAAGTCCTCCGGGAGGGACTTTAAGCCGTGGGTCCCGTGTCGTAGATTTACGGCACGTAAAAGATCCTCATGTCTCTAGGAGACCTCTGAGCAAAATTAGGCAACAATTTCCCGCCCAAGTACTTTCCAATGTCTCTGGTAGATGGGGGAAATATCAGGTACCGACGGCCGACCTCGTTGGCTGAACGGGGCTGATAGCATGCACCAGTACCAGTAGGGTATGGCAACAGTATAAATTAAAGGGGGACGCACAATGGACCAATAACTGGTCTAAGTGAATGGGGAAACCCACCCCCTCTAATAATAATAATAATAATAATAATAATAATAATAAGAATAATAAGTGATGTTGGCAGCCATGGGATTAGGCCACAGTCAATCTGATTTACTGCAGTCAAATATACACTCAAAGAATCTTGGTATATATTATATACGTTAGCTCAGGTATACATGTAATAGAAACAACAAAAAAAGTACTATTCTAGGACACGATTCTATTTCTGCATTTTAGGCTGCACGCAACTGATAACTGTTACTATTCTCACTGGTTTCCTCTGCAGTACATACATACCTACCGTTTGATATCGTGAGATTGGTTATGTTGACTCAAGCGTCGAAATATAGGTGAGCGGTTTGGTTGGTAAAATTCTGACATGTAAATTTCTGATTTACAACATCTACATGCTGAGAATTCACAACGTGCTGTCATGCTGTAAAGCTTCAGGCATCGCAGAGAAATCCAGGGCAGTTACTGTAGCATATATCCACCTCGGTATGTTATTCTTCTTGCAACTTCACGGAGGTACATGAGCATCTAATTAACACTTGCCTTTCGTAACAATGTTTCGAAATCATCTTCTACAGCGACAGTCTTTATACCGCATAAGTTCTATGGCATCGAACTTGGAGAGAGAACCCTCAGCAGTAGATAATATGTTGAAGGTCTGTTGTTCCCGCATCTCTCCTGGAAGGGCTGAAGGAAGCACCGAACTATGACAGGATTAATCGATTTTATGTTATTCCTATAACGATATTACGTAACTGTAGCAGGTTTATATTGTCAGATAACATGGAACTGTGGGACGGAGTAGGTGATGATTTGAAATGAGGCTGCACTGGTCAGTGTAAGAGTGTGGGACTCTATCGGTACTTTCTTGGGGAAGCAGAAACATAGCAACTAAAAATAGGCAATAGTTAGTTAGTTATTGGAGAGGGTGGGTTTCCCCATGCACTGAGACCTGTATTGGTCCATTGTGCTTCCCTCTATGATTTCTACCAGTCTCTATACCCTACCGGTACTGGTGTTTACAATCAGTCCCGCCCAGCCAGTGAGACCGGCTCTACTAGCTGAGAGTTATCTATAATGCTTCCCCATCTACCAGAGGTATTAGAGACTGTTGTTGGGCGGGAAACGTCCGTTAATTTGGCTCAGTGACCTCCTTTGGAGATATGAGGTTCTTTTACGTGCCGTAAAGCTACGACACGGGACCCACGGCTTAAAGTCCCTCCCGGAGGACTTGTTCCCTGAATTTTTCCGCCCTTAAAAATTCGACGACCTCCACCGGGTATTTGAACCCGCGTACTACGAGTCATGAGGTGGGAACGTTACCTCTAGACTACGGAGGTCGCTCAAAATAGGCAATAACTAGAATAGAACTTGTTACGTTAATTTTGCTGTTATGTCAGCCTTATTGGTGGGGGCAGCTTACATCAGGCCTGACAAATTCATGATTCAGGAAACTGTCCTTCTAACTATTACATTATTATACTAAAATAATGGAAGCTTCATTATGCGATAGGTGCACTAATACTTTTAACATTCAATTAACTTAGATTCTTCAGCATTCACGGTCTGGTTTGTTTCGATTCAAATTGAATTCAGGAATATTGAAACGTTTAGACAAGTGACATGATTCCCACAAGTGGATGTGCCGTCACGGTAATCTTAACAAACCTGGACATCACACTGCATAAGAAAGTGGAAACAAATTCCTCCCTAGCAGATGTCGGAACTGATAGTTCCTATAGGTCATCGGCCCGGCTTATTCATTTTTATTTAATTAATATTTTTAAACATTTTTATAATTTAATTTTTCAAAGGAACCCGTCACTCTTCCCTACCCTAAACCAAATTAATGCTCTCCATAACCTCTCGCCATGCATATTGAATATACACTTTAATATTATCTTCCAATGTATGCCTGCAATTTGCAAGAGATTTCATCCTTTAAGTTTCCCGATAAAAACCTAGGTTGCGTAGGACATTCCAGAATTCCGCAAAAGCAATTATTTTACGTATTTTAATAAAAATTCACCTGAGAAGGAAAAAGTAATTCTTTGAACTTGTACACTGAAATTAGGCATGTGAAATCAATGGGAACATAAATGGAAGCAACAAATGCCTGGCCAAATACTGCAGTACAAATGCCACTGTTGCATTTACTAGAAGGAAACCAGACACGTAACCCCATGCGGTTACCTCCCCGGAAGTTTTTACCGGGCAAAACTTGAAGCTGAGGGCATCGCAGTCACAACTAGCTCCATTGTTACCTTAAACTGTGGTTCCTACAGATTGCTAGCACATTTGGTATTCAGCACGGGAATGTTACTTCTTTAGCGGATAGCTTTAAGCAAGCGCCCAACACGCCATTTATCTCTCACACACTAAAAGCAATTCAACTGAAACTCGTTCCTATTTAGGATTCGTAAAGTTTGTGAATCGAATTCCAGCACCATATACGGTTAGGATTCTGCTTAATCCTTCCTACGTTTTGTATGAAGTGCACACGTTGGGCTTGTTATGTGGAGGTCATGTGTGTCCATCAGTCCGGACTTCCATAAATTCAGTACTAGAGGTTTATTTGAGAAAAAATCGGAAAAATTTAGTTTTGGGAGGTGTTACGGCGTGGTGGCGGGGGGCGTGGAGGTATCCCCACCGCTTCCACCACTGTTATGCCCTTACGCCCTTACGACAGGGGTGGATTGGTTATCTCACTGCTGTTTCCACTGTTATGCCGCCGCTACACCACTGTTATGCCGTGGCGACAAGGGGGCGTGGAGGTATCCCGCTCTGCCACCCGGTTTAGTATGCTGCCACCATCTTGTATGTCGAGAACTCTAATGAACTTATCATTGCTTACGTCACTGGTCCTGGCTTAACTCGCTATTCGCCGAAGCTTTGGGAGGTCCTGGAGTCGTCAGGGAAGAGGGTAACACTTAAGGAAATGCTAGGTTGAATTAAACTCACACACATTCCTATCCTATTCTATTTCCCTATGTCGCTATATACATACTATATACACACTTTGCCGACGTTTGTCGGTTCGTATTACATTTGATGATGACCCTGTAGCCATCATTGGTCCTATCTCCTGTCCCCCTGCTGTCGGGTATTCTACGCCTCTGTATCTCTTAATGAACCTAGACCATCTAGTTTGCACTTTCTCTCCCTGGGGTTTGCACTTTAAAATTATCACTATCACACTTAATGTTCATGGCTATATGAAGTTGGTTCACTTACTTGAGGCTGAAGAAACAGACGTTCGCCATCACCAACCAGCGCCTACTCATTGCCATCGCTCTCTCGGCGATAGCCTCCGGCTGAACTGTATGTCACTTAACAATATTAAAAAGTCAAAATGTTTTTTGATTGATTCCTCTAGGGTTTATGTACCCTCTTTTTGCTGATTCTTAGTGTTCCGGGGTATATTGGCCCGCCCATTCTGACGTGATTTTGGGTCAGTGTGGCCCACTCATTGGCTGTTTATCGAGAAGGGGTTGACTCTTTCGGGTCCACCGCCTTCTCCGACTCAGCGTTTTCCTCCTGCCATAGTGTTTATGACCTACTTCATATAGCTTCTTCCTCAATGTCAGCGTTATTACGCTGCCGTGCTAGCATTCTGATTACTCAGGTATTTCCTGTTACACTTCTTTGCAAACCCAAGCTTCCTGGTACGTTTCATCATTTCTGTTTCTTAATCGTACAGTCTAGATACTATTATTCCAAATTTACCCCCCCAAAAAACTATATCTACTTGTACATAACCTTTGCGCCATTACAGGAGGAATGAGTGCAACATCTAATGTATAAGAAGCTTCAGTCGAAATTCAGAGATTAAAAGAGCTTTATGCCTAACATAAAATGCACCGAACGGAGACCTAAACCTTGTGTTTGACACACATTTCCATATAGTCAATATAAGACTTAACTAAGTAAGCACTACGCCATGAAGACGTATGGGGGAATAGATGTATGGATCCATATTTTCTTGACTTCAGCGCTAGATGGAGGTGCATGGTCAGCTTCACGCCCCAGCCGCTTTATCCCCCGGGGAAAGAGCCCCCTGTACCCTTTGGATAGGAGGTTGTGTGGACGCCAGAGCCGGTCTGGACTACATGGAGAAGAGAAAATTCTTGACCCTACTGGGACTCGGAACTCCGACTCCTCTGTCATCTGGACCGTAGCCAATCGCTATGCCGACTAAGATATCCGGACACAAAAAAGAAGTAGGCTCCGTGATTTCTGTAGAGTGAGTGACGTCATGAAAATAGATTTGTCTCTAACATAATATTAGCAAAGTTAATAAGACAAGCGGAGTCGCAAGGAAGGCAATTATGAAATATACAGAATGAAAATATATTCGTGCACCAGCTCTCCGCATGGTGTGATTCCTCGCTAAAAAAGTTGAAGGTATTGTACAACGTACGTCTACGACTTCTCTAAGATATACTTTACATGTCATCAAACCAACAGTTGTTTGAAGCGGATTCCGTCCATTTCCAGGCAGATCCTTCTAGTTTCGCCTGTCCACATAATGTTATGTAAAAATAACCCACCCGCAATTTTAAAAATAGCATCCATAGACAAGAGATGTGGGTTTCGCCAGTGGTGACGCGGATGCAGTTCATTGCCCTGAAGAAGTTCGGGGATCCTCATTTAAGTTAGTTCCAATTCTCAAGCGAAACAGCTCGTCTTCATGGGCTGCACTCGTAATTGTGGCATCTTCATTGGCCGATGTCCCTACAGTCCGTGGGCTGCCTACATTCACGTATGCCCTAAGTGTTACGCTCTTTTCTCACGGAGACGCTGCTCCGATCGTCGAAACACATTAGCGTATGGACCAGGANATAGGTGTTTTTCCTTCACCCGAGGACGGAAACAGATCCAGTTTCCGAAACATCGTGTTTTTATTTGTTATCTTAAAAACCAGGACGATGGATAAAGTCCAAAAACCCAACATATCAGTGTGTTATACACCATCGTCAGAATCCTATAGTAACTACTCAATGGCTTTGGTCCGCAAGCAAACTATACCGACCGAGCGGCCGCCGTTTGTCGGCGATGTTAGTGCCAACTTTAGCGGATAGAGGGTGTCACCAGCGCAACGGAAGCCCACGGCAGTTAATTTCGGTTTTATAAACCGGAGCCGCTATTTCCTTGAAATGCTTCTCAGTTATCCTCACAAGGCTGAGTGGACCCTTTTCCAGACACACTATTTCTTAGAAAATATGGTAGCTCCGGGAGTCTAACCCGGGACCTCTGGACCTGTAGTCAGGAACTCTGACCACTAGACCACAGAGGCAGTCTGAGTGCACCTAAAATCTTGTTTTTTAAAACCGTAACAAATAATACATTTGGCAGTAATGTTATCGCGAAAACTGATTTTCTCGGGACATGTGTTAACAATATAAATGACATCTTTATCAGCGAATCGTACTGTGGAGAGCCCGTGCGCGAGTTTCGTTTTATCCTGTACATACCTCAGTGGGCGAACAAAATCACATACTCAGATGTAATCCGGAAGCCGGATGTGCTTCCCTGTTTTACTTCTTTGTGGTAAAGTGACTCTTAGCCTGCTATGTTGATATTAATGTGGATGGTCCAAGCATGAATGGTCTTTCTTTATCCAGGAATATAAAGCAAAGACTCTACAGTGTTGAAAGCTGACGAGCTACAAAGATATGTTCTACTTATGCTGGTCTCTTGTAACTACGAGGCCATTCGAAAATGGTACAGAAGGAGCTACAGGTATAAGATAAACCTTTAGATTCTTGACTGTGTTTTGATGTTACTTCTCTAAATTAAAGTTCTCCTGCCCGGCACCGCAGCTTATCAATGTAAGGCTTAATTACTTAACCGCATCATTTCAAAAGGACTCTATTGAGAGACCTCATTACTCAAGAGTCACAGAAACTATGTCACCCAAGTTATTTCTCATAACAAAGTATTTATACGAGCGAAATTGTGAGAAGAAATTACGGGTTATTCCCTCTTTCATATGCTTCAATTTACATTTTGATACCATCAAAGATATAACCTGAAGATCCATTCCTTTCAAATCGCAACCTCTGCTGATTACGACTACAAGACGCCTTTCCTTCTTGTAAGTTATTTCATGTTACTGTTAGTATCGAGGTTGCATAAAGTTTATTGATAAATTTATTAAGAATGCCGTCTTCTGGGATATGGAATCATGTAGATCCTGAGTGAACCGACTTTTCCGAGGAAATTATCGCCTCCATCTTCAGGGTAGAAAAATCTGCGAGCGAGGAACCAGCTTGAACAGGTGGCTGCAGTCGAGCCGTTGCCTAGCAATGTTTCGAGCAAAACCGTTACAGTATGTTTAAGTTTATGAACTACCTCCATATAAAATATCACACACCTGCCTGGCTGGGATTGTCCATCAGGTATCACCACGAAACAGAAAGTTAAATACAGGTTACGCTCTGCCGCTGTGTTATGCTGCACATCTAGAGAAACTCTTATCGAGGCCTTAACGTGAAGTGACGCCACTGTCATCAGGTCACAAAGTTCGCGTGGCCCGAATATTGATAGGCAGTTATACATGGAAAGTAATTAAGAGTTTCAAAGGTCGAGTGGCTCAGGTGAAATAATGCTCATATCAATGTTCATCAAACTTCTTCAATTTGCTTTAAAGTTATGAGACGGGGAAAACGCGCCAAATGGACGTTATAATACCCTGAGCCAATCTTTTCTGTAAAAAAGGAAGTGAATATTGCTTAACTCAATGCTCTTTCATTCATTTTTAATCTTGTAGACGAGCACCAGATTTTTTCTCTCAAGTTATCGGTTCGTACTTTGCGTAAACGACCAAATTATGGATGAATGAGCAATTTGTGCCTGTGTTCATAAGTCCGCGTATTCCATCTCAATATTTCGGAGAAAACATTAATAATTCTGCCAATTTAGTTTTGATATGTGTCAGTTCCCTTCACATTTTACGTGAATAGTAAGGAGTCCATTTCGAGAACTGTTCATATAAAAATTAGTATGCTTACATGACAGAAAATTCTGAGTAGCTTTATCGATAGGGCTCAACTGATTTGGTTCCACCTGAAGACGGAGACTAATTCGTCTCCGAAATAAAAACTGGACGATGAACAATGTCTAGAAACAATAATTTGATTACTATACCACTGTGACAAAATTTAGAACTTCTTTCTTTTCTTCTTTCATTCAGTTTCGTCTTCTTCAAACTTTTGTTGCCTTTTCCCTCATTCCTCTCTTTCTTCCTTCCTTTGGCTTCGTCTTTCACTTCCTTTTTTCGATTGCAGATTTGTACAGAAATATATATATATATATTTCCGAGCCGGTTAGCACAAGGCATAGATNTCTTACGGTAATAGGCGAGTTCCCGCCCCGCCACTCCCCTCCGCGGTGACGTCACCGAGGGATATCGCGGTCGCTAGGCAACGCGAGTCAACAGCGGCGACGTTACGATAGTAACAGCGGTTACCTCCGCTAGCGTTACATAGCAACACAGCGACATAGCAACAAGGGTGCCTATTACGTGGCCGTATTGTCCGATCGAGGCTACATAGGGAGCAGCGAAGGCTATTCACGATCAGTTGAAACATAGCAGCCTGCGAGTGTGCGATAACTAAGAAGTCAGCGGAAGACTTATTGTGTGCTTTCCAGACATAGTGACTGCTGTAGTACGGTTATACCCGGAGTGTGTATTTAAGGGAGACTTGTATAGCTCCCGCGTTAGTAGTACGTGAAGAAAAGTGAAGATTGTGTTAAGAAATTTTGTTGTAGGGTTTGCAAAGTGTGGAAACCCATAATATTGTGATCATTAATTATAGCCGTTATTTGTAGATTGTTAAATAAACCCAATTAACCATCTCTACGGCGTCTTCAGTAACGAAAACATTCTTTCATTCAGTTTCGTCTTCTTCAAACTTTTGTTGCCTTTTCCCTCATTCCTCTCTTTCTTCCTTCCTTTGGCTTCGTCTTTCACTTCCTTTTTTCGATTGCAGATTTGTACAGAAATATATATATATTTCCGAGCCGGTTAGCACAAGGCATGGAGATTATTATAATAACTTTCCACATCTTCAGTTTTCACGGGTTACTAACACGGGTTACGTAATGACTCTATGTTACTTCAGATATCGCTAAACTCCGAATTGTAATGTAAATATGAACACATTCTGGTGAACTTGAAAGAAATGGGGAGAGAAATATCGTGGCTTATTTCGAGCAATAACTTTCGAGAAATAAGAAACTTCATGATAAATTTTCAGTATAGTTGGTGTCACAAATACGCGGGTTAGGTATATCCATTGGTCTCTTCCGTTTCGTAATTTATTATGAAATGCCGAATCCTTAGATAAATAGTAGTATTCCATTAATCTGGTCGATTCTGACATTAGCCATGCCTTTAGCGGGGCTCGAAACATGAATCCCAGCTTTCGTGTCATCTTAGACACGATTCAACTTAAAAAAATACAGCCACTCTTTTCACTATAAAAATGTTGAAAGTGATTCAATAGACTCCAATTTCCCCTGCTTAGCCTCTAATAATTTTCTCTGCGATAAAATACATGGTCGAAAGTAATTTCCATACAAATCCTTTGAAGCTTGTGTTTCAGCTAAGTAATAGGGTAAAATAGGGCTCGTTGGATAGTAGGTACTTTGGACGCTTTTTAACTTTGATGCATTACCCCACCACAAAGGAGCATTAGTTTCCGTTTTACAGCCGCCCAGGGCGTCTTGTTTAGGCTGCAGGAAAATTGAGGTGGAATTTTATTATAAATTGGATTATTTGCTAAACAATTAGGCTTAGTAATTAATATATGTAACATTGATAGATAACTGAGGGTTCACAGGGGAGAGACTTTCTCTTGGGCTTCTATGTGATGAAAAGACCTCACGTAGCAGTCACAAAACAAGCCACATTGGAGCGCGTTTAAACAGTGTTTTATTAATTCCTCGTAGCATGAGTTTTTGTATAACAGCTAAGTAACATGGCACGACTCAATGTTGAAACTCTAATTTCTGTACCGGAAGTGAGGTGCATTATGTAATTCGTACACAAATTCTTTAACAAACAAGTTTTCAAAATATTTATGTTATGTAATTCTTGCTAGAAACAACTCCGCTCAAAAGCTGCCGTAGCGCAATTCTAAAGAAGTACAACTCATAAATGGAGAGACATGTGCTGCAAAGAGACATGGCTTACTGCAGCGCTGCCAGGAACTTAAATATCTGCTCTTGTGATTTTCGCAAAGTAGATGCAGTACCACCTTGAACAATGCTGAAGCACTGGAGAGTCTCAACATGAACTCGGAAATTTATCTCTCTCCTGCTTCAGCATCTTCACATGTTCTGCGCCTGATTTCCTTCTCTCGAGCAGTCACGGCCCTTTTGTCGATGCTGAAAATGCTCCATCTTTGCAGAAGCAACAACACCATTTTGTTAAGATTACCACATTGTACCATTCACTTCTAGCAACCACAAAAGAACAATTTTTTGAAACTTACATTGCGTATTTAATTAAGATTTTCTTAAGCGGAAAGGAATTTATCCAGGAAGGAGCATAACGAGCTAACATTATCAACTTCTTCAATGAAACACGGGGAAAGACAGCAACTGTCAGCAGAACAAATAAAGCAATCAGGATCATGCTGAGTGAATTCGGCAGCGAACAAACTTGCTATTTTGGTAGCTCGGATAGGTCCATAGGACGTGACTACTAAAAAGAAGTTTCATCTAACATCTGACATAAGCAATAGTCTTTCAATGTCCCCAAGCTACCAGCACAGCCTTGGAGACCACTGAGCATCCCTGCAAGGAAAGACATCGGTCGTGCAGTAAGCACTTCAATCACCCCATAATCAGCAGTAGCACTCAATGAGTCCTCGATACGAAAGTGAGTCTAGTGTCAGGAAGTCTGAATACAGAACAATTCCAAGAGAACTACACAGAATACACAGAGCAGATCAGAAAATGTTAAAGAAAATGGGTGTCAGCATTAAACACTCACATTGACAACGGAAGTGTTTCGGTGATGAAAACGGTAAGAACACTGCAAGAAATGTGCAGGTGCTATTATGACAGAAATCACAGATATTTTCTGATGACTGGTTGAAATGTCACAACTGCCAGGCTTGGTATATCTAATTTTCATTTCATGCATCCTGTTGCGTCACAATATACAGCCTCTTTATTATATCCGTCACAACACAACTAATATCAAGATCAGACTACTTTCGGCCCTGCTAGCAGGTCTGATCTTGATGTTAGTTGTGTTGTGACGGTTGGTATGTCTAGTCCTGATGGAGGAAAGTGGAAGCAGAATATCCTTTGCAAATCCTGCCTGCCAGCTGACAGAACATCCTCATGTAAGTGGCCAAATACTAAAGTGTAACTCCAACACAATACACATCTAGTTCTAACGAAATTGGATTCACGGTTATTACAGTATTTTCAAAAAATTGTGTTCATTAATTTTATCCATCAAAATCGTTGCTAGGGTCCATTGGACACTTGCGTACCAAATTAATAATATGGTAGCCCAAAACAGTAAAATAAAAATTACGTTTTCTTCAAGGCATAGTAAAGACAACATCACACGCTGTGGAGGAAGCACACACAAACCAGGAGCATATGGCAGTCAAAAACTGAAAGTAGACCACGAACGTGAGGGGCAAGCTGCCGAGAAAAACACCTTGATACATTTACGGAAATAACGACACCTCGGGTGAGGTGAAATAATAAGCAACAGAAATGTTAAAGGATTTTATCTCGTTTTACTCATAAAGAAGACTAAAGCTTGTGATTTTAACACGAATTAAAGCAGTGTAGCAGTTTTTAATACAGTTTTAGTAAAATATCTGTAACATAAAAATACCTGAAGATGGCCGTTTGAGGCTAAACATGTAGTGTTGAAATGTAGAATGTAAAAGTGTTGCAATTTTGAAGGGAACATAAACAATGGATGCTAATATTGCTTCAAAATTAGTAATGGACATCAGCACGTGATAATGTAGTTTACGCTAGTATTTATAAAAATAATCATTCACAGGATTACTAAGTATTTTGATCTTTGTTCCTCGTCTCATATTCAAAAGGATACAACGTTTCGTTAACTGAACCCATTTCCGTCCTCAGGTGAAATGGTCCGAGGCACATGCTTTGTGCGGTCCGTTATTAAGAAGCAACTTCAATCGTTGGACCATTCTTGAATACCAGATGATGCACAGAGGTCCACAAAATTACTCGTAGTGATCCCTTGTGCTATACACCACCTTCAGAAACATTTAGCAAAGAATCACTGCTTATTTGAAAACTGTACAAAACAAAATGCACACTGTATTAAGAACACGTAGGTTTTTAATATTAAAGCAGAAGGAAAATGATTACCACTGTGCTTTGAAGGGTTAAAAAGTATAATTCATTTGTTTCCTAGAGAGTATATGTTTATTCCACTGCTCTCTTAAATGCTAAAGTATCACGTTGAGTAGTCTCTTTGCTCTTCAGTCGATAATTTGTAAAGTCTGCACCATATTCTGTAAAATTATTTGTGTTTATGAGACTTGAGGGTTACGTGGCGGTACATAATCATCCTACTTCTGTGTTTTCCCTCCGAAACATCGTTAACTTTTTCTGCTTTGTCAAGGTGCGTATCCAGAGAATTCCAAAATGGATAGCTCTGTCAAAATCCGAGAATTTTTATCTTCAGAGCCGAAACCTAACCTGTATTTGCGAAGTACCCAATTCGTGTCTCGCCTGTGAATAGAGTAGTAGACACGACCTCAACTGCATGTTAATTTAAGCGAAATCGCATAAAGTCCCTGTTCATTGAAATTTTTTCAGCGTGAATGTTGCTGAGTAAGCAGCAAGGACTTCCATGTTCTCTGTATGTTCTCTTCATTTTGCCCTACCAGAATTTGTTACGTCCCCATTAAAAATAATGGCACTACCGTTCGCCATTTACATTTGGCTTGAAGCCTACCATTATCTGTACATGGCTTACAGCAAAGATAACCGTGAATGAAGCAGCAGTGAACACACCCATGAACCAAATTAACCCAACTTGTAGACTATTCTTGAGGGCTTGATTATATTTTTTTATGGAACCCACATTTTTATTAGGAATCCGAGAAGACACAGTCGGTATAGCGACTGGCTACGGGCTGAACGGCAGAGGGATCGGATTTCGATTCCCAGTAGGGTCAAGAATTTTCTTTTCTACACGTCGTCCGGACCGGTTCTAGAGTCCACTCAACCTTCTTTCCAATGGGTACGGGGGACACTTTTCCGGGTGTAAAGCGGCCGGGGCCTGAAGCTCACCACTGACCTCCAGCTATTGCCGAGGTCTACGAAATAAGGATCTATACATCCATTCCCCCGTGCGTCTTCATGGTGTAGTACTTGAGTAGTTAAGCACAGGGACAATTTTACCTTCTCTACCAAAATATTTATTAACATACAGAATTACTAGATTTTTGGACTTTTCCACTGTCCGGAATTCTAGGTAAGAGAGAACACGACGTTTCAGAAACTGGATCTGTTTCCGTCTTCAGGTGAGAAAGGAAGACACCTACTCAGTTTGTCCCCTTAGAAAGAGCTAATCTCAATCACTTAGATGTCTTCCTTTCTCACCTGAAAACGGAAACAGATCGAGTTTCCAAAACGTCATGTCTTCTGTTACCTAGAATTCCGGACGATAGAAAAATTAAAAAAACCCAGTAATTCTGTTTGTCATCCACCATCGTCAGAACCCTTCAGAATCTATTTATTAACATGTTCAGGAAAACGCACTGGACAGTATCCAGATTTCCCTCAATCCGGTTTCTCTAATCTGCATGTATTATTACTCTCCCATCTAAACCAGGTGTTATTCTAATCTTTACTGAAAAAATTTTATATGTATTTTTTCTCCCGCATGCAATTACATGTCTCTCTCGCCGCGTTATTTTAGATCATTTATTACTACCTCAAATACTCGGCAGTTTTTTTAATTCACTTCGTCTCAGTGTCTAAAATTATTATCTTATACGCACCTTGGCTGAAAAAATACTTACGTGTTACTTAAAATGTTAGCAGTCTTCAATTTAAACAATAATTTTCGCTATGTATTACGAAATATATATAATGCGACAGTCCACACAACAATAATTCTGAAAGAGACAAAAATTGTTTTTATTACCTACTGGTGATAACGCTACATGTTTCGACACTTTTTTGGGTCATCTTCAGGCGTACAAGAATTCTGGCGCTAGTTCTTGAATTGCATCATTGATCAATATGAATTTTTATATTAACAAATACACTTTAATTTAAATGTGGTTCAAATATAGTTCAAACTTGACCTTAAAAGAATAAAATTAAAACTAAAATTAGAATGATGATTAAGGTATCTATAAATTTTATGTCTTATTTAAGACATCGTGACGGCTGCATATCCGTGTATGTGTTGTTGGTTGTTCCACTGTGGTAGTGATGGTTGTAACTGCGTGCTGGGTTGTCTCCTCAGAATCTGGGTCGTGTTGTTGTGTGACCTCCTGGAAAATGAGTTATACTCTGTTTTATGTACAATTAAGATCGATTTTGTGAAAGGTGTCTCGTATATTCATATATATAATGGTTACGTATTGTTGTGTGAAGGGCACACTCCTTATTCTGGGTATCACTCTCAGGTTGTTTATACGTGGACTTAGCTGTAACAGTTTAGTTTATGATACAGAGCTTGTGCGTAAAAGTTGTTATTTAGCGAATTCTTTGGGATATTTAGTGAGTGTACTCACATGCTCAAATGTGATGTTCCTCGCAGTGGTGTTGTTATTGTGCTGTAGCGGTGTGTGTATATGTACACACTGCATATGGCCGAGTGGTATGAGGTAGGGGTGATACTATAATGTGGGCGCTGGTGTGGAAGGGGTGGTTTATTTATGTATATACAACTCTATATTTGATATTTTAATTAAAACATACATAAATAACCCCACCCCTCCTCCCTCTTCACCACCACCCACAGTAATACCCCCAATCTCATACAAAGTATATAATATATATATATATACAGTTATCTCTTAACAAGCAGTGCAGACGCCTGAAGATGACCAAAGAAAATGATCGAAACATGTAGCGTTGCCACCAGCAACTAATAAAAACAAATGTTGACACAGTAGTGTTTATTTAGTATTTTTCAGAATTATTGCTGTGTAGACTGTCCCATTATATACCTTCCGTATGACACAAAAGCTGTGTATTATATTAACTGTTCTGTTCTCATTTTAGTGGAAGTTATACACTTTGTAAATAATGGCAGTCTTGACGCATATTTTGTATTACTTACAGACACGTCACCGCATGATGAGAAGCCTTGCTAAAACCCAAGAGACTGCTTATGCATGTCCATTGCCTCCATGCAATTTCAAGGGTTGAGAGAATGTATGAAATAGATTCTAAAGGGTTCTGACCTTGGTGTATAACGCTCAGAATCACTAGGCTTTTGGAATTAGCCTAATTAGCCTGGTCTCAGCTGATTAAATAACTGTAGTGAACTGACAGTGGGTGTCCAGTGATTGAGTTTAGCTCTTTCTAGGGGATTCAACTTCACCTGAGGACGGAAACACATCCAGTTTCCGAATCGTTGTGCTTTCTAGTTTCTAGAATACCGGACGATGGGCAAAGTCTAAGAACCCAGTGGTTCTGAGGGAACTGCGAAGTGTTTATGATGCGAGGCAAGGCGTTAGACTAGAGCACTTAATTCATCTATTGCATTACGCTTCGTTAAGTATAAGGCCCCTTATCGTGGTTAGGGAATTAAATTGTGGTTTATAACTGGGATATTAATCTACTGATCTACTGGCGTTACGCTGCAGTAAATCCAAATGGAGCAATAGACTGCTAAGTTGCTTGAGGTTTCCATTATTTGATGAGATGTATTTCTCTTTACGATAAGGAACACCAAAAAATTAAGTGTATAAATCTATCCTATTCCTATAATTATATATATATTTTTTTTACTTTTCCTTCATATCATGTTTATATATATACGTACATATTTGTACTTTTCCTTTATGTCATGTTTATGCTTTCTGTCAACGAAGTGAATAAAATTATTGTGGAGATCATGAACGGATAATACATGACAAAGATGAAGTGGTGACTCTACCGCAAAACTAAGTGTATAGCAAATATGGGGCATTTGAAAACTATTGAAGTAGTTTACAAAATATTATCATAGTCCGAAGTGAATAAAAGCAGGGTCTGCCTGATCTCACTGCAATTGTAACGTTACGTAACAAATTATTAAAATATTTGGAATGTACTTGGAATAAAAATGTGAGAGTAAATTGGTCCAGAAACACTACGATTACTGTTCTAGCAATTTTGATCTTTTCGTGCAATTTTCCCGCAGCAGTGTCTGCTAACAGAGCCAATTATCCCCATTTGTTATCAGTAATTGCCAAATTGAGATTATTCTTCTCTTCTGAGATCGTTACTTCTTTAGTGAACTTCCTTACTGAGGGACCCGAGTTAATGAGGAAGAGCTCGTCTAACTCAATAACGTGGCTTGGGGCTCAAGTATCCTTATTTTCTCTAATACGTTCACCGCTCAAGTACTCAATCCACTTAGGAACTAGAACGTGCGCTTTCACGCTCCCCATTCCATCGGGCCTCTAACGTTTCAACTGACAAAACCCAGGCCACAGGGGTGCAAAATTTTCTTTCTTCTTCCGCAACTGACTTACTTATTATCTTTCTAACAGTCGGAATATTCAGGGGTGAGTTTACGTCATGTACTTTTTATCCGTTTACGTAAACGCGGATTATATTTCGAAAACTATAAATGTCTCTGACATTAAGGGCGGAACATAGACACGGGCACTACAGAGTGTAAACAAACGGAAGAACACCCAGTGTTGCCAACTGAAGCTTTTAAATATAGCCAACTATTCCTCTATTCCTTATTGTTTCCATTATTCTTGTCGCCTTCAAAATAGTGTTACCAGTGCCAACATAGTTTCTTCGCAATGAATATTGAAAGTTGTGCGGGAACTGCCCACATTCAAGCAAGTGTGACAACGCGAGCTTCGTTGCTAAGCAATGACGCTCGCGTTGTCACACTTGCTTGAATGTGGGCAGTTCCCACAGTTGAGTTACTGGTGTTATATACATGTATATCTGACGATACCAGTGTGATGTTTTGAGCAAGAAAAATAAAAGAGACATTGTATGCAAGTTATGGAATACTGGGACTTCAGTTATATTTTCTCAAGTATTTCAACTGTGAGCGTTCATTAAGGTTATTAGATGGGAGACACTGGATAGAACAGCTCGGCCAACCGCTAAAATTTAAAACGAATTCTTCACTGCCAAGGCGGTAGCGCATTCCTCTGCTTCATTTCTAGCTCGGAACTCCGCTTCTGTCTCGACTGAGTTAAAGGAATTGATGGTAACTGCGTGTTGACGCTCGCACTTAATAATTACTTGTCAGAACCACAACAATATGTGTGATACATGCTTTTCTTACTTCAGTTCACGGACCTTTTTTCTTTGTATTCATTGTTTATTGGTTTATATAACCATGGATGTCATACTACTGGGTTACTATAAAATAAGGCCGCGCCATAGCTCAAGCGGTTAGTCGTTGGCTTCTCACCGCGGCTGCCCGGGTTCGATCATGGGTCTGGTCAATTGGGATTTGTGGTGGAAATGTGACGCTGGGACGGGTTTTCTCCAAGTACTTCGTTTTCCCCTGTCAATCTTCGTTCCACCAAATTCTCCATCATCATAATCACCCGGGGCAGGCTACAATAGGCCAATCAGTGGCGCCGTGCCGACAGGACCCACTTGAACTCCACCCCTCACTTAGCGAATTTAAAAAAAAAATTACTGTAAAATAAACCAACAACTTCAGTGTTTTATAGAAACCAAAGTATTATTGATATGGCCAAATTACTAATGTTGTTTTTAGTATATTGTAAAGTGTTTAGTTACTGAAGACGCCGTTCGGATTGTTAATTGGTTTATTTAACAACCTACAGGTATCGGCTACAATTAATTATAACACTGTTTCTGGGTTTCACACTTTATAACCCTATTCGCAATAATCAATTCACTCTGTCCTCAGTAGTCTACACGTATGAATTTCGATACGGGAGCTATACAAGTTCACTGTATCACACACTCCCAATTACACAATCACACACGTCCGGTTCTTCCTTCCGCGACTGCTGCTATACTCCAACTGTGTCACTCCTGATCACACACTAATTCGTTCACTGCTGACTTGAGAACTCGTTCACTGATGACTTGAGAACTGTCTTCGGCGGCTGGTACACTTTTAACTCGTCCACTGCTGACTGGAGAACTGTCTTCGGCCGCTGATACACTTTAACTGACTTCGGTGGCTGTGTAGTTCCCTTATATAGTCGCAGCGCCCTCCTGTTACGCAGTTGGTACCGCTGTTGTCTGTTACCCGTGTCACAGCTGCGTTGCCTGTTACGTCACCGCGGGGAGAGGGGCAGGGTGTTGACGTGCCTATTACCATAGTAACGACAGCGCTACGATGCCGCCACGTGCCGCTGGGGAGGGAGGTGTCCTCCGTTGCGCAACATGTCACAATATGTTTATAAGTTTGCATGACTAAGTTTCAAATGTTCTATCTGTGAACCTTTTGTGACATGACAGATATAAATACCATAATCCAATTCGTTCCAATCACACCGCTCAACGGACCAGAAAATGACAATGATACCTTGGCCACCAAGAACTCCGGATCAAACGCCTTATGAATTTTTCTTGTGGGGATATACCGAAGACAGGGTTTTCGTTCCTCCACTTCCTGTATGTTTAAACGATCTAAAGCAACGCATCACAACTGTTACGTGTGTTGACGAGGACATGCTCCGGTGTGGGTTTGGAACGAATTGGATTAACGTACTGATATCTGTCGTGTGACAAAAGGCTCACACATAGAATATTTATAGCTTAGTCACACATACTTAAAGACATATACTAAATATTAGTATTTTGGCCATATCAACAACACTATATTTTCTATAAAAGGTTGAAAGTGTATAATTATTTTATAGTAACCCTGTGTAACTCGACGCTTTTAGTAAACTTCTGCTGTGGGTCTGTGGTAGCAATTTCCGATACCCATAGTTTTGCCCCCAGTCTCGAATTGTGGGTAATTAAAATTTTGCAGTGCTCCATTTATATTTAATACGAACTCCAATGGATGCGGCATGCCGTGATTCTGAAATAATTCATTAACTTCACACCTGCAAGTAATGCGACTTGTACGTCTCCACGTGTCTGCGATGGGAACTCTTGTGTTCTCCATGGGTCAGGGACGATGATTTCTCTTCCTGCATGCTTTTACTCGCGAAAACAACTCTCAGCGAATGTGATCTTCCTCATTGTTCTTATAGGCTGAAATGCTGGCAAGGTTGGCTTGCATGTTGCATGGGACGAAACGTCACTAATCATAGCGCATACGAAAGTACTATCTGTTAAACATCCTTATTTATCCCTCAACTGGAAAACGTTTATATGGACAGTCATGTGGATAGCAATACATGAAGAGAAATTACTGCTCTAAAAGACGGTCCTTGTTACGTAAAGACATTAAATACATTAATTTATACAAGTAGTTCATTAAAAATCGGAGCGTTTTTCTTCTCGTATGTTATCTGGAAATGTTAAGATTCAAATATATACAGAAAATTAATGGTAGCAAGCATTACTCGAATTCAATCTCCTCTTAATTTCCTCCTGAATCACGTTTTGATTTGTTCCTGTCGTTCTAAAACATTTAAACATTGCCACACTGTCAAAGTATCTGTTAGCTATCTTCATGTCATGATTTTTCCCTGAATTCTGGTGACGAGACAGCAACATATACTTAGTTTTCTCTGTGTTTACTTCTAGACAAACCTCCTTACTAGCGTTGATTGAAATTTGCTTTTCTTCATGGTATCTATATTATCGCCAATTAGATTAATATCATCAGCATAGACCAACAGCTGATATATCCAATTTAATTACAGTCCCACCTGGTTTTCTTAAGGGGTACGCGGTAACGTAGAGACACTATATCACAAGCCCGAAGTTCGCAGATTCTAGTACCGACGATGTGGATTTTTCAATTTACCTAATCCTTCCAGCTGCACTATAGCCCTGGGCTAGACTCAGCCTCTAACAGAAATGGGTACCAGGAACATTCCTGGGGGTAAGAGCGGCCTGCGAGTTAGGCTGACAACTTTATCGCCATCTATGAGCCGATTGTCTAGAAAGTGTGGGAGCCCCAACGTATCACAAAGCTATGGGCCTCCACGGCCTGTTACAGGGATAACTTTAATTCTACCTGGTTCTTCTGGACTATCCTAAAAGCATATCGAAATGGAAGTTGAAAAGGAGTGGCGATAAAGCATCTCCTTGTGTTAGACCATTCTGGATGGCAAAATTATCAGACAAATGTTTACCTACATGGACTTTACTGTACGTTTCCTTTAAACACATTTTAATCAGCCTGACTAGTTTCATGGGTACCCCAAACTCTATCAGAATACTGTACAATACTTCCCTCCTAACTGAATCATAGGCTTTTTTTAAGTCTATGGATGGCTGATGTACTGTCTCATCGTACTCCAATTTTTCTCCAGTATCTGATGTATGCAAAGGATCTCGTCGAAACCCACACTAATGAACTCCAATGATTTCATCTGTGTGTTTACTTAACCTTGAGAGGAGAATATTCGATAAAACTTTGTATGAAGTTGATAGCAGTGATATCCTCAGATAATTACTCCATTCAGTTTTATCACCCTTCTGTGAACTGGTACAATAATAGACTCCTTCCACTGATCAGGTTTATGACAAGTGAATATGATTCGAAAATATTTGCCGTATACGCACAGGCCTGTGCAGAACTGAAGTGTAATGGCTGTGACGAGAAAGGAGTAGCTCCAGAGCCTGCACAGGACCTGAGACATCTGCAGGCGCAGTCAGTACTTAGCTTTAGCACTTGAAAAGCAAAATGAAGTATATATAAGGAGGATGTCGCAGACACATTAACGGGTTTTCATAAAGCGTGTTGTAAATGAAGCCTCCGGGGGAGCCTTCTTCTGCAGCGCGATCGATTGGTGCATTATGCATGGACTGGAGCCTGAATCACTCGCCACAAAGACCCTGTAGAGTAAAGCACAGCCAGGAGCTTATGGAAAGTGTGTGTTCTGCAGTTGCCTGCCACGCGCATTGTGCCTGACACAGAAACTGCATTACAGTCTTCTGGAGACAGAAACTAGCAGCTTTCATTGCCTGCCCTTTGTTTTAAGCGCACGAAATGATTGGAAACTGAAGAGGTCGGTCTGTCCGTCTGCATGTCCGCTTCTAATACTGGGAGAAACGTTTCCAATTTATTTTACATCGGAACTTTGCACTACTCCCATCTCTTGTTGTCAGGCGAGATATTTTCATTCTTGTTTTGAGTAAACACAGCTTCTACTGAATTGACACTTAAAATAATTTGTAGAATTCTTTAAAACAGAGATCATCAGGTAGAATATAATATATAATCTACAGTTCTGATAAGATATAGGACGGGTCCAAAGGCACTCATGTACGACCCAGCACTTGTTGAATATATACATTTATTGCAGAGTCTGCAGATTATGTATAATAAATATATGAAAGCTGTATATTGTAAAATCGTAATATGTACGTCCTACTGATTTTCGATGTCGTGAATGTTCACAAAAGCATAATATATTTTGCATTATACTCGTGGAGACGTAAGAACTCCTTAACAATAAGGAAATTAGTGTAAGAGGAAAATATATCGTTAGAGGACACTCTTGGTACCGCTAATAAGAGTATACTCTAGTGTAATATATAAAAATGTACCTATATATATGTAACCAAAATTTATTTCACCGACGTTTAAAATAAATTCACCTCGAATTTGATTTGTTTCATTCTGGTCCGTCACACTAACAATTATAAATACAAACCACTCCGTCCAATGTGATATGTAAGTTTTTACTACGTTAAAACTTATCTCCCTTACATGTTTCGGTCCTTACGGGCCATCTTCAGAGGGAACATCATTACCAACTGGAAACTACCATCACAATAGGTGTTTTAATTTAAAATACATACACTTATATCCTATAATGCACAGTACGTATAAAGTCGAACGTTTCACAGTCACAGCAACTTCCTGGTGTTGTAAAGTTTTTAAAAGTTTCTAGATGTTATTTAAAAAAACTTAATTGTCACTAGTTAAAATTTTTTAAACCACGTAGGTTCGTGTCCGTACTCCTATCGTCCTTCTTGTATGGGGCAACACAGCAAGCCACGAACAAACCCTGGACGACATCAAGAACCTCCTCATCAAGATAGACAGGCGGCACAGAATCTTCCCCATACAAGAAGTACGATAGGAGTAGGGNCTTTACAACACCAGGAAGCTGCTGTGATTGTGAAACGTTCGACTTTATGCGTACTGTGCATTATAGGATATAAGTGTATGTATTTAAAATCAAAACACCCATTGTGATGGTAGTTTCCAGTTTGTAATGATGTTCCCTCTGAAGATGGCCCGTAAGGACCGAAACATGTAAGCGAGATAGGTTTTAACGTAGTAAAAACTTATATGTCACACTGGATGGAGTGGTTTGTATTTATCACCTCAATATGTTACATTGGATGGCACTCTTATGAAGATCATTAAATTACTCTCATTAAACAATAAAATATTAATACTTCTAAAGTATTCGTGTTTGGAATGGAATGTATGGATCTCATTTATATTGCCCCATATAGAAATAAGTACGGCGTGAGAAGCCACTCCTACAAGAGTTTCGTGTGCCATACGTTTGTCTCTGACAGACAGCTGCAGATGACACGTCACGTTAAGTTCCATTGTGCTTGTTTTGTCTATTTTGAGAGAAAAGTGTTTATAGATTCTCAGTATATTCAACAATATCCCTGCAACTGCAGAAGGTTAGAAACGTCCACTGGCATGGATAGAAGCAGATACGCCTTTCGGAAGATCATATAGTTGACCTATAAAGATAGTGAATAAGATCTAAAAGTTTGTGATGATGGTAAATTGTTACAATTGTTATTTTGCTGGACATTATCCATCATCTTGTCTATTCTAAAAAACAGTCTAGTTTCTATTAAAAACACAACGTTTCGAGAACTGGAATCTGTCCCCGTCTTCAGGTAAAACCTACTCAGTTGGGTCCAATAGACAGAGCTAGCCCCTATCTCCGGACAACTATGCCAATTTCCGAAGGGATTCATAAAAGAAGCACAACTTAATNATATCTTCAATATTTCTTAGCTCCCACAGATGATTTTGTTGTGCTTGTGTACCACAAGGAGTATTGCTTCTCTCCCGGTATGATTTCATTCTAGATGTTTTTCTCTGGTGCTAAGCCTCAAATTATGATAGCTTCAATATCTCTTAGCTCTCACAGATGGATTAAGTTGTGCTTCTTTTATGAATCCCTTCGGAAATTGGCATAGTTGTCCGGAGATAGGGGCTAGCTCTGTCTATTGGACCCAACTGAGTAGGTTTTACCTGAAGACGGGGACAGATTCCAGTTCTCGAAACGTTGTGTTTTTTAATAGAAACTAGACTGTTTTTTAGAATAGACAAGATGATGGATAATGTCCAGCAAAATAATAATTGTTATAAAGATTGTGCTCTGACAACAACGAGGACATTATGAAAAGTATCTGTTTTTTTGTTATTTCTAGTGGGGTGGGACTAAGTCCCTTGTACTGCGGCCACTTCTGGCCTATTATACCAGCCCCAGATGATAGGTGAGGGTAATTATGGAGCAATTGGTGGAATGAAGATTGGAGGGGGAAACGGAAGTACTGGGAGAAAACCTGTCCTAGCGCCACTTTGTCCACCACAAATCCCACTTGACCAGACCCAGGCTCGAACCCGGGACGCAGCAGTGGGAAGCCAGCGACTAACCGCTTGAGCTATGGCGTGGCCCATTAAAAGT
>NW_019724589.1:550427-610515 GCF_002891405.2 Cryptotermes secundus | reverse complement strand
AAATTCGCATAGTGGGGGGTGGAGTCCAGCTGGGCCCACTCGGCATGGCGGCCACTGATTGACCTCCGGGTGATTATGATGATGGAGAATTTTGTGGAATGAAGATTGGCAGGGGAAACCGAAGTACTCGGAGAAAACCTGCCCCAGCGTCACTTTGTCCACCACAAATCCCACTTGACCAGACCCGGGATCGAACCCGGGCCGCCCCGGTGGGAAGTCAGCGACTAACCGCTTGAGCTATGGCACGACCCTTGGATTAGGCAGACTGTAGACAAAATTTCTATCCTGTGTATGTAGGACGATTTATTTGCCTTTATGCATTGTCCAGTTGCGATTTTTAGTTGAGTTTAAAATAAAACCGTGAATATTAACTAAATCCGCCATTCCCTATCTATTTCTTTGCACTTAAAAACGACTTGTAGAAATTATAACCTAAGTCAAGGGATTATTAGGAGAGAGAGTTTTTGTTCGTACATTATATTTAACGTCGCTTCCAGTATTGAGGCTAGAGAACGTCAGATTGGGAAACTGGAAGTAATCTGGAATATTGCGGCTGTGGTCAGGTCGATGTACTAATTGCTGCATCTGCCTGAAGGACTGAGTAAAAGCATAAAAAGACTTGTTCAAGGTAGCCGATGTCCCTACGGCGCATCTACGGAATATAGGTCGAAACTTACGTCCGGACCAACCTCTTTAGTCGGTAGGTCTAATGTTTGGAAACAAAACTGAGTTAATCAATAATGTAGGACTCTTCTGACACCAAATCCTTCTTTCTTTTCTTAGTTGGGCTTTTTCCTATACATTCTCTCTCTCTCTCTCTCTCTGCGTCTGTCTTCTTTTTTTCTATTTCTTTAATGGTTCGACTAGTATCCTTTTTCGTATAAGAGACATTAAGATGTATGAGCAGGCCCTGACGTAACAGTCTGCAGTGCGTGATCTATACATATGAACATACACACACATCCTCAGTACTTTGTCTCTACTAACGTTCGGTACCACTCCACCTTGATATTCTGGAGGAACTGAATTCGAATCTCTGCCGGTTATCAGCTGTCCCAACTGGCGTTTCTAGAGCGCTCTCAGATGAAACCCGTCTGAATAATTTATTTCGAAATAAGCTGCGATTTCCTCCTTCCAAATCTTATCAAACTACTTTCATTATCGTCTCGTAACACATTCGCCTATGTACATATAACTTGGGGCATCTCAAAGAGTATCGTTGCTGACGTGAGGCCAGTAAGTCTCGATGTCACAGCAGGACGAGACAGCAGATCAACTCTCACTTAACTTGTAATTTCATGGGCCATGAAAACATTTAATTTCGCAACCCGCTACCGAAGCGAGGCATATACAATAGCCCAGATCCATGAACTGTTGTTACAGCTAGCTGGCAGCCATGCTGTATAGAACTAAGCCCAATTTCCTTACGGCGCGCCATGATTAAGCATCTCTCGTCTCCCAGCGCTGTTCAGTTTTGAGGGTGCGATGGGAACACAATGGCAGAGCGGTTCACAGCTGTTCTGGACGTGCGAACGTATATACAACTAATGAGACTTATGTAAACTTGAGAATCTGTCTGGGGCACAAAGTTCCTGATGTCGGATTCACACACTCATTCTTGTTTACGTCACGCCCAGAGGAAGTGCTCTGGTTTATATTTGATTGTTGCGTGGTGATTAACCAAAATCGGTTGTGTGTCTGGCCGAATCGGTATTTGTATTAATGATCTATAATTTTGGTATATTAGCATACATATTCCCTATGTTTAACGAACACATTCTCACAGCTTCGTCTCTTTCCATAGATTGTAAATATGTAGTCAGATGTATACAGCTTTGGATGTTGTATGTATTGGATAGGTGTAGGCAATTGTGTAATGTTTGTGTTAGATACTTCGCTAGTTCATATGCGAGTGCATTCCTACAATTGATTATTATTCTAATTTTATTGGATTTAGCGATACACCGAAAAAGAACAAAACTACTATTCAAATGTATAGAAAATACACACTAACAGGTACTATAATACTGAATGACTCGTGCCACAGATATGAAAATAACATGTTCATTAACTACTGAATGAACAGAATACATACATATCCAATAACGAATGAAGGAAAACAGAGAAACTAAATAGTATACAAGACACAGTATATAGCAAAGAATATAATATAAACTTAAGTATAATTCACTCAAGAGCAGTAAACACAACAAAACACAAGCTCACAACACCAAACAACAAAATGGACTCCCTTTGCATCCTATGAAAAAAGAAACAAAATATATCACAAGAGTTTTCAAAGAAACAAATATAAAGATAACATTCCGAACAAAAACACAATACAAAACCTAGTAAAGCATCATCTGCGAAGAGATGAATATGAGAAAGTGGCGTACACCAAATGAGATGTATGGATTGCACACTAAAATACATAGGACAAACCGGCCAAACATTCCAAAACCAGATATAAAGAATACACACAAGCAATACGGAATAAGAACGGCAACTCAGAGTATTCAAACCATGTACTAAATACAGGATATGAATGTGGGAGCATAACTAACATTATGGAAGTCTTAAAAACAGAGTAAAAAGAGAAACATCTGAACACACTACAGAAATGAAATATATAAAACGAGTAAAGATGAATTAAAAATAAACGAAACATACATCGACACCCATAACACCATATTCGAGGTAATACACGAATTAAACAACAGATAGCGCCAAAGCCACATTATAAAAGGAAGCAGCAGTCAAACTCAGCAAAAATTCAGGAACAAGTGTCATGCAAAGGAAAAAAGGGAGGAAGAACACAGCACACCAACTCCAGTTAGTACACAAATAAATAATCACACGATACATAGAGAATTTCGTATACATGGATTCTAAGAGAAAATTCACACTTGTTAGAGACACACAAGCACATTGAAGGGACGTGCATGTACACTAACAACAGAAGACAGCTGTTTCCTCAACATCTCATGGTGAGGATATTAGCCGAAACAAACAGTGAACTTAAACCCGTAAACTTTTAAACTATTGTAGTTAACAAGTCTCGCGCGAGGTGGTGTTGCACGTAAGTACGAGATATGGGCATTGGAGTCTCTGAAATCAATTCTGATTTCCAGTAGTCCGAAAGAGATTCTAACGCCATTCAGAAATACAGTTTGTCTTTTTTCTGTAAAACTGTAAGACTATAAATGATATAATGATACAAATTCCGTCCCAAGTGCAAACAATATATTATGTGTCCTTGATCTTGCTCCTCTACACTACATGTTTCGGCCTCAGACGGCCATCATCAGGTGTGTAACACTCACGTTGCTGTCATACTGCACCCAGCCCAAAATTTAACATTTAAAACACTTTCCTTGTTATTATCAACATCTACTTCGTTGATATCTGTCTGGTTTGTAGATTAAGGACACATTAAGGATTAAGGATTAAGCTCAAGGACACATAATATATTGTTTGCACTTGGGACGGAATTTGTATCATTATATCATTTTTCGTATGGAGTGGAACAGGATGCTTAAATATAATACTGTAAGACTAATTCAAATTTTTAATGTTTAGAACTCACAGATACTTGAGGTGAATATTTGGACCTAAGAGGGAGGAGGCATGTGGTCTATTGGAGGTGAAATTAAGAAGAATTAAATGGAATGCACACATAACCTGCATAAGGAGAAAACAGATACATCAGAGAATTGGAAAAAAATTAAGGAAATGGATACTTTGGAGACAAAATCGGAGACGGAAGATGGAAGAATAACATCAACACTGATTTTATATAAACACTACGTGAACTGGGTTAACTTAAATCCTTATAAGCTGAAATGTTTGGCTTATTGTACACGTTTCTATTTCTACAGGAGATGAGTTTTTGATTAGCTGAGTGACAATCAATTTTAAAAAATTCCTCTTCTAGCTGTGGATAACCACTTCATTAACACTGTAAAAAACGCCAGTGTGCTGAATGTGTGCTTGTTATATTAAACGAAACGTAACATTTCTGTAGGATTCTCGCGTAATGAACGTCAACATATGCCGAAGGGGCTGTGATAACATTCCGGACGTGATGCGCGTGATGTGTCAACAGAACAGGAGTTAGGAAATCAGCAAAGCAAGAAATAATGTGCATATTTGTGTCGTTTTAGTGTTTTGCTTTTAATGATATTTGGACAGTGACAAATTTTCAAATGATTGATTACGTAGAGCTTTATTGTGGCTTTGCTGCAGATTTCGGCATCATGACAACGCATAGCATACATGACATATCGAGCCCCTAAAGGTATGCAACGGGGTGATTCATTACACCTTAATTAAATGGGACATTGTCTACTCCCTGATATCCATTTAGTAAGGCATACATACGAAATTTCGCTATTTTACTCTATTCTGTTTTTCTAGTGACTGATATAATTACGGTAACAGTTTAATATACTGCCCTCTTCATAAGTAAATATATTATCATGACCTTGGGTTCTTGTGATTCTGTTATTAATATTATTATTATTTTTATTTTACTGCAATTGGGTGTTCAGCCGGTGGCATTAGAACACTGATACAGAGAAGGAAAGTCTATAATATAAGGGAACAATACAAAACAAAATACAATAGAGTAAACAAGGTACACACAGTACAAATCCAAATATATAAAGTTATAAAACGGCATGTGCTTGTGTTTGTTTCACTGCACTCGAACAAGGACACTTCACATTACTTCACTTAATAACCTTTGTAGAACCTGAAGGTGTTTCTTTATTTAGTTAGCTATTGGAGAGGGTGGGTTTCCCCATGCACTTAGACCTGTATTGGTCCATTGTGCTTTCCTCTATGATTTATACCAGTCTCTATATCCTACCGGTACTGGTGCTTACCATCAGTCCCGCCCAGCAAGCGAGACCGGCTCTACTAGCTGAGAGGTATCTATAATGCTTCCCCCATCTACCAGAGGTATTAGAGACTGCTGCTGGGCGGGAAAGGTCCGCAATTTGGCTCAGTGACCTCCTTTGGAGATATAAGGTTCTTTTACTTGCCATAAAGCTACGACACGGGACCCACGGCTTAAAGTTCCTCCCGGAGGTCTTGTTCCCAGAATTTTTCCGCCCTTAAAAATTCGACGACCTCCGCCGGGTATTTGAACCCGCGTACTACGAGTCATGAGGTGGGAACGTTACCTCTAGACTACGGAGGCCGCTTAAGGTGTTTCTTTACATAAACATCAGGGCACTGCAGGCCGTCGCATGATTGTTAAGTTTTAATTTCCTACCGTCGATCGCACTACTATCACATTCATTGAAATTTAAAATCGTAAGTGACACTAGCGACACAGGCCAAAAACCATAACTAACTCTTTTCGTCTCTCGAAGGATTTCTTTGTAACAGCCACCCTCTCTATGCAGAGACCGGCAGTATGTCCAACATAAATGAATGTGAGAACACAAGAAGGAAGATACTGGCTGTAGAGAAATTTTGATTCCAGTATCCTTTGATAATTTCTTGAGTTGTCACCTACAGATTGAGTTTCTCTATGTGGCCCTTCCTAGAAAAGAAATGCGATTCCTACCGGAAGAAGATATATAAAGGCTCCGGAAGTCAGTTCAGATTCACATGCACAGTGCAATTGTTCAGACCTGGGGCTGAATGTTTAATGGATCACGTACTTATGCCGTTATAACAGTTGTATCCAAACGCTTATTCTGTCCCTTTTAATATTTTTCTACACTTGCTTATCCAAGACTGAATTTCCATCCACGATTGATCTCAGATCAAAGTAACGTAACCGCTTGGATAACAAGATCACTCTATCTTGAATTCCAAACAAGGTTTCAGCCTTTTGTAGAGAAAAATGCAATGGAAACCTTAACTTCACCTAATAAAAATATTACTGTAAACGTTATCATAATTATTTATTTTGTGTTGCTTAACTGCGCAATTATTATCCAGACTATATAACACCGGGTGTAAAATGACTAATAAATGATGCATCGGAAAGGGACTGGGAGAAAGATGCCCTGGCTTAAGGAATGTAGTCTACCGGAATTTACCCCGAGGGAATGAGGAAATCCACAGAAATAATCGGACAGGATCACTGACTTCACCGAAATTCGAACCAAGCGCCTCCAAAATACAAATTTATATATATATATTTCTTCTTTTTCTTCTTCTCCTTCTTCTTATCATTATCATCATCTTCATCACCACCTGTTCTCTTCCTTGTTTCACACATCGAGCATTATGCATTCCATGTAAAACTGTTCATCGAATCGTATAAGCACATAATTGGGTAAATAAAATTGTTGTTGTAATTTTCTGTCTTATTTAAATTAAGGAAGAACATTTTAGAAAAATGGGGAAGAGCATCAGAAAGGGGAGAGGGTCATATTGTGCTCATATTCTGCGGTTATGAGCTGTGAATCCAATGGACATTTTATACCCGACAACATGAAGATACGAACTACATTCGAGTCGTAAATATTAGGATATACAATACAAATGTCTGCAGTATTCTAGTATAGGTGTTTGCTTCGAGCCAGTCCTGATCCCAGACAACGAAAAATAGGACGAAGCGATTAGCGTTGTCATTGTCAGATACGTGTCCATTGTTGTGGCCGGCCGTCACCTCTACATAATTGTATTCACATATCTGTAGGGGCTGAATATCTGCTGCTAAATCAGTCAACAGCTCCAGACGTAAGTCATTGCCATGCAGACAATACCATGAATTCGAATATATTGTTTAACAGAAAACAAATGCTTCTCATGTCCTCAGTCCAATTTAAACCACATTTTGAAGTAAATTTCCATCCACTTTATCTACAACTCACTCCTCATTGGCAGTAGTATGAATGTTACGGGCTTTTGTGCGAAAATATCATACCTCGGAGTGTACAGTTCTGTCGCTCTTACAATGGAAACGTTCGGAGCAGGATGTTTGTGTGATTTTCTGTATTTATGTTGTCCAGGGCAGGTGGATGCCTTAGCGACTGGCCGACCTCCCTACCTAGGAGTCTGGAAATAAGATAAACGGTTAATCAACTCTGTCCAGTGTGACTGATAAAATGTTCTTTCTTTCTTCCCTTTATAATCTTTCATCCTTGACATATTTCGGTCTTAGAAACCATCTAAAGAAGGATATATTAATAGAGGCATAAACTACTATCACACTGTGATTGGTTAATATCAATTCACGAATACAATTGGCACATTGTAATAGTGGTTTCTGCTCGTATTTATACATATTTCTGAAGATGGTCTCTAACACCGAAACATGTCAAGGATCGAAGATTAAAAAGGAAAGAAAAGAAAAACATTTTATCAGTCACGCTGGACGGAGTTGATTAACCTTCTGTAATGATGCTAGTATGACGGACCAGGATGAACCAAATCAAATTTATAGAAATAAAATTCCGAAGCCCGAATGAGGGGATGCCTTGGGTAGCATACGTCTATCCTTCTATACATTCATTCATCAGTAATCTGTCAGACGACAGGTCCACAGTCTCTTCCAAAACAATTCCTCCACTTAATGCGATCTAGAGCTTTCTCTTTCAAATGACAGTATCCTCTTCTGTCCCCAAGGTCATCCAGCATCTTCTTACGTCTTCTTCCTCGTCTTCTGGTCACTTCTATCCGCCCCTCTATCTTTCCTTCAATAACTTCTTTTAGAAGGCAGTTTCTGCGTAAAACATGCCCAATCCAATTAGCCTTCCGTTTTCTTATTTCGTGTAGGATATTCCTCTGCTCACTGACTCTAAATAACACTTCTTCATTTCTCACATAATCGGTCCAACTGATCTTCTTCATCCTTCTCCAACACCACATTTCGAAGCTTTCCAGGTGTTTCTGATCTACTGCCCTAAGTGACCAAGTTTCAGCCCCATACAAAGCAATGCTCTAAATGTAGCATTTCACTAGTTTCTTTCTCAAATTTAAGTCCAATTTGCTGGTAAAAAGATTCTTCTTCTTGCTAAATGCAGCTTTTGCCATGGCAATCCTAGATTTAATATACAAGAAAAAGAATAATATGGAAGCCTCGGTTCAGGCGAATGTTGCCACAGTATTAAGGGCTGTCCAACTTGAAACCACTGTGAAGCAGCATTGCGCCTAGTGTACCTATTCGCGGAACTCGTAAAATTGTGTCCTCTTCCAATATACCGATACAAACATGTCATCCCTTGATTGTATCTACGAAGGAGATGTACGAGATTCAGGATTGATTCATCATCTTCGTCTTGGCTTCTACAGCCCTTTGTTGGGTCTTGGCTGCTGTTTCAGTTTCTTGATCTTTTACACAGTCGGTACGACTCCTTGGACGGTGTATCAGCCCTTCGCAAGGCCGTTACCGCACACGGGACAGCAGAAACACAGAATAAACGCACACAGATATCCATTCCTTACTCGAGTTCGAACAAACAACTCCAGTCTTCATGCGGGTGAAACTAGTATCAGGCCTTAGACCACGCGGCCACTGTGATCGGCGAGAAGGAAAATTGCACCCATAAAATTAAAGCAATATTTGCTTTCATTTAATGTGTTTTCATATTACACAATAAAATTAGCAGTATCGTAAATTATTTGGGCACAATTTTCCTCGAGTTTCTGAGAGGAGGAAGGCGTTGACACATGCACGTACTTCTGGGAGTGGGTGTTACTCTGAACTGGCTTGTTGCGGGCCATGGGTTGGACCGGCCTCATTAATAGAGTAGGTCTATAACTTTTCGACGTTCGTGAACTTGTTACTTCATTAGAACTTATGCAATTAAAAGAGTGTCATTAAATAATCCGAAAATAAGATCGTCTTCCGAGCAAGAGCTTCAGTGAACGCAGTTGAAGTACTTACGTCCTTGCGTCTGCGCAGTCCATTGACTAGAAACCGTGGAATGTCGCTCTTGTATTTTCTGTTCTCTAAGCGAGTTCTTGCCTTTGTGCATTTGCGTCCGCTGAAACAATTAGACGGATTTAGATTAAGTTTGATGTTGGAGTTGTACATTAGAATCCATCTGATTTATTTAATTTGTTTTCATATCAGATAATTACGTGAAGCTCGAAACAAACTTTGTCATTATTTCTCAAACGTAGAGTATATGTTTCGCTAAGGCGTATAACTCAAATTTAAAACATTGACTTGATGAAGATGTAAGGAAATAAAGAAACACATTATTACTGACTGCTGCGTTATTGGCTTTGCTCTAACATTAGGTGACCGCTTCTGTGGTCTGGGGGTTCAGAGTTCCTGGCTACAGATCCAGAGGTCCGGGTTCGATTCCCGGGGCTACTAGATTTTTTCGGAGAAGTAGTGGGTCTGGAACGAGGTTCACTCAGTCTCGTGAGGATAATTAAGGCGCCATTTCAAGGAAATAGCGGCTCCGGTCTAGAAAACCGAAAGTAACAGCCGTGGGTATTCGTTGCTCTGACCACGCGACACCCTCTATCCGCTAAAGATGGACTGACTTCGCCGATAAGCGACAGTCGCTCGGTCGGTATAGTTCGCTTGCGGGCTAAAACATTGAGTCAGTATTAGTAACACTCTTTTTATTTGGACCTGTAATAAATGTGTGTGTTTGAGATATAAACGAACGCGTTTGGAAATTGAGTTTGCTCCATTGCAGCTTGGGACTTGATTTGACTGACCTCGAATGAATACAAATCATAATCTCTTTTTATATCCTTTGTTCTTTCTTGGCCTTACGGCTCGTTCTGTTGTGAAAAAAAAATTCAGGCCTTTGTAGAAAAAGGTTTATTTTTGCAATAACCTTTTATTTATTCGCTTAGTGGGGGATGCAGTCCAACTGTGTCCCCTCGACACTGCGGCCAGTGATTGGCCTTTTGTAGACTGCCCCGGGTGAGTGTGATGATAGAGAATTTGATTGAATGAAGATTGGTAGGGGAAAGCGAAGCACTCGGATAAAACCCGCCTCAGCGCCATTTTGTCCACCATAAATCCCACTTGATCCGACCCGGGATTGAACCCGGACCGCCGCGGTGGGAAGCCAACAACTAACCGCTTGAACTATGGCGCGGCCTTTGCATTAACCTTAATAAGGTAATTAGTAAATATCCTATACATTTCTAATAGCGAGGTTCATGTTCTGTATGTTTCGATCTATACTAGGAAGTCTTCCGCATCGGAGAACAAAGCTAAACATTGTTAAATATACAATACAATATGAATGAGAGTTCAAACGTTAAGCGTGTTCTGTTAATTCCGAACAATTGCTTTTACAGGAGTGCAATGCCAGAACTTAACAGTATGATTTTACAGTTGAACCATTTATTTACCGTGACCATATTATAGGATTACAGTTTTTATTGTATCAACATCGAAGCTGAATAGCCGCTTTGTCATTGTACAGTTACAACTAGATTCATCACAGGAAACCTGACAGCCAGTGAAAGCTACATCGAAGAGAAATTTCAAATGAAATATAATTTAATATTATGTCACCTGCAGTGCTTTACTTATAGCACACACACACACACACACACACATATATATATATGTGTGTGTGTATATATATATATTTGTGCGATACTTTCACGATAATTCGTCATTATCTTATCTGACGTTGTTTCTCGTTTCGATTGAAGTGACTGCAGGAAACAGTGATATTCCCTTGCAGTCGTGCTGACTGCCTGAAGTCAAGGAGATGGATTGGTAGTTGGGTTACTATAAAATGCCCCTTGAGGTTCATATGCGATATATCAAGGAACGAAATTGGAAAACCATAACGAATAACGAATAAGTAAAGATTTGAGAGGAGGCGGAGTATAATTATTTTAAGGTAATTTCATAAAACAAAATCTTAAAACAACTCAGAATAACGGTTAGTTTATAAGTAGAATTTCGTTTAGTACATTTCTAAGCTATCCCTGTAACAGGCGTGGAGGCCCATAGGGTTGTGAGATGTTGAGGATCCCACATTATCTAGACAATCGGCTCAAAGTTGGCGGTAAGGTTGTCAGCCTTACGCGCCGGTCGCCCTTTACACTCAGGAAGATTCCTGGTACTCATTTCTGTTAGAGGCTGAATCGACCCCAAGGCCATACTGCAGCTGGAAGGATTAGGTAAATTGGGAAAAAACCACCTCATCGGAAGTCAAACCCGCGCCCTTCTGGCTTGTAGCATAGTGTCTCAACTAACTACTCTTAAGTATGCTATAAAATTATGCGTCTTGATATTGTCACGTATTGGGTGTATAACGCGACAAATAAGTTGACGCCGTCGTCTGATATATAGCGAATTTATTTCCTTCGCTCACTTACACACACTTTACAGGCATTTTCACTTGCAGTGTCACAATCACTGCTTACAATATTCCGGCGATACTGGACCCAGACGGACATTCCGAAGCTTCTTCTCCGATGGCTGTTCCGCGACTGACTTCTTCGAATGCTATTCCGAGACTCACTGCTGTGAATGCATTCAACCCCGCTGTTGTAGCTGTGGAGACGTTGCTCTGTTGGTTCCGCGTTTCCTACGCAATAACCCATTGTTATCGCGTTGTCTCTGTGGGAACGCTTCGCGTATTCGTCGTAACCTTGGAGATTCCTGTTATAACTACAATGGAGCGATTGTTGTTTCTTGTGCGAAGGTCTATACTAGAGTTTCCATAGAAGTTACTCTTCTGGATTCCAGACACGTTACAATATGTTCGTCTGTTTAATTCTGTGGTAACGAAACCAGCATCAGTTTCGCCAAGCCAAAATTTTCCATAGGACAGTAATTTCTTATAATTCATTGTGGTGAAATATTGCGGGCCCACGCCCAACATTAGGAAGTTACAAATGTAAAATTGTAGCCGGGATAATCAGCAAGTTCTCTGGAATTTCCGAAACAGGTACCTTCCGTAAGAAGCGGCGAAACAGTCTTTTTGAAGTGAGGCTTGCGCATAAATAATATGACGTCATAATTTTTCTTTTCCTTTTTTAGGGCACTATAAACTTACCTCTAAAAAGGAACATTGGCAATTGTTGCTGTTAAACGTAGAAGGTGTTTCGAATACTTGACCACATATTACGAACTTTTGTGAACCAATTTTTTTATTGCTAGTGGGGTGGGACTAAGTCCCTTGTACTGATGTCCCTTCTGGCCTATTGTACCAGCCCGAGATGATAGGTGAGGGTTATTGTGGAGCAATTGGTGGAATGTAGATTGGCAGGAGAAACCGAAGTACTCGGAGAAAACCTGCCCCAGCGCCACTTTGTCCACCACAAATCCCACTTGACCAGACCCAGGATCGAACCCGGGCTGCCGCGGTGGAAAGCCAGCGACTAACTGCTTGAACTATGGCGCGGCTCTATGTGAACCGATACTTGACGAGAACTTTCATCGCAAATTAACCAGAAGTGATCTCCAAGCAAGCGTTTGGGAGCAAAACGGGACGGGAGAACTTGTATCATAAATCATAAGAATGAGAAGAGGGAGGAAAAGGAGAATGAGGAAGTGGAGGAGGAGGAGGAGGAGGAGGTATTGGAGAAGGAGAAAGAGGAGGAGATGGAGAAAGAGAAAGAGAAGTAGATGGAGGGGGAGATGGAGATGGAGAAGAGGAGGAGAATGAGGAGAAGGCGATGGAGATGTAGAAGAGGAGGAGATTGAGGAGAAGGAGATGGAGAGGAGGAGAAGAATGAGATGTAGTTGGAGAAGAGGAGGAGATGGAGAAGGAAAAAGGGAAGGAGATGGAGTTGGAGAAAGAGATGGAGGAGAGGAGCAGATGGAGAAGAAAGAGAAGATGGAGTTAGAGAAGGAGAAAGAGAACGAGATGGAGAAGGAGATGTAGATGGAAGTGGAGAAAGAGAAAGAGTAGGTGATGACAATGGAGAAGGAGATGGAGAAGAGGAGGAGAATGAGGAGAAGGAGATGGAAGTTGAGATGGAGAAGGAGATGTAGATGGAAGTGGAGAAAGAGAAAGAGTAGGTGATGACAATGGAGAAGGAGATGGAGAAGAGGAGGAGAATGAGGAGAAGGAGATGGAAGTTGAGATGGAGAAGGAGATGAAGTTGGAGAAGGAGATGTAGAAGAGGAAGAGAATGAGGAGGAGATGGAGGAGAAAGAGAAGGAGATGGAGAAGAGGAGGAGAAAAGAAATGAGATGGAGAAGAGGAGGAGAATGAGGAGAAGGAGATGTAGATGGATATGGAGAGGAGATGGAGAAGAAGAGGAGACTGAGAAGAAGGAGTTAGAGGTGGAGTAGAGGAGGAGAAGGAGAAGCGGAAGATGGGAGTTGAACATAAGCTAAGGAACGGAATAGGATCGGTATAAAGGGATGTACTGGACTGGACTTCTCACGAGAATAAAAGAGGAGGATGAAGGAGAACTTGGAAGAGAGCAGTCGAGGAAGAGATAAATGTGGAAAGAAGTCACGGTTCCAAGGTGGCATTTCGATGGTGACGACACTCATTTAAGAGATATCTATGGAGTGAAGAATGCTGTGTTCTGGTATACAACGCCTTCTTGTCCTTTGAAAGTCAACGGGCGATAGGAACATATCGCCTCCATCATCAGGGTCGCATAATCCGAGAGAAATAGCATCGTGAAAATATGTTCAAGCCGAAACGTCGGTTTACTTTCAATGCAGTACAAGGCTTTGTGTCTCAAAAGAGACAATTCTTCATAACCACCGCTGTGAGAACCTTAAATCCTACATCTATGATGTCGTTAAGAAAGGATGAGCTTTATGCTTATGGAAAGAATAAATTCTCTTTATTTGTTACAAGTTTGTGGATGTTTCTTTGAAATAGAGTTTCGACTATTCGTGTATAGGCCTTCGTTTTAAAGCTTCGATTTTAAAATCCGGCTTATCCTACGCTTATTCATTACGAAAGATAACATTGGCATCTCTCTAGAAAGAAATTGGGGTGTGCAAAGCAGCAGGTGCATAGTCCTGTACTAAACACACGTGTAGAATCTCGGACAACTTTGTAGGTCATGAATATTATACAGAGAGAGAACGAGGGAGACAGTGGTTTGCGTCCTCACATGTCTTCTTCTAACCCCGCTCCCGAAACTGCATTTTTGCTGCTGTCTCTTATTAAGAATACAGCCATGTACACGAAATATTAACACAGAATTCAGATTACCTTGTAAATTTGCTGGCCCGAAATATGTTTTAAGTTTTCTTGGTGTGAAGAAAGACGTCTCAGATGTTCGTATGGAAGGAACAGGGATTGTGGGTTTAGAGATTCTAGCAGTGCTGGATTCCGGCCTACTGGGATGTGACGTCATGTGTTGGTGGATAGAAACCAGAGTTTTAGTGGAAACTGTTGTATCCCTATACCGTGAAGACGGAGGCAGAAAGTTCTTCCAAAATATTATGGCTACGGGCTGGAAGACCCAGGGGTCGGTGTTCTTGGCCTGGTAGATAAAGAATTTTCTCCACGTCGTCCAGATTGGCTCTGGGGTTCACCCATCCTCCTATCAAATGGATATGGGGGGGTTCTTTCCGCAGAGGTAAAGCGGCCGGGCGTGAAGCTGACCACCTAGTTCCGAAACCAAGAAAATATGGATCTGCACATACCCTTCCTCACAAGCCTTCATGGCGTAATGCTTAATTAGTTAAGCACTACTTTACTTTCACCTATCTAAGCATTTTGAACTACATCCCAGAATTACAAGATGAGTTCTAAGAAATTTGTTTTTGTATGTCGAGAACAAACTCAATAATTTTACTCAGCACTTAGCAACGTTCATACTTCAAGTATTGCACTTATAGCACTAATACCGGATCTCTAATTGACGCCAACTGTGACCGTTCCTATTGGCTCTTGCACTCTGCATGGTGTTCTTCCATTGCATATAATTGAATTTGTTATAAATAATAAACCATGGGTTCTATTTTCTTGAAAACAGGATAAATATATCTCTGATTTTGCTTGCTATGAGCTTGTTACTTCTCTGTATAATATTTTAATTTTCTTGAAGGTGTGTGCCCGATATCAACGATTTTATGGAGACCATAATCAATATTAGCGCCGCCTCTGTCTTCCGAGTGAAGGTTACTAGCGCTACTGTCGCACCAACCTGCCGACACGAAAGCATTATCGGCTGTACTGCTCGTAGAAGCGTTATAACAGATGCGGATGCATAGCACAGAATTCTATAAGCCAGTTGAAACAATCGCTGGACGGAAACACCACTCCATTACACCCGACCTTGAGAAAAAACAGGAAATGAATGTCCTTTGAATTTTTGAAAATTAAATTCTTCTGTGAAACTTTATACAAAGGAATGGAAGAAACATTTCGTATACATTAGTTTTTATTTGATGATTTCATGTAGGTCCATATTGTGTCAGAAGTCTCAAAATTCAATGGAATTTATAAATTATTTCAAGAGCTTCTTTCATTGGTTTGAGGTTTCGATAGATGAGCCATTTGCTGACTCCATCTCCCAGTCCTTCATGCAGGTCCATCACATTTTTATTGTTCAGCCTAGAATTGCGGTCAAAGAAATCTAGTTATTCACTATTATCATTTCGATGGGGGACAAAGGGAATATTGAAAACTTGATGAATGAATATTCCAATAATCAGCGAAGAAACCGCGGTAATCAACACTCGCGCATATGGGTTTTCAAAACACGATTTTTACAAATTTTAGCATAGAAAATTCGGAAGATATTACGAAGCAGCTGCTGTGGAAAGTGCTATAGAAATCCTTGCCACGGATAATACAAGTTTTAAATTATTCTCCGAATTTAGAATGCTTATGCAAGTAAGTTATCCCTGTGCTTAACTAATTAAGCACTACGGTATGAAGTAGTATGGGGGAGTGGATGTATATATCAATATTTTTTAGATCTTATACTTGATCCCCGCAAATATGTTAAAGTGAATGCGTTTAATACGTAGGGGAAGCCCCAATGAAACCCCTTATATAATGTGATCTCGTAACTTGGAAGCCGGTAGCAACCTGTTACTGATGTAATTACAGAGGAGGCAGATGCAGAAGGCGGTGATTGCTTTTGCGGAAATCAATTAGGTTAGCAAGACGTATGATATATACCGAGAATGCTGATAATAATTGCATTATTGATGCTTGGCGCCGCTAAATCATTCGCGGCGTCGCTTGACGTAAGGACAAGTCCCTTCTCCCTCCTGTCCCCGCGTCTGCAGGATCCGAATAACCCATTAAGTTTTAACAGAAACGAGAATATGGCAGCTGCAACTGGCTTGGGATTTGGTCGATGACGAAGCTGCTTCAGACGCCGCTCTTTGTAGCAGGAACACGCGTTGAAAATCATCTATTCTCTTTGAGTAAAAGCATAACATTTTAATATGTATTTGAAAATATCTGGTACACACACAGAGCAAAATCTATAGGTACTAATGGAGTCTTAATAAAAAGCAGATGAAAGGAAGATGTAGATGTATCGATTACTATCGAAAAATTGTTATTATATCATATTCTGAAGAAGAATTAAATTTGGTATCGATATGAACTCAGTGCTTTATTTTAGCGCATAAATTTGTGCCCACTTTGATCTCTTTTATTCGAAAGTAGCCTAGTAGAGTTGGGACTGTGTCCACTACAGAAATTTTGGGAAAATGTTTCGGACGATTATTAGCAACAAAGAAATGTAGAGTAGCTGTGACACGTGTGTAATGCATGTAAAAGCGATATCAATACTTAATATCTTTTAGGCATATTACTTTCACACTGTTGCCAGGTTTAATAGCATTTCCAAAAAGTATCCGACTTTATTTTTTTCCGCTGTAAGAAATGGCCAAGGGGTGGGGAAACTGAGCGTAGTGGTAGAAGGGACTTTCATGCGCATGCGTGACTTTTTGCTGACTCGCAACACCGCCGGATGCGTCTGTGGCTGCCAGATAGCGAAGTGGTGTAACATGTGTTCGTCGCATTCTCGTTTCGCTCAAGATGACAGAACGCTTGGAGCAGCGATACTGCATCAAGTTTTGTCAGAAACTTGGGGATACAATTCGCAAAATTCAGCAGGCTTTCGGCGATGATGCAATGGGGGTCACTGAAATTAAAGGAGTGGTTCAACCGCTTTAAACATGACCGTATGTCGGCGGACAGTGAGCAGCGTTCCGGGAGACCGTCAATGCTGATGTCATTGAAAAAGTGCGGACACTGATCATGGAGAGCCGTCGTTTGGCCATCCGTGAAGTTGCTGATGAGGTTGGGCTCAGCAGAGCTTCCGCAAACACAATTTTAACTGAGGATTTGGGCATGCGAAGAGTGGCGGCAAAATTTGTGCCCAAGCTGCTTTCGCCGGAGCAGTAACAACTCCGCCTTGTGGTCGCGCAGGACATGCTGGGGTGCGCCAACAGGGATCCTGAGTTCCTGAAGACTGTGATCACTGGTGACGAGTCGTGAGTGTACGGATATGTCCCGGAAATCAAGGTCCAGGCATAACAATGGAAACATCCAACATCCCCGAGGCCCAAAAGAGCACGACAGGTTCAGAGCAATGTGAAGGTGATACTGACTTTTGTGCATCATGAGTACGCACCACTAGGCCAGACTGTCAATAAGGAGTACTACCAAGAAGCCCTCCGCCATCTTCGTGATGCAGTTCGGCGCAAGAGACCGGAGCTGTGGGACGCACGCAACTGGCAGCTGCTTCATGACAACGCCCCAGCTCATTCATCACACCTGATCCAGGGTTTCCTGGCCAAGCACGGCATTCCGCAGGTTTGCCAGGCTCCCTACTCTCCTAACACGGCTCCTTGTGATTTCTGGCTGTTCCCGAGATTGAAGACACCGCTAAAGGTTGCCGTTTTGACAGCCGCGAGGGCATTATACAGAACGCGACGGCGCAGCTGCACGCCATTCCAAAAGAAGCCTTCCAGAATTGCTTCCAGCGATGGAAGGACCGCTGGGCTAAGTGTGTGGAGTCACAAGGGGCCTACTTTGAAGGCGATTAGGTATTGTAACCACCCAGATACAGAACTTTTTTCCCGGCCCACGGTCGGATACTTTTTGGACAGAGTAGTACATCCTCTGGTACCTAGATAGCCGACATAATCTCTTCCTGATTGTTTCTCAACAAATACTCTAACTCATTCTTCCCATGCCTACTGAATGTCCTACCCATATTACCCCTCTTGATTCTCTTTGCTTAACAATACTACGTGAATGTCACAAATATTGAAGTCCTTCACTATGCCGATGTATGCAGGCAATTTTTCTTCCTTTCTTCGAAATATTATCATCACCTCATTCTCAGACACCTTGTTCCCGAAAGTACAGAGGTCGAACTGAATTTCCCTCTGATGAGATGAAGTATACAGCAAAAATGCTTCCGTCTCCGTGTGCTCGAACCCCCCCCCCTATACCGAAGCAAAACCTTCCTTAAATAATTTATCGCGATGAGAAAACTTATTGTGAAAAATATTACGTTCAGAAATGGTGAACAAACAAACCTCATCGTTCATGAGCTTATACAATTTTCTCCTGATTTTTTTTTTAATATCGAAGTCGACAACTCCCCTTCCCATATCTCAACAGTACATTTTGTTTTCATCAGGAAGCATTGTTTCTGTAGATACATCACGTACTTGCTATCATGCCCTCTTTATATTTCCTTCCTTTATTGGTTTTCAGTCCTGCAGATCCTTTCTATATTGTTATACAATTTTTAACCTGGCTCACAATTCCTTCTCATCTGTTCTTGTGTTGCAAGCCCCCAAGTTGCTGCAGAAACTTGGGGACTGAGTTTCAGTGTTTCTTTATCCATCTATTGTTCTCGTACTTACGAAATACTTTGATGTTTCCTGTCTTGGGAAACATCACTGCCAGCTTGACAATACAGTTATTTTTCAACGGGACAGAAAGGTAGCAAAGAAGAGTAATCATAGGACCCTCTTACGATGACAAAGATGAACTGTATAGAGTTCATTAATCTAAATGGAATCTGTACTGTTTGAGGCACGAGACTGAACTATGACACAGATGAAAGAGTGATTCCCCTATTAAGAGACCACAAAAACCTCACAAAATGATGACGTATTAGAAACCAAGACATTCGTTTATATGAATTGAATGTAGGTTAAAATTACAGAGTACTGCGGGCTCTTGACGCTCGCGTTTGGCGCATGTTCCTTCCTTTTTATACAGAAATATATTACTTCAGATAGGTTAATAGTAGTAATTTTATCTTTCAGGTTTACGACTACACATCTTCCTCGCATTCTGCAACACTAAAGGAATCCCCAGCACTGGTAACATCCAGGTCAGTTTATCCAAGTACTTAAATCTAATTAAATTGAAGTACGTATATTTTAACAGATTTGCTCAAGCGTTGCTAGCTAGTAGACCGGAAAACACACATCACAGCAACGAGTGCGCAACAATAGTGCATCCATTGCTAGGCAGTGCTTGGGTGGACATGCCTGACAACAAAATATGATATTCCTCTCTCAGAAGTTGATGTGCTTTCTGTGGTCACTTTTGCTTCAGATTAGTCTTTTTCAGTAGTCAGTGTTGTGCGTGTTCATTAATTCATTGTCACAATTGATTTTCAAGAAGATTCTAAAGGGTTCTGACGATCGTGGACGACACACAGAATTACTAGGTTTTGGGGCTTTTCCATCGTCCTATATTCTAGAAAAGAGATAACACGGCGTTTCGGAAACTGGATCTGTTTCCGTCTTCAAGTGAGGGGGAAGAAAACTACTCACTCCAGTGATTGAGATTAGCTCTTTCTAAAGGACCTAACTGAGTAGGCGACTTCCCACCTCACTTAAAGACGGAAAAAGATCCAGTTCCCGAAACGTTGTGTTTTCTATTTTATAGAATACAGGACAATGGAAAAGTAATTGTGTGGGTTTTAAGAGATTAGAAAGTCTCGCTATGGTGAAATATGTTTTTTCTTATCCCTTGGAATGTATTCGGATCGCAGTAACACGTCAAAATTACATTTAAGATCAAGTTAAAGGTAGATTGAATTCTCACACTGCCTGCTACCACTCAACTAGAAATCTTCCCAGCTCCTATATAAGAACCGAGAGACTGGAGCAAAGAGATCTCTAATTTGTCCTTGTGGTGCAGCCACTGCGGCTGTTTCCTCTGCGTGGTGCCACATTTACATCAGAAGTTAATTAATGATAACAACAAGTGCCAGCTATTCCCACTGCTCCAGCACTGCTTAATGACATATCCACTGCTTCTCATTTTATGCAGTTCAATTCCAAGCTTTCGAGGGCGACACGGACTGCAGTCATTTCAGTTCAGAGGCAGCTTCTTAAATTTGACTATACAAATTTCACGTTTAAAATAATTTAAAGTAATGGAACTTTATGCAGTCTTTCTTTGTTTAGGTAGCCATGCTTCCCGTTACTCAGGAGAGGGGATGCATAAAGTAATACAAATGAATAATCGTTGTGTGAACTGTTGAATCTTCAAATGGGTCCTTACGTTAAAATGGCTATATCCTGCCACCCCTGGTACCAGCCGATATGTCTGTTGCTTCCATACCTGGCACCGGTGCCAATGCGTCCTCATTTCTAAGGCTAGGCCGAGGGCACATCAAGGAAACTGACAACCGCAACTTCCGAGAATTATCAGCCCGAATTGAACAGTGTTATTGAATGGAGCAGCGCAAATTGAGGAAACTGCGTTGCCTTTCCTCAATTTGCGCTGCTCCATTCAATAACACTGTTCAACTCAGGGTGATAAAAATTCTCGGAAAATACAGTTGCATTGCGGTTTCCAGTTTCCTTGGTTGGCACTCGTCCTAAGAGAATATCAATTTCGCCTGCGTTAGAAGCAGTTGCTTAAGAATTTCTTTGGAGATAAGAGAGAGAAAATAACAGAAGGAAAAAATCTCTTGAAAGAGAATACGTTAATGTGATTTACATTTCAGGTATAAAGATAATCTGTACACAGTAGGCCTAATAATAATATAATGGATGAGCAATTATTGGCATTTCCAGCTGATGTGTATTGGCCTGTTAACTGATAGGTAAAGAAAATGCTCCAAAAAGACAGGTATCCGTCCGCCTTAGAAAAGTCCTTCAATATATTCCTATTTTTCTTCTTTGTTTCTGGACTATCCTTACTTAAAGCGGCTAATATACTTTCTGTATAATATCTATATACTTTTAGACAAATGAATTATCAGATGCAGGAGCATAGACCGGAAGTTAATGTTTTCGAATAATCCTAATCCTTCCCGATTTTCTTGCACCTACAAAACGGTTCACCCCAGAAAAGGATTTACAAGCATCGGCGATAAATTGTGCGCTTCTTTCAGATCATTCTTAACAGGAAATGGATTAGACAAATTTTCACCTACCGGTATCATTTAAACACAATTACTGCTGAAGACTACTGTAATCTGGGTTCTAACGCCGTGTAGTTCGAGAAGAGGTCTCTCCGAACTGCACGTCACTATAGAACAGAAGACCGTATTCTTCATAGTCACTGCCGTGAGAACCTCAGATCCAACATAGCTCCTATAGTGTCTATAGATATGTACTAGATAGAAAACATTTCAAGTGAAATATTCATTTGTATAACAAACCTTTAAAAAAAAATAAACTTTTATTTCAACTTCGTGTCCTGTAGTCCGATTACAAACCAAAATTAAATTTTGTCAACAACAGAAACCCAGAACACAGTTTTCCAAAAATTTCTTCTTTAGTTTCTGTGTACTTGCAGAGCCAAACTACTCCCAATTAATGGTTTATTCTTTTGTAGCCTGTGGAAGGAACATGTGAAATTTTAATTTAAAAAATATACAATTCACTACTATCACTATAAAATTTTATATCTGTTAAAGGCTAAAGGCACAATTTTCCTTAATCCAATGCCCTTCCTTCTTACAGCACAGTGCTTCTCTAGGGCGTTGTGTAATGTCTACTGTGACATCGCACTGAGGTTCAGCTGTAAAGATGGAATATGAAGTTATATTTCCGCGAACCTCAGCCCCGCCGCAAATATTTCGGAATTTCGAGGCAGCAGAATTTACTGTTACCCCCAGAGCAATACGAACTCCATATAGTTGCTAAATATACATTGAGTCTCGCTCCCATGCGAGCGTCATACGAAGTATGCGTCCCGAGGCTAAAATGTCGCATAGGAAATCCGCTGAAGACGAATAGAAATGGCGTATATAGCCTTACCGTCAACTTGATGTAGCGGAACAAGTACAAAAACCAAGCAGTTGTTTGCAGTCCACTCAAAATATTCAGTCACACTGCAGTACAGGCTCTTTGCAGCTTCGTTAAGTTTATTTGCTAAATTCTCTACAAAATATGCGTAAAACGAACACTACTGGGCGCAACAAATTTCATCTGGAATTTCTCTTAAAATTATTTGATATTTAATTACAATGTGCAGCAAGAGTTGAGTTTATATTCATCTGGATTAAGCCTATCCGCCGAGTATTTTTATAAGCCTAAATCGAAATTACTGCTCCTAAAATCTCCTCGTAGGTTTAATAAAAATTCGGTGCATAGCGAAAAGCTTATGTTCAACTCCTGTTTGGAAAATTCTTTGCTTGGAGTCAATGCGTAACTAAATGTAAATTCTTTCATGATTATGGGATATAATATTTGTGTGAATTCCTCTGTTGCTATAAATTCTCCTCTGTAATGAAGCCTTTAAGGCCGCTGTAGTATTCAGAGTCGGAGAAAGAAGTTTATTAAATTTCTGTACTCCATATTTGTATTACGCCTTCGCACTATGGCTAACTATGGAGAAAGGATCAAGTAGTGAATGCCCTCGAGCTTACTAATGTGGCAGAGAAACTCTGGAATTCATCTTCAGTTGCTGATTCTCAACTTCCTTGACTGGAGCCATCTGCTAGTAGATACCGATCTGTAGCAGTCGGTAAATCCTTGGCTATGGGGTAATCCAAGTAAGACTGTACCAGATTCTCATATAATGGGGAAAAAAGAAACAGATACTGCTACACAAGACACAAATGAACTTTGCTGTATCGATACTGCTAGGAGCATGAAATCGATAAACCCAGTTGTGTCTTCTAATGAAAGAATGTTCATGTAAAATTTCGTGAAAATCCTTGAAATGTTTAAAAGTTATCAGGTTATACATACACGCGGAGAGCGTTATACCGCAGATATATAGGAAAGTCAAGTGTAATATTTAGATTTTTCTTAAAAATAAAAGCAATACCAAGCAGCCAACCTTAAACTGCTTTTAAACCAGTCTATACCATACGTACAAAGCTAAAAGAAAATACAGAATAGAATAATGACATTAATCTCGAGTTATGATGAAACAAACCTCCGTTTTCTTTAGGCACAGTGGACTGTATGTAGACATTCGATCTCATTCTTTTCAAAATAGAAAACTACTTAAAAGAGACACCAAACAGAGCTCGAGGAGAGCTTTGTTCTTACATTTCTGTGTTTGAATTTCGGTCACTGACGAAGACTACTTTGTTATAAAGGGCTGTCAAAGCAAGCTAAAGGATTCTCATCGACTTTATGACAAAAGTTTATCTTCCTGTTTCTTCACAAAATTCTTCTCCCTGACCCTCATCTGGTATGCATTGGAAAGACAATGCTGGAGCTGCAAAAGCAACGTGAAAGCTGAAAGTATGAAGCTACTTAATCCGTCTTTTTGTTTACTTTGTTGGATTATAGCTTGCAGCTGACAGCGTGATAATGGATAGGTCGCGCATTTAGAGATTTCCTGGTGAAAGGCTAGGGTTGGCAAAAATATTACACTTTTAGCGCCGATTCTGGGAAACGACAGCATAATCGCTGTGTGATACGCCACAAACTACAAATAATGAATTAATATTTTTCATCAGAAAGACGTAACCACCGTGAAATCTCTCCTGTAATGGCTTATTCAGGAACTGATGCATATTTAATACTGCCCGTGGCAACAAAATCAGGGATGATAGTTTCAACCCTTGTCACTGAAATTAATAAGCTCTACCCCTCAATAAATATTTTACGTAAAGTTTTCCCTGTACTTAACTAAGTAAGCATTACGCCATGAAGTCGTATGGGGAGTGGATGTATAGGTCAAGGTCAACATTACATAGGTTCATGTATTTATAAATGCAATTTGGTTGACTAGCATTTATAATTTTCATTTCATGCATCCTGTTGTGTTGTTATACACAATTTTTATACCATGTATTTTATAATGTAACAGTTATCAAGTATCCAGCTTTACTGTCACAATGAAATTGCAGTTCAATAATGTGTGAATATGGTACTCATGTGTTTTGCCTCTCCGTGTTGGATTCCCGGCGCTACGAGATATTTCTGAGAAGTAGTGGGTCTGGAACGGGGTCCACTCAGCCTCGTGATGATAATTGAGGAGCCATTTCAAGGAAATAGCGGTTCCAGTCTAGAAAACCTGAATTAACGGCCGTGGGGATTCGTTGCTGACCACGCGATACCCTCTACCCGCTAAGGTTGGCACTAACTTCGGCGACAGGCGGCGGTCGCTCGGTCGGTATAGTTAGCTTGCGAACTAAAATCACAGAGTCCTTTTGTGTGTTTTTTGCCTGATGATGGCTTTAAAAGCCGAAATATGTAGCTAAGTAATGTTGACCTTGACCGTTGTGTTGTTGTGTTACGACGGACTCCAATAAAGAATTGAATGTTTCAGAAGAAAATTGTGAAGGGAATATTTGAACGTAACAGAGAGGAAACCGCAGAGGGGTGACACGGTTACATGCAGAGATGCTTCACTATTAACTCTCTCAGGTCAAGGGACATGAGGTGGACGGGATGCATAAACAGATTACGAGTGAGTTTAGTTCACCCTTTTTGTATAATTATCCCATAAGCCGGTTCGTGCTGAAGTACATCAAATACACGCTGTGTGTACACATATATCCCCTATCATATTGATTTACCAAATATAGACTGACGCCACTTTGCTGTCTTTCATTTTGTAACAGGTCTCTTCTATCCCTTTTTAAGTATACCGTGGGAAGAGAATGTGTGTATTGCGTGTCTAGTCCTTACTCATCCCCTTGAAAGCAGATATCGATATAATTTCTGTAGTGACAATCGATGTATCGAAGAAATAAGTTAAAATATGCTTTGCTGGTTCCCGTTGAAAGATTCAGGAGGTGAGTCAGACGTACATAGTGAAATAAGGCTCCTCCCACACGGGCTGCGAGGGTATAATGAAGGCATTCCATAATTTGAATGCAATAACTGTATTCACTCTATCTCTGGCAGTTGGGCAGTAAAACTTGATTCCGTAATATTGAAGTCCGCCATTGGACACGACCCTATATCACTTTATCCATCCATAATCCTCACAATTGACCTTGGATCCAGTGTAGTATGAACTTTCGAACTTCGGTCTTTGAAATGGAGTTTTTAGGAGCCTTCCAAATTAAAATTCTGTAAGTATTTTCTCTCTAATCCAACGCATGTATCTGCCCATCTCGACTTGCACTGTCATGACAATAATACTTGATCCTTCTAAATCACGAATTTTCTCTTTTCCTGTCTGCCTTGTCTGTCAACTTTCATTTATTTACTCTCCTAAGAAACTGTCCGCCGGTCACGGTAGCCCACGATCCCGGAAGCCGGGATCGTGGGGTCGAATCCCACTCAGGACATGGATGTATAGTTTGTGTGTGCGTTTTTCTGTTTTTATGTAAAGGTAGAGGCCTTGCGACGAGCTGATCACCCGCCCAAGGAGTCCTACCGAATGTGTAAGGTCTAGAAAAACCGAAGTGAAACGAAGAAGTTCATGGAGGTAGGCCTAGGCCCACTGGGGCTGTAGTGCCAAGGAAAAAAAAAGAAGAAACTGTCCTCAACATCGAAGCAATAATCACACTGCACCGTAAAACAGGACCATTAACTCAACATTACTAACATTTCTGTTTGAGTTACGGCCGGTCTCTTCATTCTTTTCAGCTATCATGAGTATGAAATGGGATACTATGTTTTATTATGTTGCATGGTTTACTACGTTTTTGTGAAAGTATATTTTCACGTGTAGGGTGGTACGCGTGATGAAAATGACGGGTTCTAGTTCGGATGATTGGATTTATTAGCACCTTGGTTAACAGTCTCTCTTAATTACATTTACTACAGCGCTGTATCGCTGTTTCCACACTTTATAATTCACTGTTACACACACACACTGGTCCTCTCCTGGTAGTGCAATTAAAACACATGAACTAGCGCTTCAAATTACTACAAATATTACACATGGATGAAGTCCTCTAATCAAACAAAGTCTTCACAGGCCGACTACGAACTTTCTGTGGCTATCTCAGAACTGAAACTTAGCGCCGTTTTCTTTTTAGATAACTGCTTTAAACTTATACTTATGCTTAAGGGAGGAACATGGACTGAGGGTGTTTGAGAACAGGGTGGGGAGGAGAATATTTGGACCGAAAAGAGATGAAGTGACAGGAGGTTCGAGAAAACTGCATAATGAGGAGCTTCATAACTTGTACTCTTCTCCAAGTATAATTAGACTGATCAAGTGAAGGAGGATGAGGTGGGCAGGGCATGTAGCACGAATGGGTGAGATGAGGAATGCGTATAGGATATTGGTGGGGAGCCCAGAAGGAAAGAGACCACTAGAAAGACCAAGGGGTAGGTGGGTGGACAATATTAAAATGGATCTTAGAGATATAGGATGGAATGCTATTGATTGGATCGATCTGGATGGGGATAGGGACCAGTGGAGGGCCCTTGTGAACACGGTGATGAACCTTCGGGTTCGATAAAATGCTGGGAAATTCTTGAGTAGCTGCAGAATTGGCGGCTCCTCCAGAAGGGCTCAGCTCCATGAGTAAGTAAGTAAGAGCTTCATACGGGCCCCATGGAAAACAGCGTCCCCTAGAGTTGTGGATGCATGTTTACCGCTAGGTTGTCAAAGTCACATGGCGACTGACAGTCAGTCAGTCAGTAAGTCTTGCTGTCGAGCCCCATCTGGGGCTAATTACCAAACATTTATAACTGTTTGACAGTTATGGTCTTGTTTTTCGTGGGCGCCCTCTCTGACGAGAGGACGGGTCTGCCTTTTGTATATGCTGCTGACCTCTGCCAGCGCTGTCTTTCTCTGGTCCGAGTCGTTGGTACTCGAGACCATATATTACTGTCTCAGATTTTAGACTTCCCTTTTCGTCGCCTCCTACGACTCTCGGGGTCACGTTTGAGGTATTCGAACCCGCTTCCACGAAGGTGGTCCTTGGCCTGAAAAGAATCCTGTAACAAATCTTCAGCTTTCATGGGTTAAGTACTCGATCTGTTTCGAATGGGGACTGATTGAAGCGATGAAACATTCTGATATTTAATATGGCTTGTTGGATAATGAACTGGCCCGTAGTATTTCTGAACCCACAGAGCACAGTAGCCGTAATACGTCAAAAATCCGCTGGATTCCGAGGGTGGTATTCGAAAGGCGACCCCAATTCTCGTACCCTTCCACAATACTTTATCTGCTTTAAGGCTTTATGTGTAAATAATTCAGCGATTAGTAATACTGTTACATGTGGCTCGCTAAACTCATAGTATACAGCTTCTGACTTCAACACTTAACGTAACGCTTTACAGGTATTCACAAAGGCTTGCACGTCATGTTGCATTGTCCTGCCGCATTTCGTTGTCCACAGGCAAATTCCTAGCACTAAATATGCATGCGTGTGTTTTGTGTGTGTTCATACACGTTTGTGTGTGTGTAATATATGTTGTTGGGACCTCTGGTGTAATAATGCCATTTGGAGAGGGTTCAGGAACATCGGTAGGGCTTGCTGACTGGTGCTGCAGTTTTGAAAGCACTTGAACATTTGCCTATGCATACATGCCTGCGGTCTTGCAGTTAATATTTAATCTGAAAATTGTGTTAATTATTAATAAAGTTCTGTAATGTAATGGTGTATACATTTCTGTCACAGGTCGGCAAAGGACAATTTTCAGCAATTCGTAAAGTGGCGAAATAATGGCTGACGTAACTTCATAGCATAATTTCATTTGTGAAAATTTGCATGACTCAAACACGATTGTTATATTTTGACAGATGTTGGGTAGCAACCAGTTACAAAGCCCGTTCTTCGCTTGTTTTTTTTTTCTTTATTAAAATTAGCAGAACTGAAACAATGACTATATTACATGTATCCTTTTACATGTATGTTTAATAAATTTTACTCGCAATGTAAACGACAAGAGCACGCTTTAATCTCATAACTGACCATAAATTCCACAATGGCTCATATACTCGTACACGTACCTTGCAGGACACTTATACCCTCGCCTCTACAATCACAGGAGTAATTCCTAAATAGCCTGTTACTCGTTTTAAGAAGACAATGCATTGTCTCTTAACAATAATGTTAAAGCTTAGAGCTATCCCTGTAACAGGCCGTGGAGGCCCATACGGCTGTGAGACGTTGAGGTTCTCACATTTTCTGTAGAAAATCGGCTCACATATGGCGGTGAGGTCAGCTTTACACGCCGGCTTCCCTCATCTACCAGGAAGATTCCTGGTACTTATTTATGTTAGAGGCTGATCGAAGCCAGGGCTATAGTGCGGCTGGAAGGATTAGGTGAAATGAAAAACCCAGTGACCCCATCGGGAAACGAACCCGCGACCTTCCGGCTTGTAGCATAGTGCCTCAACCAACTGCGCTACCGTGTGTCCCATACCATAATGTACCATCATTAAATATTATATTTCTCACCAATATGGCAACACAATTGAACACTTCCCTGCCTGTGGCACTTGAGGTGCACCATACAAGTGAAATTAACATTTATGGGGACTCTTGCAAACTGTTCTTACTTATGTTGCATCTATGGAAACATGCGTCACCTTACATCTGTTGTACACCACAGTGGCGCCATCTAATAAGTGTTTTATCAAACACAGCCTATCGCTTTACGTATTGGAATCGCGTAGACGTGTACTGTTGTGTACCTTAAGCACTCAATATTTGTGTTCGGTCTCTTAGCAACGAAACGAGGACAAGGGAAAGCACGCAACAGAAAGCAAGGTGACAAGAACGAAAGGGAAAAATAGAGATATATTATAGAGAAACTCTTCTGCAAAATTTGTTAGATGATAAAATCTAACAGAAAGAGATGGGCACAGCATCTAACACGAATGGGGAGACGATAAATTGATACTAAAATTTTAGTTTGGAATTCCTGAAGGAAAACAAACCACTTGAAAGACGTAAAAGGGAGGGTAATATTAAACTCTATGTTCAATAAGGCGAAGGGGTAGGGCAGGGTAACTCAGGGTAGGAACCAGCGGTTTTCGAGTAAATGTTGGGAATTTCTTCAGCGTCTGAGTAAGTGTTATTTTTCAAGAAGCACTACACGCCGTGTGGAAGGCAGATACATTATTTATTCGATATTTCGCAAGGACGTCATGACAATTTTATGACTTTAGAATAGTTTATTCGTTGCACTGTGAGCATTTAACGTTTACACGTACACAAAATTTAAGTCAACACATTTGATTTTAAAAAATCATAGTTTAATCACTTATTCTACAGGATTCGTGCGCCCTTTAAACAGATGTGTGTTATTCTTGGATACATGGAACAACTTTTTCTAACCTAACATTTAAGACGGCTTTCTCTGCCTGCTGAAACCTGAACTAAAATGCAGTTAAAACAACATTCAATTTGTAAAGAGGTTTCCTCGCAGATATTGAAGGAAAAGGAATATAAAATCTCAGATACAACCTTGGGAAAAAGAAACGCTAGGAGAGTAAATGTGAACGGTTATAAACAAAGGTCAGATAGTGCGATTAATATCTCAGTGAATTAAATGATATATACACCAAACCTGAAGGCTGGAGACCACTTTCACTAGGCGTGGTTTGGCGAATACCGTTAAAGTGTGTCTGAAATAAATAGGATAAGAGAACAGATTAAACTGGCTCATCGTGGGATTCAGTAGCTATTTCTAGCGAATATGCTAAGTTTCCAGTTCCATAAAAGGCGAATTATTTCTGAGCGGCTGACGGGCTTTTGAGGCACGGAACAACTCCGCTTTCCCCCGTTAGTGGCTAGAAGCTGTCACCAGCAAACATCCGTGCAGTGACACACATTCTCAGCTTTGCATTATCTGACGTAATACCCAATCCCGCTGCAATGCACTTGCATTCAATTCGAAGTGACATTTGCGTGCAACAGAGAACAGAGTGAAATTTGAGCGTCGTGACGCATGTTGTGGTGTACACTTTCCGTGCGTCAACATCCTCCTGGGAAGAAGATACTTGAAACTTTCGAACACACCGACTATTCGAGTTGTGAGTTAAATTGATTCCTACTCGATATGAACATAGGAACGAAGGCTCTGGTTTGACGGAAAGTTGAGTTTCAAGCAGTTGCAACCGGTCAACTGGTAGCGCTGATGTTACTGCAGTCGTAAGCGGCTGAGTGTAACAAAGCCCTTCTGTATTGATCTTGCGGCATGACACCAGAGGAATAGAGTATATTGCGTTAAGGATACATCCACAGGATATGAAACCAAATGTTAAAGGACAAACTGAAAATAAAGGAGATAAACGATGACCACTAAAGGAGACATACAAATCAGTTACTGTAATCTGGAGCCTGAATGGGTCAGAAGGTATAATCCGTGATGGTGCAAAAGGATACTTGTGTTCATAGCAGGCTTCTCTTACTAAGCAGTGACCCCACGGAGCACAGTCTCTCGTGAGAAGAATGCAGGTCATAAATGAACTTCTCCTGATTTATAAATCATAAAAGTTCATTACCTTGTTCACACAATCACACCGCTGCACCATATCATAGGTCAGTTCAGTTATGTCCAAAATTTTTTACTTTGTTTTCCTCAGGTAGATTTCATTATTCGTTTATTTTATTTCTTTAACGACCCCTGTGATAGCTTCAATATTGTCGAATGATAACACCATTAGTGAAAAATGAATTGGAAGCGATGGAAAACATACAGTACCAGTATTTGCCGGAAATGTTGAGGCATGAATCGGAGTATGGCGTTTTTGTTCCGAGATATGAAACTCAGACCTGCAGAATATGAAGTGATGCTCACTCTCGACAGAAACTTTCGATCCATTTCATTAACTACCAACCTACAACACATACAGCGAAAGTATGAGGAGTGCTGTACGCCACTATATCCACTGTTATCACTCACTCATGGAGCTGAGCCCTTCTTGAGGAGCTGCCATTTCTGCAGCTACTCAAGAACTTCCCCAATTGTATGGAACCCGAAGGTTCATTACCTTGTTCACAAGAGCCCTCCATCGCTCCCTATCCTGAGACAAATCAATCCAATCCACACCATCTCATCCTATCTCCCTAACATCTATTTTAATATTGTCCACCACCTACGTCTTGGTCTTCCCAGTGGTCACTTTCCATCTGGCTCTCCCACCAATATCCTATACGAATTCCTCTTTTCCCCCATTCGTGCTACATATCCTGCCCATCTCATTCTCCTTGAATTGATCATTCTAATTATACTTGGAGAATAGTACAAGCTACGAAGCTCCTCATTATGCAGTTTCCTCCAATCTCCCGTCACTTCATCCCTCTTCGGTCCAAATATTTACCCAACTGACAAATTAATATATTGTGCGCTTATAGGCAGCATAATGTTCAAGCATCGCTAGTAGTTTGCAACCACAGTATTCCATAGCAACGCCTCTCCTTCCGGATTATCTCATGACACTGACCACGCCTCTTCCACATATTTATGTTTGATGAAGGAAATTGTAAATAGTGGCAAAAACTTTTCTATTTGACACTCTTCAGTTCAGTTGGTCTTGAACCGCCGTTTGTTTTCTGATGTAGAACCTCAGTGCACAGTGAGAAGAGTGTCTTCTTTACTCAGACTTTTAGGGTTGAGAGATGTATATGTCTTGTACAGCACTGTTTCTTCTTCTTTTTTTAGTAAATTGAAATTATACATCTTTTTATTCAGTTATGCACATATCGATACCGTCACGTGCTTTTGGTCGTGACCAATAATAATGGGTTCTGGATTGAATGATGGAATTTATTGACGCCTTTTAAAATGACTCTTAATTACACTCAATTACAACAGCTCACAATCAGTGACTGTGTAAGACTCGCTCCATTTCTTACTGGACTACGAGTGTCTTCTAATCTGCTTGACTGACTTGGTTCTGATCCACGAATCAGCCACTTCTGAATGCCGAATGCCGAATGCTCACTTACGAATGACCTCCAAGTGATGGAATTCCTGAATCTGAGTCTTATGTTACGACCGATGGCCAGTCGGCCAGTCTATCGTGGAATAAAGCACCCTTCTGGGACTTATGACCAGATTTTTATTACTATAAGGCAGTTGCGGGTTTCCTGATGTGGGGCGCTCTCTCTGACGAGAGGACGCATCTGTCGTTTAGAATTGCCGCTGGTCTTCGCTAGCGCAGTTATTCTCTGGTTCGAGTCCCGTTGGATTCTCGGCCATATTTTACTGTCTCGGACTTGATATTTTCCTTTTTGTAGCCTCCTACGACTCGCAAAGTTACTGTGGAAGTATTCGGTCCCGACTCCACGCGGAATATGAGTGAATTCCTCACTGCACGACTGCTTATATAATCTAGCGGTAACCATGGAAAATATTGGCTGCTTGTTCATATCCTCGGAAATCTTTGTTGAATCTTCGTTGACACGGAAACGCGTCCCGTACCGAGTCGGTCTCCAGGAATCCACCCACTGAGTTGTTTCCTAGAAATGGGCTAAATGTCACAATACGAAAGGCCTGAACTCAAGAAGAAGGTCTCATGGCGAGTCATGGGTGTTTATTAAGCTACTTGTCATCATCGCCACATTATGCTGTTTAACTTAAGACAAATCAAAGAGAAGAAGAAGAAGAAATGCCAGTGTCATTCTGTGAATTCCAGCTGCTCTGATGAAAGTACATCGAAGCTTTCGAAAGATTTAAAGGTGCTCAGTGCTGCTACTTCTTGCTGGTTTCTTGCTTGGCTCTCTCTGGAGGCAGCGCTGTACTTCCACCGAACTAGGAAGCATTACATCACATAGTACACAGGCCTCCTCTTCTGAACTGGAGACAGTTGATATCGCTGCAAAGTTAATACGGCCTGTAATCTCAGCTTTAAATACGTCACTAAGACGGTTGAAGACAACCAAAAGGGGTTGGGATTAGATGAAAGATGTCTGTTAAGGGTCTGCTCTGATGACGTTAATTTATTGGGCGGAAAAGCAGATAGAGCAGGCATAAGAAGATTAAAAATTTTGGAGTCGTTTATTTAGGGTAGTCCAGAAGAAAGAAAGAGAACATTCAGCACATGATCGCGTCTTGTAAATGTAATACATTACACAGCAATGACATAAATGGAGCTAATAAGTTTTCGAAACAACAGGCAAAAAGGTAAAACTATCCCTGTAATAGGCTGTGGAGGGCCATAGAGTAGTGAGACGTCGAGGCTCCTGATGTCTGACCTCATGTACTCCCACTAAATCTAACCTATATTTTGAGATTTCTTCCGCCACTGCCCTGAGCGAACCTGCCCTATATATGCTTCTAACATTCCAAGTACCAAATTTCACATCCATTTTCTTTCACTTAGGTCGTTTATACAAAGAACCAGGCCCCAGGCTTCCTGTGATCTTCCTTAACAAGCCCAAACCTCCAGGCTGGTGGATCACCCATTGTCGACTGTCCGCGACTGCTTACTCAGTATATTCGAAGCTACCCTCTATACCTGGTCGGGGTTCAAGTACCGATGGGGACAAGAATTTTCACTTCTCCACGTCTTTCATACAGGCTCTGGGGCCCACCCAGCTACCTACTAAGTGGGCAACGGGGGCTCTATCCCCTGGGATAAAGCGACCTGGACGGGAAGCTGATCACTCGCCTCCAACTAGTACCGAGGTCACGGAATTGTGTGTCTATACATCCACTCCCCATACGTCTTAATGCTGTAGTGCTTAATTAATTAAGCACAGGGAAAACTTTACCCTCCATATCTGGAAGGCGTCTTACCCATCCGCAACCTGAGGACGGGCCATGCCGTCGTGACAAGGGACCCATCTAACTTGCGAAATTAAAATTAATCTTAAAAATTCAATTGTATGTTGGCAGGTTCTGGTTGCTTGGGATCGAATCCAGTTCCAAAATCTTGTGAAAACAGTCACGAAGCTTGTGGATCCATATCTGTAGGGGAGTATGTCGACCAGAAGAGCGACTGTCAGTTTCTCAAGGACTCTGTTCGATAGAGAGAGACTTTAGGATAGCCGATTTTAATTATATCCAGTTATTGTCACTCTGTACGTAGGTGTTTAATATCTTCTGTGCGTGGATAATATTTTTAATAATCTGTCCTAAATTGCATCTTAAAATATATTTTGCATATTGCCAGTGGTCTGGACGAACAATGACAGTTCAGTCCATCATATCACGATCCTGCAGGTCGTAATATTGTGAGTTGCCCCGATGTATAAATGAAGGAATTGTCCTCATTTTTACAAACGAAATTACTTAATTTCTTTAATGTTCGTGGGGTGGGACTAAGTCCCTTGTACTGCGGCCACTTCTGGCCTATTGTACCAGCCCCAGGTGATAGGTGAGGGTGATTGGTGGAATGAATATTGGCAGGGGAAACCGAAATAATCGGAGATAACCTGCCCCAGCACCACTTTGTCCCCCACAAATCCCACTTGACCAGACCCAGGGTCGAACCCGGGCTGCCGCGGTGGGAAGCCAGCGGCTAACCACTTGAGCTATGGCTCGGCCAAAATTACTTATTTACTCTCACTACAAGGAATGAAAGAGCCATTTCGAAATTTTAAGTCAAGTAAAAATGGATGCCGTACCTATTGACTCTGGTTCCTATAGAGTGTGTCAGTAGGGTGTCTAATTTCATATTTCACACATTTCACCCTCCAAGATGCTGGTCATGGATGGCCCAAATTATCCTCAGTTCCGAATCTGTTTCCTCCCACTGATGGTGAGGTAAAGCTGTCCCTGTGCTTAAATAATTAAGAGTTTATGCCATGAAGATTTATGGGGAATGACCTCGGCACTAGATGGAGGTGCGTGGTCAGCTTCACGCTCCACCTGTTTTACTCACTAGGAAATCAACCCCTGTACCCCTTCCATAGGAGGCTAGGTGGGCCTCAGCCCCGGTCTGACCGCTATTGAAAAAAGAAATTGTTCCCATGTCCGGAATTGAACCCGGGCTGTCCAGCCAGTAGACCGTTGCTATGCTGGATGTGCTATCAATATTACTTTCCGCTGATGACGCCAGAATCTGATGGCTCTGGGAGTCTTCAGAAAGAGCGTGTCAACAGCAAATCGTGTGTTCCATCATCGTCATAGAGACATCCTTCTTCCGACGTTTTGAAACATCGAGGATGACCTCGGAAAACAAATGTTGTGATAGTGGGTTACTTGTTCTTGTCTGAGCTAATCTGAAAGAAAGAGGAGGACAACCAGAGTAGGGTTTCAAGTATCAGTGGGACGGACTGTGACGTTTTGACAGCCAGCAATTTAGCGTATACTTCAATGCCTGCCTCTGACGTTCCGTGGATCTGATTCTGACAAAGGAAGGGAGGAATTCAATCCGAAAGGAATACGACAGGATACGGTGACAAGGAAACGAGATTTCTTGTCTTCGCCGTACTCTCACGCAATTCGAAAACCGTGACACGGCTGGAGCAGCCCACAGAAGGATTTGTTCTGAATATGCGCTCTGAACGTACCCTTGTTCTGTGTGCCTTTCAATGAATTTAGATGAAATCCCTTATCGAGTAGGGGCCACGTTTAAAATTATTTTAATAATTCAATATTGATGCCTACTGGTAAATCAACGCATACCTTAGCAGAATTTTACAATTAAATATTTATTTTCTCATGACAGTAACTACGAGTATATTCTGATTGCCATGTACTTCTCGCTTTCTTTCTTGTTTAGCTCATTCTTCGACCCTAGTAACAGAGGCGATATGTTCCTCCGAGTCGCTGGGATTTTACAGGGGCTAAATGTCATTACAACCAAGAATCCCGTATTGTTTATAGAATTAAGCTATATCTTCTTAGGTGTAATACCGTACAGTCCGGTTAGAACCCCTTCCATGTTTCAAAGAACCATACTGCTTCCAAGCATAAAGATGTGACAAGTAAGAAGGAGGCGGTTGCTTGTTTCTAGATGCTAGCTTGGCTTAGATTTTAACCCTGAAGATGGAGGCCATATGTTCCTCTAAAACGTCAGTTAAGTTGCAACGGACTACACTTTACTATTTAACAGAAAACAGAAATCTTTATGACCACCGCTGTGAGAACCTCACGAGCAACATGCTTCAGTACATTCCTGTCGTTCATGCTATGCGGCCTCATAATTTTGTTTTCTCTAGTGTCTATACTCTCTTTCTAAAAATATTTAAAGAGAACTTCGGAACTATATGCGAGTATTTCCGGTGCCATACTCTCGGTGGATAACTGTTGTCTTCTGGATGATGCTGTACGAACAAGAGCAAACAAAGGCGCACCCACAACGACTTGAACTATGTAAGATGTGAAGCTCTCAGAACTACATTATCTTATCGAACGGTCGGCTTTGTAAATTTAAAACATATATCCAAAATAAGGACAGGCAATCAGGAATTGATGATGGCCACAGAGACAATTGCCGAAACCTTGGGCTTTTGTTCTGAATTGACGTTGCATCTCTCCCTGATGGAGCAGAGAGACGTCCCCAGAAATGTTGGAATTGACACTGTGGAGATGTTCTCCGAAACCTTCATCATCTGTTCCCAAATAATTCGGAAACATTCCCTGGTGACGACATTGGAGGCAGTCTCCTAAATTTTGGACTCATGTTCCGAACTGAAGGGATTGTTCGCCCAAGGTTTTATAGGGAATGAAGCTGATATTTTACTATAACGTGCGAGGCATATCCGCAGGAAACAGCGAAAATCTGGACGGTCTCGAACGCAAATTTGTCTCTCTTTCTATAAGTTAATATAGGGAAATTGTATTCTACAACTTTCCTTACAATATCCTACCTGCTGTCACTTTTGTAAGTTTCTCACTTGCGAAAAGTGGGATGCAAACCTACAGAAAATGAAAACAAAAAGTGGCAATTTATTCACAGGTTGTGTAAGAGCATTACAATAAGTGTATGCATGTACGCATCATTTATTCTATTGAAATTGAGAATGACTGGGTGAGCTCCAAAATAAGTACGACATAAGCCCGGAATGTGGAGATTATAGTACCAGAGGAGTTTGTGTCTGCGAGCACTTCCTTATGAAGTTATATCTATATATTTCTTAATTCGCAGTTTGCTTTAAAAATGGATGTAACTGAAAGAAGAGGCGACGGAACGGATACGAAGATATGTCGAACTTACTGGAGGACCTTGAGATATGAAATACGCGTGTGGGCCTTTAGGTAGGAATGAATGGTCATGCTGACGATATCCCGGTATGCAGAACAGATGCTGCAGAATCCAGCATAAACTTCATCTTACGCATAACAAGTAGGAAATAAAGAAACTTCTTACTAGGTTAGAAATTACTTTAGAAATTCAGATTCCATCTCAAGGAAATAAGAAGTCTTCAAGTTTTCTGTTTATGAATCTAAAATATCAAACGAAGTATGAATTGTAAGATTTCAGGTTTTCACGGCGGTGACTGTGAAGAAAGCAGTCTTCTGGGATGTAGCACCGTGTAGATGTGGTGTTAGCCGACGCTTACGCATGGCTGATGACGTAAGACCCAGGCACTGCAGGAAGTTTTGACAATTGCATGAGGTCCAGCACCCACCCGGCCCACCTGACGGCAAGAAGATTTTAGTCAATCTGAGTGAAGTGCCATTGGAAGAAGCAGCTTTCTCGGCCCTGAGTAAGGGTCTCAACTTTGCTGTGGCTCCGGTGTCTGTTCCCGTTAAGGATATCCTGTGCGGGGTGGAGAAGGCTATAGTGGCCCTGCCTGTAGAGACAGCGGAGGAGATCCGACAGGAGACGGTCAGTATTCTCAAAAACTCCCGCAAACCCAAGGACAACCTGACTGGTGCAGAGAGGAGAGCCCTTCGGTCCATAAAAGCCAATGAGGCGCTCACCGTCCGTCCGGCTGACAAGGGTAATGCGGCCGAGGTACTGGATACGTCAGACTATAACCGAAAGATCGCTGCTCTCTTGGAGGATATGGCCTACAAGAAGTTGAAGAAGGATCCTATTGATGCCCTTGAGCGCAAGACTGTTCTCCTGAAAAAGTCCCCGAGTGCTGAGGAGGTCTGCCGACAGTTACGACCTCAAGGTTCCAGGCCACCTAGACTCTACGTGTTGTCGAAGATCCACAAGCCCGACGTTCCACTAAGGCCCATTGTGAGCACCATTGGCTCTCCTACCTATCGCCTGGCCAAACATTTGGCTGGCCTACTGAGCACATACACTGGTAACTGTTCACACTACGTAACTCCATGGAATTTGTCCACACATTTGGCTCTCTTCATGTCTATCCCCACGACATAATGGTCAGATTCGATGTAGCGTCACTCTTCACCAGGGTGCCTATAAAGGATACTATGGATCTTCTAGGTCGACATTTCGAAGAAGACATCTTGAGACTCTTCCGCCATGACCTGACCACCTCATACTTCAACTTCAATGGCCAGTTCTATGAACAAACCGATGGTGTGGCGATGGGCTCGCCACTTTCTCTGGTCATCTCTAACCTCTATATGGAGGACTTCGAGGAGAGGGCACTTGACTTTGCCCCACACAAGCCCTGCTGCTTGTTTCGTTACGTGGACGATACATTCGTCATCTGGCCACACGGTCCCGACAAGCTTAAGGTCTTCCTCAACTACCTTAATTGTAACCATCAGTGCATTCAGTTCGCAATGGAGACTGAAACTGAGGGCCACCTCCCCTTCCTGGATATAGATATTTACAGGAGACCCGAGGGTTCTCTGGGGCATAGAGTGTACCGCAAATCCACCCATACAAACTTCTACCTTAACGTTGTGTCCCACCACCACCCTTGGTGCACAGGGCTATGGGCTCTTTGTGATCAAGACAGCCTACATGCAGAGTTGGTACTCCGGGGGGACGTTTTCAGGAAGAACGGATACAACAACCGGCAGATCCACAGCGTTCTCCACCGTCGGCTGAACATCAGGCGGCCCGAAGATATACAGGACTCAGTCGCCTTCCTTCCCTATGTCGGGTCTATATTCAACCGTATCAGCAGAGTGCTGTCCCGGCACAGCGTCAAATCAGTGGGTCTGCCTTCAAACAAATTATCCAGTTTCCTCCGGCCGGTCAAAGATAGCCTGGAGCTAAGGACACCGTGTGTATACGGTATCCAATGCGAGTGCGGCAAGGGCAGACGGGCCGTTCTGTGGACATGAGTTAAAGGAGCATCAGCAGCACATCCGTCTCGAACATCCAGACAAGTCAGCTGTAGCTGAACACAGAATCGATTCGGGACACCGCATTCAGCTTCAGAATACCTCCATCCTCGCCACCAAGACCCGATATATGGATCGTATCATTAGGGAGGCCATTGAGATTGAACTCTATCCCGACAATATTAACAGAGGGGGGGGGCGGTTGTCTCAGCAAGTCTCATCTGTTCCCTAAACCTCCCCCGGGACATGACGCCAGATCCACAAGGCCGCACAGTCTAAGACCGACTCACATAGCAACCCAGCTTAAGGGTTAATGCCCTCCATTAGCCTTGCCTTTCTCCCCCGACACAGTATCCCACATACCTGTTCTAACCTTGCTCCTGTCCCAGACCCTTCCCCTCACCCTCTCCCTCACCACTGATTTCCCATGTAGACTTGTCCCCTTCCTTCCATCCTCTGATATTTTTTTCCCCTTGGCACTACAGCCCCAATGGGCCTAGGCCTACCTCCATGAACTCCGTTCACTTCGGTTTTTCTAGATCTTACACGTTCGGTAGGACTTCTTGGGCGTGTGATCAGCTTGTCGCAAGGCCTCTATCTGTATACAAACACAGAAAAACGCACACACACAAACTAAACATCCATGCCCTGAGTGGGATTCAAACTCACGGTCCCGGTTTCCAAGCGAGTGAAGACAGTACATGTCTTAGACCGCTCGATTATCGCGACCGGCCTGCTCTTATATATCTGAGTTTATTTCCAACACCAGTCTGCTTGCACCTGTTATCATTGTCTCTTCGCTTGAGGATTTCCTTATTTTTCTTTCTACCCTGAAGATGGAGGCGATACGTTCCTCCGAAACGTCGGTTAACACCACATCTACACGGTGCCACATCCCAGAAGACTGCTTTCTTCGAAGTACGAATTGTCGACGCATATTTCATGTTATAGGACGCCCAAAACGTCTCCTCTATTCCAGTCTAGCACCAAGATTAATTAATTAATGGTTTTGTAAGCTTTTAAGTTTCATATTCAGTGTTATATATTTGTGTAGCGTAGCAATTTTCTCAGTTCGATTGTTATAGTGATAAATTGGTTAATCAAAACATAATGTTTTGAAACATATTTTAATACTAAAGATAATAAAATTTCCAACAGTCACTGACAGCGTACTCTCAATGAATATGTCTGTCATATTGCTAACGGAACTAAAATACAAACACAGCACTGCCTACAACCTAAAGCTATGGCTACTTGTCTTTTGTTACATACTCGGAAGTGTAAAACGTTTTGAACTGTAGAGGGAAACACACGGTTTACAGTTGAATTAGCAATGTTTTACAAAATCAAGACAAATTTGGTTTGGTCTCATATGTAGCAAAGTTGTATTTGACGTATATGAAACTAAACTTACTTTCATTAATATCACGTAATATAGTTCCTCAGCAACATATATCGGTGATATTCGTAAAGTAATTTCGAGGAGACAATATTCAGATTGACAGACATAATTTTCCTTCATGAGTTACTTTGTGCTCTTAATAAATTCAACACAAGCAAATGTTGCAGCTACTACTATTACTGCTACTACTACCACTGCTGCTGCTAATACTAATACTACTACGACAATTATTATTATTACTAATAATAATTATAAATCAATTTCCTGTTTACATACATGCAAACGTAATAGTCCAAAGGTCAGTTAAGAAGCAGACACGAGTAAAAAAGAAACAAAGCACAAACAAAATGCATACAAATAAGTAATTAATATAATAATAGCAATAATAATAATGTTAGTATAAGTTACAACATTGTTTAGAAATGTATATGGTAATCTTCTAACACAAAGTTTTTCGAGTTATTTGTAATTATACTTCGGTCTGTACAATTCGCGTGTATTTACAGTACACGGTACAGACATAATTTCATATTCTCTTGGTGTATATATTTCCAAAATCGACCGAGTTCTAGTGCTTATTTACAAAGATAGGTCGATCCAGGAGTCACTAAACCGTAATTTTGTCGAATTCGCTAGAAACGAGCGAACATCGGGCTTGGATATCATGTCGCTCTGATTAACGAGTCACGTCATGAAATTGTTTCAAGCGTGAATTATCTCTTGGGCCGAAGAGTTGAGGTCCAGCAACAGTTCGATACACTTCCTTGTGAGCCAGACATGTGTACTAATGTGTTTGGACGAGGTTTTCCAATGTTATCGACATCCGTTACTAATGACCAAATAAATTGCCAGAAGAAACTACCGTTGTGACGGAAAACCCTTATTGCCAAAAAGCGATCATTAGGGGCAGCAAGACAGAAATGCCACCTTCAAAATACAGTACTGCATGCTATTTATGTTAACGGTTTTTCTAAACTTTTGGATACTGGTAAAAAATTAATGGAATATTTCTTGTATAGAATGCACAGTAATATAAATACAGATAAAACTCTTATGCTACAAGACATAGCCATAAGAGCAATTTCTGCCACACAGGCAGCTTTGAATATGCCTTCAAAACCACAAAAGGGAAACTAGAAAATGTTGGGTGATAAGATGTTACTGTATTTTTCTCTTGGAGGAAAACAGATCGGGAAGAAATTATAGTGGGAATTAAAAGAAGAAAGTGGAATTGGGGTCGGGGAAGCGTTCAGCAGAAGGAAGCAACGTGAACCGAAATCCTCAAGAGAGAAGTGTAGGAGCAGCTAGGCACTGCAACGGATTTGCCATGGCTTCACGTAGACCAAATGCGATGATTTTGTTTCGTTACCTGTTGTTTATATCTGACAAGTGGATTAACGGAGATTCCACAGAGTGAACATATTATATTTTGCCTTCTTGTGATATCTCATTTCAAATTCTGTAATTTCAAACACCACAAGCAAAAGTTGGTGCAATTCTTACTGGTTTTTCTTCTGTTATGATATATATATATATATCAACGGTGAATTTTTATTTATATTAAAATGTGTAATTTACTGAAAAAATGGAAAAAGCTTAAATCGTGCAAGGACACTTGGAGATGTTTCTTTCAATAATGTCCTCGAATACCGGGTAGATAAGTGCAGTTTTAATGTCCTGTAATTTTAAGGATATAACTTCTCTGTTTTAAGGGATGTGTTAACATGTTTCGCGTTCTCCTGGCTATGTTGTTCAATAAATTGAGACAATGCTGGTCGCTTTACAGCAATCCAGTCAGGAGAAATTCTAATAAGAGTAAAACAGTTCAGCACGAAGGGACATTCAGTTTCATTGTCTAATCGAAACAGCTTCCCTTCTGGTCGGTTATTTCTAAGATAAAGTCACTATTCAGGGTCAGAAACTTAGCTAAAGAAAGGAATTAGTGTGTTTATTGATTTGTTACGTAGATATGATTTTGATGAAGTAATAAAAATAGCCATAAATCATAGTAGTAATAATATATCTCACATCTTCAACATCTACCCTTTGACGTTGAACTCTTTCTAAAAATTTCTCATTATAAAAACTGTCAGATATCGACTTTATGTCACGTCCCAAGTGAATGCATTTTATTCTTTCTCTAAACTGGAGATATTTATGTTAGGTTTAAAGCAGACACTTTCCGGATTCATTGTAACCAGAAATGTGTCCCTGTGCACTCATAAAGCTTTTAATATTTTTAATAAAAATATTGAAGTGTATTGCTTGCATTCATATTCCTGTGTGATATTAGACAAATTTATTTCTGTTGTTGGAATATCAGTTTTCTTTCAACCTGAATTTCGAGGAATGAAAGGATACACTTTATTATGAATTACTGAATGCATTTTATTTCGTCTCCATGGAAATACAGCGTTATTTTATGTATAGGATAAACATAAAGAAAGCCTTTTAACCTTTATGAGAACTTAGGTTTATGGACTCATACACAATGTGATCCATATACCTGAATATTTTAATATCCTTTAATTGTTTATTGCATCCTGTTGTGTATTTTATCAATATTAGAGTCAATTTTACCGACCACACAACATACCTTTACTACTATCACACTACATGTTTCGACCTCAAGAGGTCATCCTCAGGTGTACGAACACAGCTGTATAATTACACGCAATCACATTCGTCTTCTCACTTATTCGATCCTGTATCTTATTCAGGCCCACGCTCAATAATATATCAAGTTCCTCTCACAAACACAAGTTAAAATATTATTCTAAATGTCAAAATTTAAAATTTAAAATTTAAAATTTGTGAATCGAATTTCAATTCAGATCACTAGTTATGCTTTCACTTTCACTTGTTATTCAGTCACTTCCTACTTACGCTCATCACTGCGTCAAGTTCACTTTAACTAGTTTAATTATATTATTGGTTAAAAGTTCATGAATTAAAGTTCAATTTTATTATATTGATTGCACTTTTCACTTTTTGGAGGTCTCGCTGTTCTTCCGCGTCCTCTGATGTTGCTGGATCTGTTACGGTCCTTGTCGTAGACATCACGGCTTTCAGCAGACATGCCACAATGTTTATCACAAAGCTGATTTCAGATCGCCTGTAAAGTTTGTTTAGACTATAAGCTCGACATGGAAGCTGGAGAGGTGGCCTGTACATCAAGGCACTTGTATGTTCTCACTCCTAGTGGACAGAGTACTGCTGCAATGAGACGTTTGTGCTTGAATATTCTGGCCTAAGGTAGTAGCAGCCAGCTGACGGAAAGTCCTCTTCATTCTAAGACATAAGCAAAATTATGATTAACCTTAAACAAAATCCTCCTTATAGACTGAATAAAATCGCAAAATGAAAGTTATATACTCTAAGCACCGTAAGAATAAATGCACATAAAGGTTTTTCCGCAAGCTACATCAAATACACAGCGGTTCCTTTAGCACTTGGAGGCATCGTGTTTCTACAGTGCGGAAATTTCGCTAAGAAAGGTTTCGGGCACGCCAGCAGATATCGCTTGAAACCAATACATCATCGCTCTCACCTTACATTGTGCTGTGTTGTAAGACGGATGGCTTTCGACAACATATTATTATACAACGCGACAGCCATAAATCAAGCCTATATAAAGAAGTGAGCAAGCGAGGTTAATTCTTTTCCTTCGACAATATGACGGGGTTTAGGGTCTATATAACTTGCGTATATAAATACGTACACCAGCGAACGGGCCTATCTTCCGTTTTACTTTGCCTTCTTTTAACTTATAACGGGTAGAATCATTTCTTACTTTCCTCCGCATCGCTTCAGTCGCAAAGTGACTGAATTGTCTCTTCCTTTTATGAAGAACTTGCCTCATAGTAACTGCAAAACTCTCCTAGGTAATCTTAATACAAAATATAAGTAAATAATGAAGAAAGTTGTCTTCTGGGTTTAGGCACCGTGTATTCTTCGTTTTGGCCAAAACGAAGAATACACGGTGCCTAAACCCAGAAGACAACTTTCTTCATTGTCATCGCCGTGAAAACCTCAAAACTTACCTAGAAGTAACTAAGTTTATTGTGTTACGCATTAGAAAGTCCTGCATTGTGTTTCAAGTATTCTTCACGTGTCAAAAACATATTCGATTCTATTGAAGCTTTTTCTGTGCACGTGAAATCTTCGTATTTGAATATTACCGTATCAACTGGCTGAAGCAGAAGATATTTTGAGAAGCCAGTAGTCTCTGAGGTGATTAAGAGACTTCTCAAATTTTATGGAACACCAAGTTTCATTATCATATTCATAACGTTCCGCCATCGAACCCTGTGATAAGCCAGATTAATCTAATCCATATATTGTATCCCACTTCTAGAACAGTCATTTTTGTGTTGTTCTCGTGTATAAACGCGTTATCTCAAGTGGCCTCTTCCAATTTGTCTCCCCGTATGCGCACTTATCTCAGTAACTAATCGCTTAATCACAATTTGGTTAGGACTCTGAACTAAGAAGATCCTTATTATTTTTGTTCTTGCGTTATGTTCCTTCTTCTCTCAGAGATTTACATATACTCCTCAGCAGTGTTGTCCTCAGACACCTCCAATGAATTTACTTTCTTTTGGAACATCTTGATTTATTTTTCAGGATTAATATATATATATAAGTCACGAAATGTGCTTCCATCAATCTAATGGATCCCTCTGACATCATATCTCATATTTATGCTAAAATTCACACTTGTGTCCGTTCCTGAATGATTTCGGCCTAACTGCTTAACGTCAATTTAATGCAAAATGGAAGAAATATCTAGTCAACTAATTCTCCTTCCATACACTCCTAATATTTGACAAATATGGATACCGCACGGGTAAATTTGGTCATTTATTTCCTTAAGAGTGTGTGATGAAGAACTGGCTAGCTGCTCCATTTCATAATTTTTGTTCACGTCCTGAATCTATCCTAGATTTCAAGTTCTTAAGTTGTTACGCATACTACACAGCAGGTCAGACTTTGCATTAAATAATGTCCAATATTTCCTTAATATATCCGTAATGTATAATTTTATACATTTTTGGCGCAAGGCGAGTGAAGTCAGCATATTAATGGGCGGTCTGTCTGACGTCTGTCCGACCGCACATTTCATCTCCGAAACTTTTGGTCAAGTTTCGATGACGTTTCCTACTTCCAGCCTACATCAAATGTAATGCGACTAACTTGATTTGTTAAATACCTGTAGCATACATCCCCTAATTTACAACATAACTCCCAAATCAAACTTTATAATTTCCGTCAGCAACAGCGCGCTTTATAAATTTGTTTCCTGACATACAGTGTACATCATATTAAGATCTACAGTCTTGATCTAATAAACCATGGTTTGAGGATCATACCAACTAGAGGTGGTTATATTGAACCAATGAAATCAGTTCGTGGGCTCGGAGTTGTAACATGCTGGCAGTCTAGTAGGCAACCTTCCCGCTGTTTGTTCAGTTTATTAACTTTATCAAAAGAACACGTAGCTTGCATATAAAACAGAACTCTGCTACGCTCTTTGTGTCGATAGCTTTGCGATTCTGGTGTTGGTAGCACACGCGAATGAGGATATTCTTTTAGCTACGTTCTTTTCTCTTCCAAGAAACAAAGTATCTACATTTTTCGGTGTCTTGCGTGCCTTCTCCTTGGACACTTTGACATAGAACAGTAATTATTCAAGCTACTGTGAATGATACTGCTGCAGTTAATAGCTACTTAGCTGCTGTCACCTGAAGGGGAGCACGACTGTACAATAATGCGGCACAGAGGCAAGATCTACCGGTATTTATTTATAGAAACCTGTTTGCCCCGAATTAATGATCCAAGGATTAAGGAAACAGGATACAGCTCTTTCTTAGAAGCACAGAGATAATAGCTAATGGATTTAATTATGCAAATACTACTAATATCGTAGTAGAAGCCGGGATAGTGCAGTCGGTACAGCGACTGGCTACAGGCTGGATAGCCTAGTGATCGGATTTCGAGTCCCCGTGGAGGCGATATTTTTCTCTTCTCAATTCGCTTCCAAATGGGGCCGAGGTTAAGAGGATCTGGACCTCTACATCCACTCCCCCATACGCCTTAATGGCGTAGTTCTTAATTAGCTAAGCACAAAGAAACCTTTACTTTCTTTTACTAACATCGTAGTAACATTCTTGTTTTAGAGAAAAGCCTTTTATGCTCGAATGACATATAAATGTGAATGTAATATTTCAGGTATGTAACAGTCGGTCATCTAAATAATTATTAATTTTATTTTACTTGTAGGTTTGCATGCGTCTGAAATTTGAAGTCCCCCGTTAAGTGAATAACATCAGTTGAGTGGTTCAGGTATAACAAAAATAAAATTCCGATAAATTTAAAGTGGTGCTTAAATTAGTTTTTATATTTTTCATTTAGTTATTTATTTTGGGAACATGCATTCTGTCCCAGTGGATCCGTTTTGTTTTAGTAAGTAGTGGTACAATACATTCTGATGGCTCCGGAGGGACCCACTATGGTCTTAACGCAGCAACATACAATTCGCATACGTGCAGACATACTAGCGACTTTATCTGACCCGCGGTTTGCTGTTTAATTTTCCTTGCCCTGTAGACAAAGTAACTGGATTCGCCGGCCGGAGACCATCTTCTGTTTAACAGGAATTGTAGAAAGCAGACACTGTAAACTGCAAACATTATTTCAGAAACGTGCTACTTTTTCTTCCTTTCTTATTAACAACTTAAAAACGAAGCCATTAGCGAGAAGAAATCGAGGAGTAGTCAAACATCTCCAAATAAGGTCTTCTAAATAAAACACTGACTTACGCAGAAGTAACAAGGTCTCTCTCTCTCTCTCTCTTGTTACTTTTTCTCCTTCTTTATCACGCTTGCTTCACACGGTTGTGAAATTTGGTTCCAATGCTAATGGGGAAAAATAGATTGTGTTCGAGGACAAAATGCTGAAAATAAATTGAATGTAGGAAAGAAAAAGTAATAGAATGGAGATGGCTGAGCAATGGTGAACTGCATAATTTTGCTTCGCACATATTTTAGGAATCCAAAATCAAATAATTTGTACGGTGGGGGAATGTAATACGAATTGCGGAAATGATAAATCTTACTAAAAATTCAACCGAAAAATTAATGGAAAATGGAATTTTCGTAATGTTCATAGGAGGTTAATACTAGAATAGGTAGCGTATTCTGTTATAAGGTGTGTACCCATTACTAGGTAACGGCACGGTAAACACATTCCCGCAACAAACATGCACCCGACAATGGGATATCCATTGCTAGATAACGGAGCTGTAAACGCGGTGTTTTCTGTGGATTTCGTGCTGAGGAGTTATAAAGATACAGAGATGAAGCAACAGAGTAGTAGACGGAGTACAGCGGAGTATGTAGCAGTAGTCGAGATTAGTTGAGTTGAGTCAGGAAGTGGCAACTGCAGAAACGGCATGGAAGGAATTAGACGGTGCCAAGAAGATTTCAGGTGCGATTTGAAGTTACAGTGAGACTTCGATAAATCCGTTGCCAGGATACGACTAGTGAAGGCGGAGAATCCTAGTGCGTGTGCAGCGGTGAACTGGAAAGTGTGTAGAATAGCGATAGCGTTATATTGCCTGTAGTCCCGAACTGTGTGATTGTATAAGGCGCAGTAAAGTCAATCATCCAATAAAAACCCATTATTATTAGTCACGCAAACCCCGGATACATGACAATATAAAGAGTGACTAAGAGGCATGGAGTGGATTAGGCTCTCTCCTTTTAGGGACAAACGGAGTATTGTTTTCAACTTGGTGATGAACTCTGGTGTTTTATGAAAGTGTAGAATATCTTGACAATCTGAACACCTCTCAGCCTTGTAGAGATGTCTGTACACTATCAGGTTATAAGGCTGACAAACTTACCGCCATCTGTGAGCCGATTTTCTAGAGAAAATGTGTGGGCCTTCACGGCCTGTTACAGGGATAGCTTTACCTTCTTTACCATTACACAGAAGCAGCAGAAACCCTTAGTTTGACGTTTAATCTGTACGTATATATAGGACAATATGTCTGTTAGCTCGTATCAGGGCTTATACTGTTGGATAAAATTTCTTTTAATTCGAAATTGGGTGCTTCCAATTTTCTAGTTTTCAGCTATACTTATCCCTAACATTACCTAATTTACTTAATGACATGAATTAACTTTTTATTTATATGTAAATCTGAATCGGGGAGCCGGGATAGCTCAGTCAGTATAGGGACTGGCAACGGACTGGACGATCGAGGGGTCGGACTTCGAGTCCCGTTGTGATCAAGAATTGTCACTTCTCCAATCGTCCAGACCGGCTCTGGGGTCCACCCAACCTCCTATCCAATGGGTACCGGACGATCGTTCACCGGGGGTAAAACGGCCGGAGCTTGACGCTGATAAATCGACTGAAATTAGTGCAGAAGTCAAGAAAATATGAATGTGTACATCCACTCCTCCACACGCCTTCATGGCTTAATGCTTAATTAGTAGGGACCGGATTTTTATGCCCTAATAATCCCTTAAATATGTATGCATTTATGCAATAAAAACTTACGAAATATGCATTAAAATATGCACATAAAATTTATACCAAATATTAAAATTGATTTTACATTATTTTAAGACTAACAAATCAATATTTAAGTTCATTTTATGTAATCACTGAATGATTCACTTGCAATAAAAAGCTGTACTTAAATACAAATCATGCAACAAAGCCAACATATTTCATTACAAATTAAAAAACACCAATGGTACTCACATTTAGCTCTCCGAACTTTCAACTTCTCTTCTGTTGCAGTTCACAATTAGTAAATGTTCTAGGTTTTCCATAGTTAGTCGCCTCCTATTGTCTCGTAAGATGTCCTTATAGCGAGAAAAACTTCTTTCCACCTCACAGGAACTTAGGAGAGATTGTACAAATGCCGCTATTTGCTCCACTGTTAGTGATTTTTACTTGGTAGTTCAGTACGTTTACGGGATAAAATTTCTTCAATTTCACAAATTAGTTCATATTCTGGAACTTGTACTTTGTACTTTTTCCTTTACTACTTCGCCGACTCTTCCAGGAACCGAATTCAATTTGGAAACAGTGGTTTTGAACACACTTAACAACTGATACAAAGTAGTATTGCTATTGCTTGCCTCCAGTGAGGAAATGGCGGATGGAAGATGAGAGAAGTGAGCAGATATATAGGAAAGATTAGTTTCTAGTTCTGCGTTTTTTAGTACATCTTGGGCAATTTGAATTGATGCTGCACTTTTGGGATCAAATGTATTCACGACATCCCTAACTGTTTCCAAGTGTTCGCTGCACACAGCCACGTGCCCCAGCTTTAAAGGCTTCTTTTCTGTATGGAGTCTTAACAAATACCTTCTTCACAGAAGACACCAACTTGTCAACAAGCGGGAAATTTGCACGAATTGTTTCTGCAACACGGTGCAACCCATGGGCAAGGCAATTCAAATGTGTCATATTTGGAAATAGAACTTTAAGAGCAGTACCGGCTTTCATCATATAACTTGCGGCATCAGTCACAAAGAGCAATACGCGCTCTTTTTTTTCCTTGGCACTACAGCCCCAGTGGGCCTAGGCCTACCTCCATGAACTCCGTTCACTTCGGTTTTTCTAGATCTTACACATACGGTAGGACTCCTTGGGCGAGTGATCAGATGGTCGCAAGACAAACACAGAAAAATGCACACAAACAACCATGCCCTGAGTGGGATTCGAACCCACGATCTCGGCTTCCAAGCGAGCGAAGACAGTGCATGCTTTAGACCGCTCGGCTACCGTGACCGGCAATACGCGCTCATACGGAATGCCATTCGGCCATAGTAAATTCTTGGAATTGATAAAAAATCCGGAAACTGCCGAGCTATTTGTGGTTTTAAATTGCTCTACCGCAAGAAGAAATGGGGTAGATTGTTTATTCTTATTAAGGGATCCAACTATACAATTTGTAATAAAGCGTCCCTCACAATCTTGTGTTTCGTCGATTGATACCCACACAAAATTATCTTGAATCTTATCTCTAATGCTTTCAATTGTAAGATCGTAACACTGCTTCACGTAATTTTTGCGCACAGTAGATTCATCCGGCACTTTGCACTGTGTATACTTCTCTGTGAAGTTTCTCAGAGTAGGATTGGTTAGTTTCCACAGCGGAATATCTTCCGCTAAAAAGGCTTCCCATAAATCAAAGGAAAACTGTGAAAAACTATTATTAGAAAATTCACTAAGCAATTTTTGAACAGGAGCAATTTTCGTGGATTTAATTTTAATATTCTAAATATATATATGATAAACATTTTAAAAGGAAATATTCAGTATAAATAGATATCTTCGAAAATATGATGCTTATTCATAAAACAGGCAAAATATGCATTTATATGCACCATCAAACCATGTCCAAATTTAAGAAATGAAGTAATTCATAGATATATCCAAACGAGAATACTTTCTGGTTGCAAGAAAGAAATATGCATTTGCATTAAAATCCGGTTCCTATTAATTAGTTAAACAAGGGACAACAGTAAACACAGTTTAGTGGAATACTGCGTGGAATATGTACATGCATAAGGTGAGTCGGTACGCTAGGCCTACCTGAGATGAGAAGTGAACTCATGTGAACCTATCATAAACTTATACAGCTGTTGCTGCTGAACTGAATATGGTGCAAAGTCTGTCTGTTGTTTGGATTTCTGGCTATATTGATCAACTACTGACTCAACTTTGTGAATGCTCACAAATGGACTGTTTATATGCAACATAAAATGTTGTTCAGATGTCTGTGACACTCGAGACTAATGGTCTCCATTATATTAGTGGACCATTTCGGTGTTTAGCCGTGTTTACGTACAGTCAACTTTACATATGGCCGTGAATTGCTTCATGGATTTTGTTGCAAATACATACTGTGCATTATTCTTCTGTTCGGGCAAGCTTATAACGGTTTTACCTAACGCATTACATTTACTGAAAATGCGTCTTATTTTGTATCACAAATTACTTTCTGAAAGTCCAAAAAAACTATTAAAATCTGATGTAAAATGTTCAAAACTATCCCTGTAACATGCCGTGAAGGCCCATAGGGTTGTGAGACGTCGAGGTTCCCACATTCTCTACACAATCGTCTCACAGATGGCGGTAAAGTTGTTAGCCTTACACGCCAGCCCTCTTTACCCCCCAGGAAGTTTCCTGATACTTATTTATATTAGACGCTTACTCGATCACAGGACCATAGTGCGGCTGGAAGGATTAGGCAAATTGAAAGAGTGCACCTCATCGGGACTCGAACCTGCGACCTTCCGGCATGTCGCATAGTGATGGAAGAAAAGTAATAAGCATAAGGGAAATGAGAACTGTACAAAGGTTTTTATTCGGAGAAGTACAACGGAAAGTACCGCTTGGGGCACGAAGATCAAAATAAGAGAATAAAATGACTGGGAACAAATTAGTTACGAGATTGTGCATTGCATTCAAGCGCTTCATGATATTCATGAGATGGTCCATTGGGGGGGGTCTTGTGAACACGGGGATGAACCTTCTGGTTCGTAAATAGTGAGAATTTCTTGACAATGTCAGAAAATATCGGTTCTTTTCAGAAATGTTTTCATCCATGAAAATATACATTACGAAATCTCACTAAATATCCGATATCTTTCATTTTGGTCCATGACTGTTCAATACAAACTCTGCGTCATGTACGCACCTCGCATCAGTCCGTTTGCCAAGACACTGTCCCTTTACGAAACACTGATGCATCGCATAAAACATAAAATCAGAAGGACGGAACGCCTATTCTCGTCGAAGAGGACACCACGAATTGGGTCGTGAGTTCCGATGGGCCCCGAAACCAAGTACGACTGTGCTGGCGAGGACCAGCAACAATTTAGAGGACTGGACTGGAGTATGATGTCCGATATTAAATTGATTTTTTTCTTACTGTATTATATATATAAAGACACAGAGCTTCATAGAGAATGCAAGACTGTGAAGCGTTCTGTGATAATAGGTTTTCGAAGAATGTGCAGTATTCGTTATGGCCTGCTCTCTTTATAAAATATAAAGTTACATGCCACGACTCGCAGACTATTGTAATTTTGTGTTTGATTTACATAAATTATGAATCGTTGCCGCTGTGCATGTATAATTTAGTACAGTTATAGATTATATATACACTATAAAATTCATGCGAAGCATCTTTTGAGGTAAAATATTACAAGAAAGATAATTCAACAATTTCAATTAGCTTTACATGTCATAATATGAATTACATATAAAATGTGTCACAAAACTCTGTACTGACGTCACCATGTGTGTTGTGCCTTCCCAGTGGAATACATTTATTTTCCCGCAGCACATATTATGGCAGGTTTGGCATCTATAGAAGATGATTTCCTTACGACGAAGAAATTCATGATATTCGGCTCGAAAGAAGTTGCGTCTTTCAATAACACAGAAGAATGTCTTTGAAAGGATCCAATATCGAGCGAAAAACCGATCCCCAGGACAAACATTGTAATCCGATTTGGAGCCAATGTTAGAGTAACTTACAGAAGCAGAGATGAGCATAGGATCTCTCTCTCTCTGATGATTATCTGCTGCAACGTTATGCGTTTTTCGAAATTAAAGAGACTTTATGAACACTTACGAATATCCAATTCATGCGTGTGCTTTCAATACCCAGTTTAGCGTGACGTTCATGCAATTAATATTCCGAAGTTCCGCCACTGTCTCTCAGACAGAACACTACATATCCAGTAAAAGATTAATCTTTTAATGCTCTCCAGGGAAATAATCGTTGTTTATTCTGAGAATCACACAGAACCCGCAAGTAAATGGGTTTCGTGTACATTTAAACTACAGACCTGATACATATGCGATTAATGAGTCCAAGAAGGGGCACTCTTAACACAACTCTTTGCAGGACTACGAAATCATTTGATATTGCTTCAAAACTTAAATAAGCCTATGTCACATAGTAAGAGCTGGGATATAGCGATAGGCTACTGGCTGCAGGGCCTGGATTTGATTCTCGGAGGGACTTTCTCTACTCCATATTGTCCAGATAGGTTTGTATCCAATGCGTAACGAGGGACCTGCGCGTGAAGCTGATCACTCCTCTTCATCTAGTGCCGAGGCCAAGAATGGTGGAGCTATACCTCCATTCCACCATACATCTTTATGGCGTGCTGGCGTGGTTCTTAATTAGTTAAGCACACAGACAAGTTAGTCTTGTTACTTTTGAGAATAAGTGGTAATTGAGTTCGTGAAGATTCAGTATGGAATCAAATTTCGTAAGCGCGTATTTTTACTCGCTTCAAAAATGTTTGCCTGCCAGAAGATATAAGCCTTCAGATGAAGATGTAATGAAGATTTGCATGTTGTGTGCTTGCGGAAATGCGGTGATCTACGTTGATTAAAGGAAATTTAAGGCAGTACTGACTGAGAGCAATCTACTCCGCATAACACCCGCACCTGAGCAGGATGGACCACATTGCGGTTTAGAAAAATACACGAGGAATAACTTGGTCATATTTACACTTCATTTATTATTCCTAGGGAAGTAAAACATAGGAGTGTCAACATTCCTAATCAGTCTATTTTTTATTCATTTTCCTCTATAATAGTTCTTACAACAATTAATTTTTATAAAGAATTCACTTCAGTCGGCGGGAAATTTCCGCATTGAGTTACCGTGTCCCTGATTATAAATATGTGTAATTGTACTGCAAGATACCCTTACAATTCATAGCGGAGTTCTTCTTGTAAAGTTTGGGAGTGACATGACACATTCGATTTAGTTGGTAGAAAACACCGTTACAGGTTTATGGTAGGGAATTTAGTTTTAATTTAAGAAATATTCGAATGCCAGAGTTACTTGTCATGATTATATTCGCTCCAACCACGGAAAGGACATTAAGTCGAATGCACGAAGTATTACAAACCCCAACTAGACAAAGAGGGTGCCAGAAAAACTGAACGTAAAGGCTCCGTTATGTGACTCGTTGACGGACACTGAGGCGAAAATGTCCCTTGGTAAAATTTCGACGGCTTTATATTTCTCGATGAAAGTGCGATTAACTTTGAATACAATATGGAAACACTGCGTGTGTTCCCTTTGAAGTTCTGTCAGTATATACTCTCACTAAGAAACTTAGGTTGATGTCTAAAACAGTAACACAAACCAATATCAACTGACAAGTCTTCGACAACTGTCTGTCTCTCACAGTTTCCTAAGGCACTTTCAGACAGAATTAGGAATTGAAGAAGTTATTAGTGCCTGAGAAATGTAAAATTTCGGAAAAGTAGCACGGTATATAATTGCATGGAAATGTTTAATACATTGTTCCATATTTACCACCTTCTGAACTTCTGAACATAAAAATCAATAATCTCTTATGCCAACAACTAAACTAAAATCTTCTCTCTATTATTGGAAAAAGGATTTTAGTTTAATTGAATAGTTGGAGGTATTTTAATTTACGATGGAGAGTCAGTAATTAGATCACAAATTGGCGTAAAATAAAAATATATGATATTCGAACCAGAAAAAGCTATATCTCGACATATACTTACCAGCATTATTACACTAGTCCAATCGCTTTACCAGTGTTTCGAAACCCGCAGCATAAAAGTCCTACTGTATCACCCACTTCTGCATCTCCCTTTATCACCTGCGACTTCTGAACGTCCATGAAAGAAATTCTCAACCCAGTTATGAAATGCTTTACGCGACCCCACGGTAATCAGGAAACATTTCTTTGTTAATATCCTTTGCGTTGTGTCCTTCTCTCAATAAAACCTAACAAGAGAACGTTTCTTTTCGGTAGTACGCTTTTACAGCACAATTGCCATTTCGACCACTGAAACCAGCCTCTGAATATGCACATGCGCACCTTTTAAAAACTATACTGTTATGAAGCTGGACGGTGCTGCTACCTAGTGATACACATAGAAAAACTATTACATCCTTTACAGCTGTTTTACTTCCGTTTGTGACGTATTTACTGACTCTCCCTCGTATATTCAGTGCAAAATAAAATTATGAGAAATAAAACCAGAAAACTTTAAATATAAAGATAAATGGATTCCTTAAAATGCAAGAAAAAATATTCAACTAAATGATTTTCACTAATGAGTTCCAGAAAAAGTAATGCTTTTAAAGTTATCATTATCTGACACATGTTTCATGTTGTAAGTCGAAGTGTGAGGTAGAAGGAATCAAACATGTGCATCTCTTTCGCCAGATCCAAAAGACGAGAGAGTTGTTGAAATTACAAAATTCAACAGAAGCCTCCCCCCTCAAATGCGTACACAAGGTACGTATCGCTTGAACAGTGCGAGAGAGAAACAGAAGAGAGCAACAAGTTAGATTTCAGCTTATCCTCGCATAGTAAAAAGCTTAGGGGTGTACAACATACACCGCATGTCTCAAAAATATGCTCAGAAGAAACGTCACAAAAACTAAAAGTGAAAAGGCAGTGTTTGCTCGTAAATGTCTGTTCCACACAAACGGAGGGCGTTTTAATTTGGCATGTAACAGAAAAATAAATGGTAGCACAAACGTTAATAAAGTTCTTTACTTCCAGTTCCCTCAAAAGAGAAACTACTAAATCTGTTGAACTTGTGACGTTAACCACACGATCTAAAATACAAATACATGGCTTTATCTTCAGAAATATATCTAAAGAAACATACACAAAGAACAAGATAATTACTGCGATACTCCTAGGAATGCAATGAGATACAAATGGACATTTTCAATTAATAAGTTATTAAGTTGGCTAGAGAACTAGTTCGTTTTTTATTTAGTCAGCCCGCGCCATAGCTCAAGCGGTTAGTCCCTGGCTTTCCACCGCGGCGGCTCGGGTTCAATCCCGGGGTCTGGTCAAGTGGGATTTGTCGTGGACAAAGTGGCACTGGGGCAGGTTTTCTACGAGTACTTCGGTTTCCCCTGCCAATCTTCATTCCACCAATTGCTCCACAATCATCCTCATCTATCATCTGGGGCTGGTACAATAGGCCAGAAATGGCCGCAGCACAAGGGACTTAGTCCCACCCCACTAGCAATAAAAAAAGTAGTTATTCAGTCAGTCAATCAATCAGTTGACCATTTAGATAAATGCATCAGAATTGACGACTAAGCTGCAGCATTCAGTCAGTCTATCTCAAAGAACTATAATATCCTAAAGATTTGAAGAAGCTGACTCATATCCGAGTTTCATATTCCCATAAAATTCTTTTATGAAGCGTACGACAGTCGAATAGCCTTCATATGAATTTAGTTGGAACTGAACTCACCCTTTCAAAGTGCTGTGGTTATTTCGAGTAATGGGATATGGGTTATGACATAACGTGCTATTTACCCATTCTAAAAGGGATGAAGCTGAACATTAAACATAATGCCCCAGTAATGTACATAGTTAGGGAGATATAATACCAGAAAGTTGCAGATATTTCCTATAAACTTCCGTTTACAATGATATTCAACTGAAACTTATTCGTAGGGTATGGGTCTTCTGTTATTCTATGCTGTCAATTTGCTTTCAGCAGATTTCATTGCAAGCAATGGAACTTTTGAGTATCGAATAGATTCTGGATGAGATTAGTAAACCCAGTTTATGAGAATGTAAAAGCAATTTGTAATCCTTAAAGGAGTTGTAACCTAGTGGTCTTTAAAATGGTTCCAGAAGGTACTAGATACCCATGGTGAATATTTATCTTTATGACTCTATTTAACAAATCGTTTGAAAACGTTTTAAAATTTAACTGAGTTACGTGTGTATTGGAACAAGAATATCAGTCGGAAATGAGTTCCTTTATGGACTCAGGAGACGAATAAATTTTGAATTCCGTGTTAAGATTCGGCTATCAACAGATTNTTCTTCATAGTCACCGCCGTGAAAGCCTCAAATCTTACAAGAAAGAAATAATTTCACCAGTTATCACATAAAATAAATAAATTAATGTATTAAACTTTCTGAATATTTTGATCGCTCTAGCATATTTTGACATAAGCACGAATAAGTAAATCAACACTCCACGAGCCTGGCTCCTACAAAACAGGAATATTGTCAGGATACTGAAATCTAGGATCATACGGCGAGATGAACATGTAATTAGAATCGGAGGCAAGAAATGAGTACAGAATTTTGACTGAGAATGTAATATGGTGGTAATATTAAGCTGGGTCCCGGACAGTCAGAGGTGGGTGTTCAGCTGTTGGGTTTGTCATTTAGGGCTTGGAATATCCTGGTTCAGCTACCAAAGCGTTACTACACGCAGCTAAATAAACCTTGAAGCGAAGCGGCCACCGCCCGTCACAGAATTGACTGGTCTTCTTTTTGACAATGGATACAAATAAACCGTGACCTGTAGTCCGCAAGCGAACTATACCGACCGAGCCACCGCCGCTTGTCGGCGAAGTTAGTGACAACTTTTGCGGATAGCGGGTGTCACGTGGTCAGCGCAACGGATCCCCACGGCCATTAATCTCGGTTTTCTAGACCGGAGCCGCTATTTCCTTGAAGTGGTTCCTCAATCTGAGGATTGTAAAAATTTTTTATATTATAATAATAGTTTTATATAAAACTGATTTTATTCCGTACGATTTGAGGTCCTCTTGACGGTGTTCATAAAGAGGACTGAAGCTGAAGGTGACATACTCCTGTGAAACATTGACTGACTTTTGTCGGAACACAAGGCGTTATATCCCAGAAGATAAAAAAAAAAACAACTTTAGTTTTAGTTCTCAGGTTGCGAATGGAGGAAGCGCCCTCCAGTTTTTGNTGACTTTTGTCGGAACACAAGGCGTTATATCCCAGAAGATAAAAAAGACTTTAGTTTTAGTTCTCAGGTTGCAAATGGAGGAAGCGCCCTCCAGTTTTGGAGCGAAGTTGCGAATATATTGAATAAGCAGTCGCGGACAGCCGACAAGGCGTGGNAAGAGAATCGTATCAGCAGTTAAGAGGGTGGAATTCGTTAGTGATAGGATATCATATGTAATACTAAAAGGCCGCTGGTGTGATATCATTGTTATGAATGTTCATGCTCCAACAGAAGATAAGATTGATGACATAAAGGACAGATTCTGTGAACAACTAGAACNATGTATTTGATAAATTTCTGAAGTACCGTATGAAAATTTTGTTAGGAGAGTTCAATGCCAAAGTACGGAAGGAAGACATTTTAAAACCAACGATTTGGAATGAGAGTTTGCATGAAATTAGTAATGATAATGGAGCTAGAGTAGTAATCTTTGCCACATCAAAAAATCTTACTGTCAAAAGTACAATGTTCCCACATCGTAACATCCATAAATTTACTTGGATATCTCCTGATGAGAAGATACACAATCAAATAGACCATACTTTGATAGATAGGAGACGGCACTCAAGTATACTTCATGTCCGATCATTCAGGGCAGCAGATTATGATACTGACCACTATTTGGTGGTGGCAAAGGTTAGGGAAAGACTGGCAGTGAGCAAACAAACAACACACAGAGTTCATATGGAGAGGTTCAATCTCAAGGAATTAAATGAGGTAGAGGGTAAAGAGAAGTATTGTGTTGAAATCTCAAATAGGTTCGCGGCTTTGGAAAACTTGGACACTGAGGTGGATGTTAATAAAGCTTGCGAAACTATTAGAGAGAATATTAAATGTCTTCCAAAGAGAATCTAGGTTATTATGAACCGAAGTAGCATAAGCCATGGTTCGGTGAAGGATACTCATAATTATTAGATCAAAGAAAGCAGGCCAAATTACAATCGTTACAGGATCCAAGCGAGTTAAATGGGGATAATCTGAACAATATAAGACGTGGAACCAGCAGGCATTTCAGGAACAAAAAGAGGGAATATCTGAAAGACAAAATTGATGAGCTTGCAATGAACAGTAAGAACAAGAACATTGGAGACCTACATAGAGGAATACGAGTAAATTACTTTCAGAGGGGTTACAAGCCTAGCAGTAACTTAGTGAAAGATGAGAATGGTGATCTGCTTGCAGATTCCCACAACATTTTGAATAGGTGGAGGAACTACTTCTCTCAGTTATTGAATGTACATAGGGTCAGTGCTGTTAGGCAGAGAGAAATCCATACAGCTGAGCCGTTAATACCTGATCCTAGCCCTTTTGAGGTTTAAAATTGTATTGCAAAATTGAAAAGGTTTAAATCGCCAGGTAGTGATCAAATTACGGCAGAACTTATTCAAGCAGGAGGCGAAATATTACGTTCAAAGATCCACAATCTAATTACTTATATTTGGCATAAGGTAAAATGGCCTGACCAGTGGAAGGAGTCTATTATTATACCAGTTCACAAGAAGGGTGATAAAACTAACTTTAGTAATTATCGGGGGATATCACTGCTATCAACTTCATAT
>NW_019724589.1:549791-550388 GCF_002891405.2 Cryptotermes secundus | reverse complement strand
ATATATGAAATTATTGGGGATCATCAGTGTGGGTTTCGACGTAACAGATCGACTACAGATCAGATCTTTTGCATTCGTCAGATGTTGGAGAAGAAATGGGAGTACGATGAGACAGTACATCAGCTATTCATAGACTTCATAAAAGCCTATGATTCAGTTAGGAGGGAATTATTGTACAATATTATAATAGAGTTCGGGATACACATGAAACTAGTTAGGTTGACTGCAATGTGTTTAAACGAAACGTATAGTAAAGTCCATGTAGATAAACATTTGTGTGATAAATTTCCTATCCTGAATGGTCTAAAACAAGGAGATGCTTTAACGCCACTCCTTTTCAACTTTGCCTTAGAATATGTAATTGGGAAGGTCCAGGGACTGAAATTAAACGAGACACATCAGCTGTTGGTCTACGCTGATGATGTGAATCTACTGGGTGATAATGTAGATACCACAAAGGAAAACACACAAACTTTAATTGACGCAAGTAAAGAGGTTGGTCTAGAAGTAAACACAGAGAAAACTAAGTATATGTTACTGTCTCGTCAACAAAATGCAGGACAAAATCATGACATAAAGAGAGGAAACAGATGTTTT
>NW_019724589.1:533672-549716 GCF_002891405.2 Cryptotermes secundus | reverse complement strand
TACCATTCAGTCCAGAACCTTTTGTCTTCTCGTCTGTTGTCCAAAAACATAAAAATTAGAATATCCAAAACTATAATTTTGCCTGTGGTTCTGTATGGGTGTGAAACTTGGTCTCTGATATTAAGGGAGGAGCATAGACTGAGGGTGTTTGAGAGCAGGGTGTTGAAGAGAATATTTGGACCAAAGAGAGATGAATTCATAGGAGGTTGGAGAAAACTGCATAGTGAGGAGCTTCATAACTTGTACTCTTCTCCAAGTATAAATAGAATGATTAAATCAAGGAGGATGAGGTAAGCAGGTCATGTAGCACGAATGGGGGAGACGAGGAATGCGTATAGGATATTGGTGGGAAAGCTAGAAGGAAAGAGACTACAGGGAAGACCAAGGCGTAGGTGGGTGGACAATATTAGTGTGTATCTTAGAGAGATAGGTTGGGATGCATGGGTTGGATAGATCTGGCTCAGGATAGGGACAAGTGGAGGGCTCTTGTGAACACGGTAATGAATCTTCGGGTTCCATAAAATGCTGGAAAATTCTTGAGTAGCTGCACAATTGGCGGCTCCTCCGGAAGGGCTCAGCTCCATGAGTAAGTAAGTAAGTAAGTATCAAAAGTATGATAATGGTGTAGCATTAGTGATAAGATTTTGCTTAGAATGCAGAAAAGTTTTTGTGTAGGGAATTTTGTGTGGCTGAATTAATTATTATTTTCGAGATCTCATGTCCCACCCAACCAACCATCAAGTACCACCCTTGAGAAGTATACCACTGTTGAGAACCACTCCTTTATCCTATAGATTTGGTCCATTATGCTCAATACTTCAGTTCAGGATAATATTAAATGAATTTCAGACCTTTCTTCAAAGTTACTCAACTGTTTCGACATTATGTAGGAGAAACTTTTTCTCATCTGATTCAGCTATATATTTATATATCGGAGCTTATGTTTAAAAGTATAGTGAACGTGGGTTAATGTTAACATACATTTTACATTGTCTGGAACTTTGGGTAAAAATAATTAATTCGCTTAGTAATTGGCGGCTCCTCCGGAAGGGCTCAGCTCCATGCGGCCACTGATTGGCCTACTGTACCTGCCCCGGGTGATTATGATGATGGAGGATTTGGTGGAATGATGATTGGCAGGGGAAACCGAAGTACTTGGAGAATACCGGCTCCAGCGCCATTTTGTTCACCACAAATCCCACTTGACCAGACCCCGGGATGGAACCCGGGCCGTCACGGTGGGAAGCCAGAGACTAACCGCTTGAGCTATGGCGCGGCATAACCTTTAGGTTGTTTTTTTTCCTTGGCACTACAGCCCCAGTTGGCGTAGGCCTATCTCCGTGAACTTCTCCGTTCACTTCAGTTTTCCTAGATCTTACACATTCTGTAGGACTCCTTGGGCGGGTGATCAGCTCGTCGCAAGGCCTCTATCTGTACACAAACACAGAAAAATGCACACACAAACTAAACATCCATACCCTGAGTGGGATTCGAACCCACGATCCCGGTTTCCAAGCAAGCGAAGACAGTGCATGCCTTAGACCGCTCGGCTACCGTGACCGGCATAACCTTTAAGTTACTGCCAATATATCGTAGTTTCCGAAAATTCTGCATTGTAGATGTAATTGTTTGAAAGCCTTAGTTTCGTAAAAACTTCTGGCCATCTGGTTTATCTAGTTTTTTTGCAAGTTATATATATATTTTGTAGTTGATTTGTAGTACACGGCTGGTTCAACTGATGCACACACTTCTGTCGGCTACTGCTGGGCAACCGACACCAAGTTTCTGTGGTTGATGGACTTGTAGTAGGTACTATAGAAATGTAACAGCAATGAAGAACCAGAACTGCGGGATATCTATGAATATTAAACAATTAATTAAAAGAAAAGCGCTGGGACAAATGAAATTTGAAAGTATGTGGACCAACAAATTCTGATTTTAATCAAAACGTGGCGTCGTAATATGATACTGAATTTCTAAGCGACTATTTTCATAGCGAAATGAACTAATGTCAGCTTCAAACTGTGACCCATTTACGTTGAAAGAGCTCGGAGTACCCACTGACCTAGGACTAGGTGGGCCACAGAGTCTAAATGTACGCAGGGAGTGTTCCGTGAACGTACGTATGGTGTAATGGCTGTCCTCCACCTCGTAAACGGTCGCTGTATAAACTGAGCTATCCGGGCTCACAGTAAGTAGAAGACATTCGGAAATTTTCAGTTCTAAATTTCTGGTTTTGTCTGTTTCGCTGTTTTACAAACCACAAGGAAATGACGTCGTCACGGCCGTCCCTGATCTAATATTAACAAAGGTAAATGTTTTTGGTTAGGACAGTATGAGAACAATTTTGTAGAGAGAACTGTAGTATCAGTATCGTAGAGTAATGCAGCTTTCTTCGTCCCCCGCTACAAGGAAATTGGAGATACGGCTCCCAAACCGCCTACGCCGTAGAACATGGACGGAAGATCGTCTGGAATCTGCAGTCGCATTAGAACATGAAGTTAAAAGAAAATGCTGGATGTGATCCTTTTATATCTTCTGATTCTTAAGGTCAGATTACAGAATGGGGCGATATAGCTTCAGGAGAGTTTTCGCCAGTGCTACCGGAGTGGATACTTGACACCCAGCTTCAAACGAGCTTATTGAGTAACTTCAAGTTGCTTTTCAACCAAATGCACTGTGTACAAGCTCTGAAAGGCAGCTGCTGTGGCCTCTTCACCTTTAGGTGCGGGAAACATTCCCGCGTAATTTTTCTTGAAACCGTCAGGAATTTATATTTTACTACCTGATTTCATAAATACATTAACACTGCTACAAGATAACGAATGGGACACGCGGTAGCGTAGTTAGTTGATGTACTATGCTGCAAGCCGAAAGGTCGCTGGTTCGAGACCCGATGAGGTGGATTTTTTCAATTTACATAATCCTTCCAGCCGCACTATGGACCTGGGATCGACTCAGCCTCTGACAAAAATAAGTACCAGGAATCTTCCTGGGGGTAAAGGGCGGCCGGCGCGTAAGGCTGACAATCTTACGGCCATCTGTGAGCCGATTGTCTACAGAAAATGTGGGAGCCTCGACCTCTCATAACCCTATGGGCCTTCACGGCCTGTTATGGTGATAGCTTTAAAAGATAACGAATAGATATGGATTATCCGCCCGAAACTGGAAAATACTGGGGGTATAACTGGACTAACGGAAAGTGTAATTTGCAGTATCAGGAAGAAATTCCGTTAGGTTACGACTACAAAAGTATAGTTAAAAATCCATTCACACTATTTCTTTGTGGATAACTAATATTGTTTTCTTTGCATTTCACTAAACACTCTTCGCATTTTTAATTAATCTGACCGCTTAAACTTCCTTAGTCTACGGATGATAATAATGACGATAGAAAAATAACCGTAATATGATGGGAAAAATTATTACAGTATTATTGATAGCAAAATTTTCGTTTGTGTTTGTGCTGCAATTATATTCAAATAAATCCCTCTTTTATTCCGAACTTTGTCCATAAACAGAATTCCAATACTTTGTTTTATGCCTCAGAGGGCTGTTTGAATGAAGCAAACTGAGTACTTAATGCTTGAACAGACGCCCGGGCCCCTCAGACTGCTGTGTGTCGATTGCGCTAGAATTTCGAATGGACACTTGACGATGAAAGTTTGCAGGAACTCTTCGAGGCTCGATTTCGTACTAGGGGTTGGATGACTGACAAATATTCTAGGATGCTGATTATGCAGCGTAGTTCCGCATGATAATCAGATCAGAGTCGCTTTAATTCACACGCCAACGCAATCTTGATGCCACCTGTTTCTTGAAGAGAAGAGGACTTGATCAATGCAAATACGTGTATATCACACTGCTGCCCACGTTCATGTGTCATGAGTCATTACCTCATCCTAACCAGGTCCTCTTCTGCTTCACACATGAACTGCATGGTTACCAGATGTCCTTAGGTCTCTTCATGTATCGAAATCTAATGTGTTGTAGTGAGTTTTATGCTTTATTCCTTCTGTTTTTCTTCTACTATAAATTAGAATGTTTATCCTTTAATATATGTTTAGCTATATGTCAAAAAGGTAAAGAGTACAGATTTCCCTGTGCTTAACTAATTAAGCACTATGCCATGAAGGCGTATGGGGGAGCGGATGTTTAGATCCAAGTTTTCTTTACCTCGGCACTAGTTGGAGCTGAGTGGTCAGCTTCACGCCACGGCGGCTTTATCCCTGGGAAAATATATTCTGATATCCAGTGGATAGGAGGCTGGGTGGACCCCAGAACCGGTCTGGGTGATGTGGAGAAGAAAAAATGTTTGACCCTACCGAGACTCGAATTTCGGCCCCTCTGTCGTCCAGCACATAACATTCGCTCTCATTACTGTTTCCATAAGAGACTCCCCGGATATATCCTGGTTCATTTCAATTCAGTCCGCACCCTAATGCCCAATTTAGCGAAGTGGTCTGCTACAAATCACTGTCTACACTAAGTTCCTGTCGCGAGCGCTGGGTGTGCAATAAGGTTCGTTAAATATTAAACTGCATTTTCATAAACATGTTGAATACATACGTACACATATTGTCATGCTTTGACGCTGCTAGGACTTATTCGTCCCATGACAAATTTTTTCTCTCTAAATGTTTTACATATTGCCTAAATTCAGTCAGAGCATGGGCTTCGTCTGAGGCTGCCGACTCGTATAAATATACGGTTTAATGAGCTGGGAAATACACAGAGAAAATTTGCAAGTTTGTATCACAATCGAAGTATCTGTTTCTTAATTACGATTCAGTTTCGAACCCTTTAAACTTTAGAATATTTTATTGCAGACGACATCACGTGACTCTGTTTCCTGTTAACCTTTTCCTGTGTTTGTATTACGGGTACTATTTGTTTCCGAGTACCCACTAAGCAATTTAGGTACTTTCGCAATTTTAATCTGAATATTTTTTCTAAGGTTTGTCCCTTCATGAAGGTGCTTCACAACTATGAACACCAAGTAGTTACTATAGGATTCTGATGATGGTGTATAACACACAGAGATATTGGGTTTTCGGACTTTATCCATCGCCCTGGTTCTAAGATAACTAAGAAAAACACGACGTTTCGGAAACTGGATCTGTTTCCATCCTCAGGTGAGGGAAAAGACCTATTCTGTTGGGTCCATTAGAAAGAGCTAGCCTCAATCACTGAACACTGAGATTAGCTCTTTCTAATGGACCCAACAGAATAGGTCTTTTCCCTCACCTGAGGATGTAAACAGATCCAGTTTCCGAAACGTCGTGTTTGTCTTAGTTATCTTAGAACCAGGACGATGGATAAAGTCCGAAAACCCAGTATCTCTGAACTACAAACACCATCTCCCAATTTCTAGATGTTCTTAATATATACACATTATTTCCTAAGAGGATAATTTTCCTTTTTCAGTCCTTTTCAATCCATGGTTTATTTTAAGGTGTTAATGTATTGCCCCCTTGTCCTTTGCTTTAGTTCGTAGCTTTCAATTTTTAGTCTAGGTTAGAATCTACATTCTAGTTTTCTATGCGCTTGCATTGCCTGTTATAGGCCAGTTGCTATCGGAAGGCAATCGAGTAAAGGAATTGAATTGAATTGTTAGAGAAATGCATAAAATTCCATTTCACTATAAAAAATTTCAAGATTTTGCGTATGAATTTAATAGCGCACGTGTTCCAATTTACATTGAAAGGGAATGTATGGAAATATCTGTGTGATGAAGGCAAACAGCTATTTCTTCAACTTATACAGTTGTAGCACTGGAATCTCGCATAACGTTAGTAAATTCCTGGGATTTCTTTCCGCCGGAATACAAAATTCGCATTTTCCAAACTAGGTTTCCTGAACCTCCTGGTTTAAAGGCGATACTCCTTTCTGTTGCAGGAAGCAGCCAGCACTTCTGACACTCCCTTGTGTAAGGCAGCACGAAGCGTTTACACAGAACTGTAGAGTGAAATCACACCCTTCAAAATCTTGAATGTTACTTGACTGTAGATTTCATATGTCATTGACTACAGTTTTGGAAAGGCCAATGTAGGCAGTCATTTATATCTGAAAGATCATGCGGAATGATTCCCCCCCCCCAGTAAACCCGTCTTCTCTTAAGAGCAGAGTCTGCTGAAATTACATCACTGATAACAATACAAGCCTTCTCATTCTGTCCAAACTGATTCCCATATATACGTATATAAAAACCGAATGTTTGCCCTAACAGAGGTTCAATTTCATGAAAAGGTATAATAAAATATTTAGGAATTATCATACGATAGTTTTAAACATAAATAACATTAATTGATTTTATATTTTGATGATGTCTTACAAATACAATTTTCAATAATGTAATCATGGTGAGTTTAAAATATGAAGAGATGGTAAGAGTTGTTATAATTTCACTCATAAGAATCCAGCAATACGTAGGGAAAATTGATCTGTATACAAAATTTACGTGTGTGGTCCCTACGAGTGGAGAAGTCCACTGACATTTAACTGAAAATAATTATTTCGTGCCCTCATTCTTAACCTCCTCTCTCTTTCCTCTACCGCTTTATCCTATCCGGTCACTTTCCCGCTAGAACAGTAATTAAAGTTACGTTTTCCTTCAGATGACACAATTTCGAATATGGAGCTGCCACACCATGTAAGTATTACTACTGGGTGAGAACGACATAGCGCGCACACACGTAGAGACAACATATATGTGGTCACGAACCATTCCTGTGGCCCTGTATATAGAAATAATTGATGGTATAGACAGTGTTAAAAATTAAGTTCCTTTCTTAGCAAGGTACTGCATCTCCGTCAGTCAGTTCAGGAAAGCGGTTCTCTGGAAACAAGAGAAGGCTCGCAACTCGGCTACAGCCTGTGGGCGAAATATCGAGTCATTAAACTTGAAGCAAGCGGTAGACTGTGTTAGCACTGCCCTGGAAGAAGTTAAATAAAACTCGATAACCCACTTATTCTCTGCAGATAAGTTTGTTGCAAAACATAAAGTACGAACGTTTCCTCGCGTTCTCATATGAATCTTAATTTGCGGAATAGCATGCATGAACTGTCTTCGCTCACTCGAAAGCTGGGATCGTGGGTCCGAATCCCACTCAAGGCACGTATGCCTGTGTTGTTTGGGTTTATTCTGTTTTGTGTTGTATTGTGTGTAGGTAGAGGTCTTACGACTGGCTGATCCCCCGTCGAAGGAGTCCTGCCGCTTGTTTATAGGTTACATAAACTGAAAAGCGGCGAAGGTCTAATTTTCTTAGTGGGGGCTGGAGTCCAACTGGGTCCACTCCGCACGGCGGCCACTGATTGGCCTATTGTAGGCTGCCCCGGCTAATTATGATGATGGAGAATTTGGTGGAATGAAGATTGGGGAGGGAAACCGAAGTACTAGGAGAAAACCCGCCCCAGCACCACTTTGTCCACCACAAATCCCACTTGACCAGACCCGGGATCGAACCCGGGCCGCCGAGGTTGAAAGCCAGCGACTAACCTCTTGAGCTATGGCGCGGTCAGTGGCGAAAGTCTAACAGAGGGTTGTACAGCAATAATAATAATAATAATAATAATAATAATAATAATAATAATAATAAGGCAGGAAGATTAATGACAAGGATTATTACCGATTTCTGATTTGTTTCTCTCAGTTTATAATTACATCTCTTCTGTCAATGTGGTCATAATTATTAAAATCCACAAACTGAGTTTGAAATATGGATCACTTCCCAACACTTACCTGACAGTCTGCAAGGGTTCCTCATAATAGCAAAACCTTTTCTCTTTCGAGTGCAGTAATTCACTTACTGCGTCCCTTGAAGCTACTCTGCATGTAATGACAACTTCGTCACTATACGCGGCGGGGGCCAAATGCCACTAACCGTTTCCAGGAAACAGACATTTCTGTAAAGTTAAGTTAACTACTTAATATGCATGATATGCTATAGATATGACAACAAAGTATCCTTCCTCGAGATGACCAGTGAACTGCTTGGTTCGGTCGACTCTGAATGTCAGCGGTAATGTTATTTTCCTTTTACAAAATTGACCCGAACTGCTTACACGTTCAACTCTTTGGTTGGCAATCGATTGATAAAGATGTTTCAGGAAATGTAATAGGGATTAAAAAGAACGCAGTCTTCTGGGATGTGGTGCCGTGTAGATACTGTTTGAACTGACGTTTCGGAAGAAAGTATCACCTCCATCTTCAGGATAGAAAAATCAGCGAGCGAGGAGCCAGCGTGAGCAGGTGGCTGCAGGCTGAGCCAGCAGTCGAAAATATCCAGCTGTATAAATACAGAGAGGGAGGGAGATTTGGCCTCGTGGGAAACCAATAGAGAGGAGAGGGGAAGGATCTGTATAGATGGGCGAAAAGGTAATAGAGAGCGGGTCAGATTCGGTATAGGATTCTTATAAGTGAAATAAATGAATAAGCTGTATCCAGTCCACAGCCACATGCTCATGCTGGTTCCTCCCTCACGGATTTGTATACCCTGAAGATGGATGTGATAAGTTCCTACGAAACGTCGGTCTGAACAATATCTACACGAAAACACAATCAATAAAACGACATTCTTCATTGTAATCGCTGTGGAAACCTCAGATGTTATATAATAGGTTTTAGATTTATCTCCGTGGTCTGACACCCTGATGCTGTTAATTAAGAAATTGTTGAAACATGTAGGACATGTTCAGTATTTTACAAATGCTCCTCTTTCGGAGAATTTTAATATGTCACTGAACTTGATGTTAATTTATTAATAATATAAATACACGTATGTTTTTACAAAAATAATAATTGTATTAATTATAACATATTAATCCGAATTACAGCGTGTCTTAGCAATAAACATACCTGCGGTCATTCTTTGTGTCTGAATAATAGAAATTAACAACTGTAGTAATTTATAATATGGTTTATATATGTATTATGAATTATGAACAACAGTGGAAAATTTGATATACTATTAAAGCTACAGGTTTATATTCGGGACGTCTTCGGTTTCAATTTCGACCGGGCTCCCAGTTGTCCTTTGCTAAGGCTATTAGTGGCTCTCCTGAACCTGCAGCATCTTTGTAAACAGATCATCACCGTCTCATCCTACATAATTACCTGCTCAAGATTTGTGTTCTTATAAAAACGTAAAAGGTAAAGCTATCCCTGTAACAGTCTGTGAAGGTCCACAAGGAAGTGAGAAGACGAGGCTCCCACACTTTCTCTTAGACACTCAGCTTACAGATGACCGTGAGGTTGTCAGCTTTACGCGCCGGCTGCCCTTTAACCCTAGGTACTCATTTCTCTTACAGGCTGTGTCGACCCCAGGGCCATATTGCTGCTGGAAACACAGGTAAATTGATAAAATTCAATGATCTCAATGGGACTCGAACTCGCGATCTTCCAGCTTATAGCATAGTGCCTCAATAAACTACGCTACCGCGTGTCCCATTCTCTTCTCATAGCCAGTGGATGTTATGCAAACTATGTAACTGGAAGGGTATCATTAATTTTCTAGGAATCGCACAACATTACCACATATTCACCGCAGCGTGTTTATTAGGAAGAGGATAGACACAGAGGCTCGTTGCATGCAGATGAAGTGTGAATAGACGTTAGGGCCAATAAAATAATTGAAAACGTTCTAGACCACACCGATGCTTACGCCAGGCAACGCAAAGAAATTACCACACAAGAGAACCAATTAATCCTCAAAGAACACGTAAACATAAAAGTAAACACGAGGCACACATTTTGAGAAAGACACAGTCAATTTAAAGTAAATACAGTCTGGAATTGCGTGAAGGTTTTTAGGGTCTCTAATGTATTTCAGATCTAGAAGAAACTTTTCTAGTACAAACTTTGCTGTTCAGAAGTTTCCGGTCTGAGTTCTGAGTAAATCGAATCAAAACAAGACCCCTATTGGTACACACACAGTGCAGCGGTTCTGTGGAATATCCGTACAAAGTTTGGACTGTACAAACCCACACTCCACTTGTCGACAGATGTACAAACCCACATCTCGCACACGGCTCTATCGACTCATTCAACGGAAGGACCACAACAGGAAGGATTCTCTTTAGGTTCTCATGTCCAATTCATGAGCATTCGTAACAAATGAGGCAAGTGAGAGGAGCTTTTGACCGACGCAGAATAGCGTCAGTTCCGTCAAGAACTACTCTGTTTATTTAGCGGCACTTAGAACAGTCAAATAACCTTCCTCCTTGCTAAAAATTCAAAGCGTTTGTTGTGTCTCCCCTTCATATCACAACCACCTTCAGAAGAGCTTACATATAACATAGAAAGCGGAATTACTTATTGTGACGCATATTTCCATTGCTAGGCAAAGACTTGTTAAAACTTTCTGGAGATTACGCTCTCAAAAATAGAAGGATATACGTTGCTGGGTAACGAACCGATAAACACGCGGCTCTAACAATATGCGACAAGAAAGAAAGGAGTTGTCTATGTTGTCCGCGCCGAGACTGTTTGCTAAGCAACTGAGTAGTAACACGTCTCTACATCAATAGAGGAGTCGTGTTTTCTGTGCTGCGTGGGTCGAAACGACGATTGACTTTCAACAGTCTACATAACTTTATATCCCAGAAGATAGAACTATGCAAGTCTCTTCTCAGTGCTGTTCTAATCATACTACAAGAATAACGCTGTCGATTATATCGACTGCTCCACTTACTGAACCATATCGTACATAAAGGAACGCAAATGTATAAAGCATAGACAAAATAATAAAGTAATGTTACAGAAAAGATAAACAAGACGGCCATAAATTACTCATTACATTTCAAATTACATAAATCACAAGTTTTAGAGATACTGGAAAACGGTTTGCTTTGTTCGAAAGAACCGCTGAATTCTATTTTTGTGTGTTAATTGATTGTCCGGCCGATAGGGGCACTGCTGAAACGGACGCAGCTGACGAAGGCAAAATGGTACTTCCTCCCCCGTCCCCTCCCCTGCAAAAAGCAACGGCTATGTTGTGGTGCAAAATCAGTTATTCAAGTGGAATGGTAAACAGTCACAATTGCAGGATTTGGAGTTCAGAGTCCCCACATGCAGTCCGCCAATACGAATTGGAGAGCCCCACACTGAACGTATGGCCGAGGTTGCCTATATGGAGTGTCTCTCCTATAACTTCATAGCGTTCTCGTGTCTTACGTGTTGGAAGACAGAGATGTTCTCCCTTTCTCGTCCCTAGAACTTGAACAGACATAGAATGCACAAGGATGTCTCTACCAAAGTCCCTCTGGATTATCGTATTTTTAGGAAAATGGATTAGTCATTAAATGTTGTTAATTATTCTAATAAAGGTAGTTAAGGAGGGTAACAACATAACGAATTTCCACTGAGAACACAGTTCGACCAATAAGCCAACAGAAAGATGATAATTGTGTAATGCGTATTCAGGCAGTTAATAGTCAGTAGCTGGATTCTTTCCAGGGCCGGTCACAGTAGCCGAGCGGCCTAAGGCATGAACTGTCTTCGCTCGCTCGGAAGCCGGAATCGTGGGTTCGAATTTCGCTCAAGGCATATGTGTCTGTGTGTAGGTAGCGGCCTTGCGAGTGGCTGATCCCCCGTCCAAGGAGTCATACCGACTGTGTAAAGGATTAAGAAACAGAAATATTCGCCAATGTTCAACAAAAGGACTATAGATAGATAGATAGATAGATAGATAGATAGATAGATAGATTACAGAGCCTGTCCCGAGACGGCGCCATTTTACGGAATGTCTAGCATCGTCAGTGGACGTCGAGCTGCTAGCGACGATGGGTGCAGGAAGAGCATGGAGGACGCTAGTCACTCTTACTTCTCAGCAAGGAGGGCAAGTGGGGTAAGGTCTCTGGACCCTGTCCACAGTCTAGCGGTGCTCAAGATGACAGCGTTCGCATGCTGATTCAGGTCGCTGCGGACAAGAAGTGGAGGCATGAGTCACATTTCAGGAAACATGATCGTTTTTTTCGTAGGTACAGGGCACCCCACCAAGTGGGGATAGCTCAGTCGGTATCCCAGCTATGCTAGGGCTGCGTGAGCGAATAATGTGGGGTTCGATTCCTGGCAGGGGCAAGATAATTTTCGTGTCTTCATAGAGTCCATACCGGCTTTGGGGTCCACTCAACTTCTATAAAATGGGTCTCGGGCTATTTCCACGGGGATTGAGCGTAAGTCCACTCACTTTTATCTGTTGCCGAGGGAAAGAGCTATACATCCACTCGGTCACAATTCTTAGAGACGTGATGCTTTATTATTTACGTTTCACTTACGTCCCGTCCCGCACTTCAGCGTGAGTACTGTCGGCAATATTTGCCCACGAGTTGCTCCCTACATTTCATCTCCAGTACAATTTTCCTCTCCCGACATGAGGTTGGCGTAATCTTCCGACTGAACCGTAGGCACTTCCTTTCATCCACAATTTAAATCAACGGAAACGCTTTCAGGATTCTATACTATATAAATCTTAATTACCATTACAATTCGTAAATGAATCTAACATTCTAGGAACGAGACTAAGTTATAAGAATGACAGACAAATAAAACATTAAGGTTTAAATGGTCCTTTCTGGGAAACCGCAGTAGACTTTTTTTATGTGAACGCATAGGACTATGAAGACTTCAAGCAGCTATGCTTAGAGACGAAACAGAGATACAAGCTGAAGGTATGACAAAACAAAACTGAACAAGGTCTCGCAGCTGTTACTCCACTCTGTGTGCTATTGCCAAGTGTGCAGGAAGGCATCTGAATTCAAATTGTCGCTTAGAACTTTAGTTACATCGTGCCAAACATGTCGAGAAGCAGTGGATCAGAATGTAAGGAAATACAAACATTTAACTGTGTTGCTTCACAAAAACATAGCCCACTAGACGCATCTAACTTATTTTCTTTTGGCGCTACAGCCCCAATTCGGGTCTTGGCCTACCTCCATCAAACTCTCCGTTTCATTTCGGTTTACTTAATCTTAGACATTTCGTAGGGGTCCTTGGGCGGGTGATCAGTTCGTCATTAGGCCTCTACCTGTACATAGACACAGAAAAAAGCAAACACACACATAAACATCCATATCCTGAGTGGGATTCGAATTCACGATCCCGCCTTCTGAGCGAACGAAGACACTAAATGACTTAGATCGCTCGGCTGGCCGCGCCATAGCTCAAGCGGTTACTCGCTGGCTTCCCATTGCGGCGGCCCGGGTTCGATCCTGGGTCTGGTCAAGTGGGATTTGTGGTGGACAAAGTGGCGCTGGGGCGGTTTTTCTCCGAGTACTTAGGATTGCCCTGCCAATCTTCATTCCACCAAATTCTCCATCATTATAATCACCCGGGGCAGGCTATAATAGGCCAATCAGTGGCCACCGTGCCAAGTGGATCCAGTTGGACTCCACCGCCACTAAGCGAATTTAAAAAAGAATTCATTTTAGACCGCTCGGCTACCGTAACCGGCTCGCATGTCACTTAATCCTCTATACTAAAAGGCACAATGAGCACCCCGGATAAACAAAATGCCCACAAATACTCATGCACGTAACACACACACCGTCTATTATTCCAAAGACACAAGCTGATTTGCAGAGCGCTAGGGAGCCCGACATGTTCCGGATAAAACCAAGTTTGTCTCTTGACTGTGGTCCTAGTATTTTGATTGTAGTTTTACCTTCTTATTCCTCAAATTTCCAGACATATATTACGCCATTATTACACGGTAAGCCATGACATCGTCTCTTCACGCTTGTACTGCTCGTGTAAGTAAATTCTTCTATTAACATTTGATACTAACCTCTTTAGTCGAAACACAGATATTAAATAGCCTAACAGTGAAGTAATTAATGAAAGTATTGAGGCTCGCACGCCCCTCATTAGAGTTAAGCAGAACGCACCAATAAAAAGGCTCGGAATTGAGCAAGTCTCCGCGCTGTGCCAATGTACGCGATACGATCATTGAATTGTGAAACGAATTCAGGCTAATTCTGCTCTGCGATATTCTAATGACTTACGTCTGCATCAACATATTATGTCCTGTACAGTACGTGACCATATTTTATAAAGAGACGTACACAGCAGCAGGAGTACAATAGGGGCGCACGGAAAGTTTATGTGGATGTCATTTACAGAAGGCTGGATATGGCAGCGCCTGGCTGCAGCAACCCGCGCATTGGCTCCTGGACCGCGCAGTAAGGTACACCCGGAGCACATGCCAATTGCGCCGATACATGTTTAACCGCTCTCTGTAACCGTCCTCTGTAGGGCCCTTTACGTTGGGCGTCACTTTTCCTCTCCTACCTTTCTCTGGCCCCTTGGTTGCTGGTTGCAGTTGCTCCTCTAGCCGTTCCCTCTCACCTGTTGGTACTCCGAGTTTGCAGGGTGCTGCTGCGTCCTTCTTATCCAGTTCTGCTTCCCTTTTTGTTGTTGTTGTTGTTGTTGTTGTGGATAATTGTTCGTGGAATATGGGTTACCGGAATGCTGCGCGCCAGTAAGCTTACTGTAAAGGCTTACATTTCGGGAAAAAGGGGGGATGAACTGGAAACTACAGGTGATAGGTACCGCATTCTCACTAGAGCGATGAGATTCTGTCTCAGGGTGAATACGGGCCTCGCGTCAGCGGGAAAGAGAAGAGTGTAGGCACTACCACACACTGTTTAATTAGCAGATCTTGATATACATGTAACAGCACTTGTTGCATTCCCTTAAAACACCTGGAAATCGCTCAAACGTTGGCGACCGGATCCCTGGCTAGGTATTTAGTGACTGCTTCTTTTAGCACAACACATAGAATTACACTTTCACTTAAACTTTTAACACAAAGTAAAATTCACATTAAATTTTGAAGAGTTATTCAGAGATTGTTCCTGCAAACACTTAAACATAAATTTGTTTTAACTTTGACTTTTCTTTAAACCAAACTGCCAGCGACGCTAGTTTTCGGCTGTACCCTTGGAGGGTTGTTCAGAGACCTCTCTCGCAGACTGACTCTGCTTCGAAGCAAGAAATCTTCACGGCTTCAGCTCCGCCTCCAAGTTACTACCCTAATTTCGGCTGATTGGAACAATTCGAATTTAATGAGTTAACCATAATTTTCACTGCTCCAATCACCTAACTTTAATTTGGGACTTTGGACCTTAAAGTCTTAACGTCGTTTTTGACAGCTGCTTGAAAAATTATACCAGTAGCGTGGGTTGCTGGCCTTCCCACTTTTGACTTACGGGGTTCAAAACCTGTCAAGTGTAACTTTACCAAAGGATCCCGCCGGTCAACTTTCGAACTGAATTTCCAAGAAAACTCTGCGGGGTGCTTCCTGCCTGGTCTTTGTAGCAGTGAAGGAGGCCCTATTCTTGAAACCAAGAATCGGGCTAAGTCACCCTTTAATGTTCCTTGCTACATCTTATGCTTAATTACTATAAAAGGAATACTGATTACAAATAAAGCTGGTGGTGTCAGTGGTACGGCTACAATGTAGAGCAGTGATTCTCAATACCCCTGAGCCCCCCTGACAAGAGAAAATACTCTCAGGCCCCCAGCCTGTTTCTTTTTATCAAAATTGAAGCCATGGCGTATTTGAGGTTTTATTCAGTTTATTTTGTTTTTTCTACATACTACGTATTTAGCAGTTTCTGTATTCAGAATTAAAGTATCACAATATTAGGCCCACAATAAAAATTAGTTTTAACACTTGTAATTAACCAAAATATGTATTGAAATGAAACGATATTTAACTAACAAGTATTTAATTTTTTCTGCAAAGAAAATCAAACATTAAATTTCAAAGTTCAGTGTGATTGATGGGCCTGCTTTTGAGAACAAAGTTTATCAAAACGTGGTGTAATATCAGAAATGGCCACTTTTTTTAGCAATATTTAGCCTTGAACGATACTTTGACATTATAGCTGCCAAAACAGAAAAGCCTGTCTCGCATAAGTAAGTTGTTGCGAAAGGAATCAGGATTTTCAATGCTTTTTGGCTCAAAGTTGGGAATTCCTTGCCAATATGTATCCAGAACTCCAACAAAGACAATTTCTTAAATTTACTTTTTAATGAAGTAT
>NW_019724589.1:502344-533437 GCF_002891405.2 Cryptotermes secundus | reverse complement strand
AGTTTAGACTTCAGAGGATTTGTCTTGATAACATTGACGGTTTTTACAACCGTCTGCAGCGCTTCCTGAAGGGATGGGCTGAGTTCTTTAGCTGCCAGAGCCTCCCGATGTATCATACAGTGAGTCCATACTGCTTTGGGAGCAACAGCTTCAATTTTTGCTTGTAATCCAGCACGGACTCCAGACATTGAACGAGCTCCATCTGTACATATGCCAGTGCACTTATCCCATGATATTCCATTTTCATTGAAGAAAATATTAATCATGTCGAAAAGGCTTTGAGCTGTTGCTCACAGAGAAACAATTCCTCTCGCATATTACACTCACCAACAAAACGAACGTGCGCATTCAAATGAACATCTTTATGAATATCAGTTGCTTCGTCCACTTGAAGTGCAAAGCACTTGTTACGCAACTTCTCAATTAAATGCTGACGTAAATCGTCAGAAATGTCTGAAATTCTTCTACAAACTGTGTCATTAGAGAGGGGGATATTTTTCAATTGTTGAACATAAGAGTCACTGAACATTGTTGATAATATGTCAATCGCTGCTGGTAAAATCAGTGTTTCTGCAATTGTGTGTGGTTTCTTGAATTCAGCAATTTTATGAGAAACCTGGTAAGAGGCTAAAAGGGCCTTAGAAGTCACATTTGTTGTTTTAGCAAATTTCTTTTGGGTGGACTTTAAACCACTAAGCTTTCTAACAAAAAAACTTTATGTATATACTATATGTAAACTTCAGATGTTTGGTTTCAAGATGTCTCTTTAATTTATTAGGTTTCATACTATCTGCAGCTAAAATACTTATACAGATTACACATCGCGGACGTTCTTCATCATTGGTCACAGTTTTCGTAAAGCCTAGTGATAAATAGTTCTCATCGTACCTTCTCGTTTTCACACTCCGAGTAGCTGCTTTCCCACCACTAGTTGAAGGAGCACTGGTGTCTTCATTTCTATCACTAATCAGGAAACGCTTCATGATCAGCTGTTCATAATCAAGTCAACTTCAAGAGGTAAACAAATCAGCACAACTGCACTGAAACGTTGAATGCATAAGAATACAACATCAAACAGGCATACCCGTCGATCACCATTGAGTCTGACGACAAACTGCCTGCTCCCTACCCAACAGGCGCCAATGAGATGACATAAGTCGCTGCTTTCACCTGCGCGTGTACAGTGCTGCCTGGAAGAGGATGCGGCTGCTGCCGAACTACCAACACTGTCTCTGGCATAAATTAAAGCCTGTACTCATCAAAAGTTTTTCTATATTTATTTTTTTTGTTACTTTTCTAATTGATTTAGAGCAGTTATAATTTTTATCTGTAGGAAAGTATGCTGCGGCCCCCCTCCCTTTCAAGCACTTCGCCACCCCCTGGGGGTCGCGCCCCACAGTTTGAGAACCACTGATGTAAGTGATAAGCGTTTGAGAGTTTTGAACCTCCTCGTGTTCGTTCAGTACATTTATTTATTGACATTTAATGGTAATAAAATTATTATACGTGAATTTTTTACGCAGATTCTAGGTAGGTATGTATGAATGAATGAATGTATAAGGGGTGGGCCTTCTCGGCCCTTGCACCGCGACCTACAGTGCTCTATTGTGCTTTTCTAGGTAGATAGGCAAGATTGAAAATTATTTGGAAACAAGAAATAAAGAAGATGACAGAAAAATGAAGATATTCAATGATATATTGGGTTTCTGGACAGCTGGTAATTTAAAACTGCTGCCTAATATCAGACACTATCCCGCCACTTGCCTCGAAGGGACCTGGGATAACTGCGAAAGACCTCAATAACAAACTTCACCACTTGAGCAAAGTGAGGTTTCCAGTGCTTATTCTCGGTCCATGTGTGAAAGTGACGGGATAGTAGACCTACCTCAAAGCTGGCCACAAGTGCTTCCCCCACATCCTTCCCAGTTCAATAATTCACTAATCAGCTTAACATTCGACATTTATAATCTGATTTATTGCCAACGCCTTTAATTAAACTATAAAAATATCCATAAATTAGACAGACGTAAGGGCAAAACGACACCATAATCCTTTTCTTCCTTATTAATTGTTGGCAGCGGTAGCCGAGCGGTCTAACGCATGTACTGTCTTCGCTCGCTTGGAAACCGGGATCGTGGATTCGAATCCCACGCAGGGCATGGATGTTTAGTTTGTGTGTGTGCGTTTTTCTGTGTTTGTGTACAGGTAGAGGCCTTGCGATGAGCTGATCACCCGCCCAAGAAGTCCTACCGAATGTCTTTGAACTCGAAAAACCGAAGTGAACGGAGAAGTTCATGGAGGTAGGCCTAGGCCCACTGGGGCTGTAGTGTCAAGAAAAAAAAATGTTGGCAGAAGTCCCCGTTCGTTCCGCGATATATGGTTGCTGTCCCTGTCAGTGTCGTAACTGCAGTTGCTAAAACTTGAAACATAGAAAGACAATTAAAATAAGTTGAAATTCACTCATGTAATTAAGATGAGATTGAGAATAAGGGTTTGAATATTATTGAAAAAGTGCGCCTCGATGTTTGCGAATTTGTTCAACAGCCGAGGCTGCCGTACATATTGGCAAGAACACGGAGTAGCTTTCATAATAGTTACCGGTGCCATCCATTTTGTCTCGTGTTCCTTCCCTTTCTCGCTCCCACTTTGGAGCACAAGGCTGATCTCTCAGTTTCATTGATTATTTTTGCAGAGACGGTGGAACTGCTTAGACGGGTGACCAGCTCGTCAGAAGGCCGCTACCTACACAAGGACAATACAAACAGAACAAACGCATAAGCATACCAAACATCTATGCCTTTTGAGCGATTCGAACCCACGAGCCCGGCTTCAGAGCGAGCAAAGACAGTATATGCCTTAGACCGTTCCGCTACCGTGACCGGCTAGTCCAGTTTAGGACAATAGAAATAGGAGAGTTACGTAAAATTTATACAGAGTAGAATGAGCAATTATTCAAAATGAGACTACACAGAACGCCCGGAGGATGACCACATTTAAAAAACTTTTACGGAGAAAGTCAATGAAGCTGAAAGAGTTCGGTGTTTACCATAGAAAAGAAAAACCTTGGAAGCTTTTTTATGCAACATGTTATACCAAGCAAACATCTGTATGCGCATGCGCCAGATTCAGTGACAACGGAGAGATCGCCGAAGCCAATCCGCATTTTCCCTAAGAATGGAGTACAACCACGTAAGTCGCTCCAAACTTCCTTTGAACGCTTGTAATTCATTTTGTTCCTGCCATTCAGTAAACGCAAGCACGCACGCACACACACGAACACAGCTTTCTGTTGTTACGTGTCATTCTCAGCTCACCTGTCAATTGCTGAACACTGCGATGTGTTTGATGTCTCCCAGTCCTCGGGCAATGGCACAATGTTGTACTTAGCTTAAATAAGACTGCCAAAGATTCTATATTATATAATAAAACCACACTGTTTTCACTTTATTGATTTTCATAATAAAAGTATTTAAAATGTGATTATTCTTCCTCGAACGCTGTCTATAATTACTAGAGAGAGTTGTACTAAACATTGTAAATGTTTTGAGTCGTGTAAGTACAACTACCTTGTAAAGTTTTTCTAGCTTAGAAGATTTAAGATGATTCGGACCATTAATACTGTTATAATTATTTTGTGCGTGTGGGAGGGAATATAATTTCCTGCAAAAGAGAACTCCTATAGTTTCACAAATATGCTTCGGTGTGTGGCACAATGTGCTCCTCGCGCCTCTTAGCACACCTATTGTTTAAGTTCTGGAGCCTCTGGCTACTTGGGAAGTACGGCTATGCCGAAACACGCGTGAGCCTCCGATATGAGCGGTGCTGCTTTAAGAGCAGACGTGTTAAGAGCACTGCTTGTCTTTTGTGCTTATGTTTGTAGTACACAGCTGAAGCAGTTATATCCACCTTCGCCAAAAGGACTATTACACCTTTCACAGAGTACTCCAGCGTTTATGTCTCATTGATTATGAAGTTATTACAACACGCCGCTCCAACTGCATAGGCTTAATAGAGACTAATGACATGAGAGCGGAATTTGTAAGTAAAAATGAATATTGAATCTGTTTCTTGTAGTTTATTCAACGCTTCTACCGAAAAATTCGGAAGGCGATGAATACCTTAGTCGTAATATCCGACAAATTTGTCGGCATTAGGATAAGTTTAATCCGAAACGCAAATTCACAACCCCAACATCTCACCAATCACTCGGTGTTGGTAGTTTCCTGCTCCAACGGTTAATTCCTTCAGTGGAGCAAAATGGCGTCAGGCTTCGTGCTAGTGAGTCTGTTTTAAAATTCAGCTGTATCTCAATGTGAAGTCCTTTTGAAACCCACATTCGTAAGCATATAAATTATTTCAATCAAGAACACACGTTTTGAAGTTTCTTCTGGATCATCTGGATTAATAATTCTCAGTAACGAATTTGTCTGTTAATAATATTTGTGAATTCATTTATATATGAGTCCGGGTTTTATTACTATCGAAAATTTTGTCTTAAAAAACAAACTTATTCCAAGAGTCTAATAAAATTTGATGTGCTTCATTTTTTCCTTGAATGTTATACGATTTTAGTTATTTTATCAGAATATATAGCCAAATATGTTGGTAGATATTTTGAATACTTGCTTATGCTCCGCGACACACAAAATATGATAAAGAAATAATGAGCGCAAGATCTCGTAAAAAGAAACCGGTATGTTGACACGTTCCAGTCTATCAATGATGAGGTCATATGACCCATTTCGCTTCTGATTTAATACCTCACAAATTAATCTCTGGTGTATATCTTCTTATTTTTTAATTCCTTCCCTTTTTCACAAATATATATTCTAGGGATTTTAAAATTATCCTTATCGATAAGCGGGTTCGGATCAAATCCCAATTTTGATTTCTCAGCTGCAAGCAAACAGATCTGCGTGATCTACGTTAATCTCTTACGGTTTTACGAAATTAAGGTTGCTGCGTGTATGCTTGGGCAGCACTTGTGCTAGGCAACAGCAAGTTTGTGTTAGTTAGGGTCTAATGAATAGAAATAAGTTAGAGGTAAGTATAAGTATACAAAACACGTGCGTAATATTCAGAGTTCTGAAGGTTGCAATGTCGAGTAAACAGATTATTCCCTCCTATTTAGGCCAGAGAAACTAAAATATATGACATTTTTAAGAGAGAAGTTTGTAGAGTTCAAAATTGTTTCCACCCATTTAAAGCAACACAAACATTCAAAATGAATGGTAAATTTCTTATGTATGTATCAACCTTCCTCAATTCTCTAGATAGGATTAGCTGCACTTTCTACCAACTTCGAAAGAGCTGCGTCATAGGAAGGAAGGAAACCCAGGGTAGGATCTCAATATAAGAATTGCCGGTCAGGAATTAAAATGGTCACTCCATGAAATCCGATCAATAGTTCGTGGTGCATAGGTAGAATAGACAGCGACTGAGCAAAATCACCAATAGCTCTAGGACAATACCGCCTCTCCCTCAGTCCCGAAAAGGCAACAAGAGCAACGCTACTCTCCTCCGTAAGTAGCAAGTCTGCTGAAAATAGAGTCTAGTGAAGTTCTTGATGATCACGCAAAGTTCTGACTCCCTATCTGATAATTGTACCGCTTGAAAGATGCTATAGGCTTAATGTGGTGCCTCTTGTGACGAGCTGTATTGCACTGTGTTGATGCGACGTCTGTAGGTCTCTTCATCCCTCTGAAAGGATAAGTTCTCCTTCACTCGTATTGATTCTGGAGAAGTCCCAATTGCGGCATACTCACACAAACACACGCTCTGCAGTCCAGCACTTCCTGTGGAGAGACCTCTTGTCCTTCTGCAGATTCCAAACTTTAAACTCACTCCTACAATTCATTCCGACCGAACACTGTGAACTGTTTCACATTACGGTCGCCTCCCTCAGCCCTTCAGCAGTCACGACTTTCTTCAGTGCTTCAAAGCATTCTCTCTTCTACTGACTCGCGGACCGTTGCGACATCGTTTTCCAAATGGCGAACCTACAAGCGGAACTCAGGTCTTAGTTAGTGGAGAAGAGTCTAATTTGATAAATACGCTGTCATTTTATTGGTCAAGATATTCCCAACCTTTTATGGGAGTTGATGTTTCGTTATAATGATAGAACTGAAGCCTGTCCTAAACCATTTCCTTATGAAAGAAGTGGTGGATGTCTGTGTTCTTGAATATGTCCTTCTGTCACTGTCTAGGTCGTTGAATTCTGCGCGAGGTCCTTTGAGACCTGTCAAAGTATATAAGATGTTTATGATGAAAACTTGTCAGACACATCAGATCCTCGGTTGGAATGCAGCTTTCTGTCGTCAGTTTACTCAATACATTTGCAGCCACCTTCAGCATTCAGAGGTCCTCAGATCCAGCACAAGCCTGCGGACATGCCACACCATGCTGTCGAGGACCACACTTTAAGGTGGAGTTGGTAGCAGGAGTGGGTAGCATTCGTGCTTCCTTTTTGGTGGCTTCCTCGAACAAGTCTCGGTCCGAACACTTCCTATTCTGGTAGATATTACTCGTGACTTTCTTCAGTCATTCAAGGCAAATTTTTGGATAGCACATCCATTCAGATGGCGACCGTCTCCTTCCCAATACGCTCGAGCGCATGATTCACTACTCACCATACTATACATCGCCATTTGTTCTGCCAGCTAGTAACATCATTACAAGACTTAAATAAACAAGACAAAATTCTCTCTTACACGAGGAAGTTAGACTCAACATAAAGTGAGTGCTAGAGTGGAATAAATCATTGCACATGCATAAAGTGAAAAAAAAGATACTGGTCACTCTTTTGCCACTGTTACAAACGCCGTTACTACTAGATCTACACCTTGCGATGTTTGTGGTTCTGATAACATTATTCGGCGACTCCATTCTCGGATATTCTCGTCAGCTTCAGAATTAAGTACAAAGTGACAAAGCAACTATAGGTACGAGCTGATATTGTCACTTTGTCTGTTACAATGGGCCATGTCTTCTACTTGAATGGCTCAGAAGTAGAGCCTTCAGGCCCGGCATACACCCCTCCTTCAACCCCCTCAGGCACATTAGTCGTGACTCTTTTACGGTTGTGTCACCGTCCCATTTTGCCACGTGATTTTCCATTTTTCCAATGTCTGGAAAGGAAGGAGATATGAAAACAGTCTTTGCTTACCCCCGGTCGGCGAAGCAGGTACCAAATTCTATTTCGGCCTGGCTTCTCCAAATTGTGTTTCGATTCTTTGCTCCGGCCGTTAAGGCAAGAGTCAACTTTAATGTAGTTTTCCGTTGTGGATGTAGCGGCGAGGTTTTCTGTTTGGTATTGAATTGTTATTTTTGTGGGTTTGATACTGCCCCTTTAGTGTTACTGCATAACCACATAAGTGGGTAACATTTCTATCTGGGTCGTTACGTTGTTTTGGTGATTTTCTAGGTCTGGAGTAGGCGGACGGCTCCGAGGGATTACTTTACGTTATTCTGTTTTCCAATCGGGAGCGACCAAGGTTGTCACAGTCGAGGTTTTGTAGCTGTTGCAATACATGTCTTTATTACTGAAGATGTGATCAGAGTCACTATCAGTTTCTTACTGTTCTGAGTTGTATGTCATGAATTTTCGTTTTATTGTCATGAATATTTGTTATTTTGAGACCCGCCTTTTCTTGCGGAATGCTCCATGTCGGGAGCACTCTGAACCAGGGATGAATGCAGCTACCGCCCAAAAACAGAGGGTAGGTAGAAGAGAGGAGGAGCTGCTAACTTATTGTTGCGTGTATGAGTAACTATAGACGGGGCTTTCATTGGTGAATACGTATATTTGTAGGTGTGATTCCTTGGAATTTGGATCAGCCCGTCTCAATCCCGTTACCTGCATACAGAACAGCACAAACACAGGATAAATGCGCACAGACATTCGTGTCTCGACTGGGATTCGAAATTATGATTTTCAAGAAAATTAAACAAAGCCTTAGAACAGTTCTGCTATGAGTAAATATCCTCACTGGCCGCGCCATAGTTCAAGCGGTCAGTCGCTGGCTTCCCACAGCGGCGGGCCGGGTTCGAGCCCGAATCTGGTCAAGTGGGATTTGTGGTGGACAAAGTGGCGCTGGGGCAGGTTTTCTCCGAGTACTTCGGTTTCCCCTGTCAATCTTCATTCCACCAAATTAAAACTGTCACATTACATGAAAATCCCTTCAGCTGTTCTCCAGTTCCATCCGTATAGATGGACTGTCGGATGGATAGAGCGAGTTTAGGCTCTCCTGAGATATGCCAAAGGGCCTGAAGTGCCGTAGTAACACGGTTAAGAATATAGTATACAATACAAGAGATGTCACAAGAATATGCACCATGTTTCCACTGTGGAAAATGGAAGACCAATTCCGGATGTCGTTATAGCCCTACCCGCAGCAAATGTGGGCATATTCGTGTGTATAACACCCACTTGTCACTTGTCTCTCCTTGTGGAACACAAATTAGAAACAGCAGATACATAAAAGCAATATCGTGCACGACAAAGCCAGGTAGCAACGGAATTATTGATATAAAATTATTGATCACATGAATGATGTTTTGAAGAAGACCGTACGTCATCAAATTTTATGAAGTACGATGCCTGTTCTTCCAGAACTGTGGTGTTCAAATTGTAGAAAGAAGGATGGGATATTCGGAGAATATTATATAGTAAAACTGATGTAATTATGTCAGATATACGATTAATATTGTGAAACTGTGAAACCTTCCTAACTATTTATTAATTGATAGAAATCGAAAATATGATTTTAATGATAAGAGAACTGGTAAGATGTTGTTTACACATATTCAAATTTAAGAAATCTTTGCCTAGCTGAGGGGGCGCCATCATACACATAGTGGAAAGAGCCGTTATAGCACAACCAGAATATCTAATTGAGATAAATGCAAATGGCTTAAGAATACGACAATTGAGCAAGGACACTTAATACATAGAAAAACAAACTTTTATTCAGAACGTACATTTTCTATTTTCAGTCTGTTCAGTCTGGTTCCAAAATACTGGTGGCAAATATACGCACCACCATAGTAAAAGAGGCTGCAGTCATGTTTATTTAGGGGCCCTTACTGGCATTATACGAACGAATTATAATTATAGTGGTTCCGTAAGTGTAGTCACTCCTCCAATCATCCACACCGGTTCTGGGGGTCCATCTAACCTCCTATACAATAGATAAAGGGGTCTCTTTCCCCGGAGATAAAGCGGCAGGGACGTGACGCTGACCACTCACCACCAACTAGTGCCGAGGTCAAGAAAATGTGGATCTATACATCCACTCCCCCATACGTCTTCATCTCGTAGTGCTTAATTAGTTAAGCACAGGGACAACTTTACCTTTACCGTAATTGTAAATACTTTGTAGAGAAATAGTGAGTATATGTAATATAAGGAATATTATAAATTATTATAATTGTCAATTTGCATATCGGTGGAAACTTTCTTCAGGCGAAAGAAGATCTTTCCGTCTGTATCCCTGTGTACCGGCTTCTGGGATCGAGCGATCCCCTGTTATTTTTGCGGCAATGCGAAATCATTTATTAGGCAACTAGCATCTGGGCCATAATCATTTTGTTCAGTCATGACACTGCAGTTAGAAGTCTGCTATGTGCGGCTGGATGGACTGCATCAATGGAAGTGAGAAAGGGCATCCATCATGAATGTTGTGTCGGCAGGGCGACGTGCTGGTTCAGTTGGCGTATATACACCTTGTGATTATAGTGACCATCCCATTATTATAACATTCCCCAAAGTTATTACGAGTGTTGCTCGCTGAATGTAATGCCCAGTATACAAAACTCTGCAACATATTGAACTGCAGTTTGTACTCTAAGCGGCATAATATACTCTCCTCCAAGTATAATTAGAATGATCAAGTCAAGGAGGATAAGGTAGGCTGGGCATGTAGCACGGATGGGGAGACGAGGAATGCATATAGGATATTGGTGGGAAAGCCAGAAGGAAAGAGACCACTGGGAAGACGAAGGTGTAGGTACGTGGACAATATTAAAATGGATCTTAGAGGAATAGAATAGGATGATACAGATTGGATTGATCTGGCTCAGGATAGGGACCAGTGGAGGGCTCTTGTGAACACGGTACTGAACCTTCGGGTTCCACAAAATGCTGGGAAATTCTTGAGTAGCAGCAGATTTGGCTTGTCTTCAAGAAGGGCTCAGCTCCATTAGTAAGTAAGTAAATAAGTAATGTGTACTCTACACCTGAAGGAAAATAGCTCTTTAAGTCACTCATACTGTCTCCATTATTCGTATTAACATATTTTGTTTAAACAAATGAGAGTAATTATATTAGTCAGGCCCTTTGCGTGAACAAACGAATTTCCGTGGATTTCTTTTTATTGTTCTGCAAACGGAATCAGAGTGGACAGGACAGACTCGGGCATTCAATTGCTATTCTTCCTTATGTTGAAAGCTTTGTTTTCTCTCTCTCTCTTCGCTTTACTAGTATTGGAACGAGGGTGCTTGGTTCTCGACGTCTTCCCCTTCCTTCTCATTCATCCTTTTTTCCTTCTTTCTCTATGGCCTACAAGAAAATGTTGTTGGCGTCTTGTCACGGTCTGTCTGGAAGTTTTTCAGCCTTTATCCTGGGGGAATCCCCTCCGTAGTCCTCGGAAAACAGATAAAAATGAACCTGTTCTCTCAGCCCCTTTCTACAAGCCCCGGCACGAATCAGCGGCCTATTCACACGTTGTGACATCTCGGCTCCTGTGACTGATTCCAGACACATGTGCATCATGCCCACTATGCAGTGTTAGCGAAACCACAGAATACACGATTCAGTACCCTATTTTCATGTCGCATCGGACTCCCCCAAACAGTCCAATTAACTTAACGCTGTATCCCCTAGTGAGCATTATATTATATACACGGACGGGAAACAACTGATTCACAGACTCTTTAGTGGGACTCGTAGCAAACTGCCACTGACAGTGGCCACGGGGTCTAAAGCACGAACCGTTTTCGCCCCCTCGAAAACTTGGATTGTGGGTTCGAATTCCACTTGAGGCATTGATGTCTGTGTGCGTTTATTCTGTTTGTGCTGTCCTGTGCGTGCAGGTAGCGGCCTTGCGAAGGGATGGTTCCCGTCCAAGGAGTCCTACCGACTGTCTATAGGATTCTCACCACAGTGAGAACCTCAGAATTCAGACCTGTCTTCTGCATTAAAAAGATATAACACTAAAATTTGTGCAGACATAATTTACATACATACATACATACACACTTACATACTATCTCCGGTTGTCTCTTATGTAGGGCGTTGATGTTGGCCAGTGAAGGGTAAAGTTGGCCGTAGCTGCCTTCTGGACGCATTTGCACAGTGGTGAATCACATCTTAGCGATTCTATAGCACTTGTGCATTATGTTGCCTCACCTTGACAGTTGTTTGGGCGCCACGGCATTCGGGGAACATGACCCTATCACCAGGGCCATTAAGTGGGCCTTGGCTTTAGCAAAAACGGTCAACAAAACCGCAACAAATTTATAACACACATACGCACTTTATTTAATGAGTTGTAACTACATTTTTGTTACAACTTATTTTTTTCTATTTATCTGTTTGATCAGCAATCAGGATATACATTCTGTAAGCTAATGTTATGGCTGTTTGGATGACTTGATAAGGAGTCGTCCAGAGGCGAATCCTCAGTAATTAAAATCAGGTCAACTGGCCAGTTTCGTTTGAGTCGTCTGTTGCCTTCTCTTGTCGATAACGCCTTTAGGATTGGGTTTTTGTGAGTTACGATTTTGTTGTGATGTCTTGCTTTTTTGTTGGATGACGTCTTGTACGGGAGATATACCGAGATCGGTGTGGAGAGTTGCGTTGGAGACATACCGTGGTGCGTCGACTATCATTCGTAGGATCTTAGATTGGCTTCTTTGGATTATTGCTGTGTTGGATTTGCTGGCGCGGCCCCATAGTTCCAGGCCGTACGTCCAAATAGGACAGTTGCCACGACTGTCGCTCGAGCTTGAGTTCTTAATCCCAGGATACGGGTGCTTCGGAGATGGGAGTGGAACACACTTCGGGGTAAATAAATCCGGGATCTCCAGAACGTTGTGGATTGCAGNTTGCAGTTTTAATTTAAAATTTCATTAATGATGAATATTTACATTTTTCTCCTAGCTAGCCGCTCCGACCGCCGACTAGCTACCACTACTCTTGAACACTTCTCTCTTCTCTATCTACCTTCCAACTACTGTCCTCCTCCGCTCCCTATAACCGACCCCCATCTTTACAAGTCCCCCAGTTGGCGTCAGAAAAACAAGAAAATTAACAAGAGAAAGCCAAGGGTCGAGCCCGGCATCTGGCCTACATTCGTATTTTTCGAGATGCCCATAAACCTCTGTAGGTCTTCAAGGAATCCAAGACCCCTCCTGGCAGGTCTCGCACACGGCCAGTTCATGGGTTTATGATATACTGGGAGTAAACAGGCGACGTTAGGGACAATAGCGGCACCCTTAGCCTAAGGAGGACAATAGCGGAATTACAACTAGAAGGTCCCGGGATGGTATCTCGCCGATGGAGCGTCTCTCACGGTATTAAACAATGCATAAGTAGTTCATACCCTTAATTATATAATTTTGAGAAGGGACGTACGGTTACATAGTCTTGTAGATCAGAATTTTATTTTCGATTGTTAGTTTGATTATTTGCCTATTAGACAGTTTAACTGTTTAATGGCTAAGTCTACTTGTTTTCGTTTCGGGACTACATGCTGCTTCCATGTTAATTTACTGTCATACCTAGGTATTTTATTTCTGCTTTGCGCGGTATTTGGATATAATTGATGTATATGTCAGGTGTCGGCTTTTCCCTAGGGTGAAAGTTATGTAGCAAGTCTTGTTTTCATTTATTCTGATACGCCACTTCTCGAACCAATTTTGTAATGAGCTAAGGTGATGTTGAAGGTCTGTTGCTGCTCTTTCTGGATCTTTGTTAACTGACAGAGTAGCTATATCATCGGCAAATGTTCCAAGAGTTATATTTGAGGAAGTGGGTGGGTCATATGCAAATAAATTGTATAAAGTTGGACCAAGGACACTGCCCTGTGGCACGCCTGCTTTTATCGGTTGTGGTTCAGATTTTGCGTTTCCCACTCTTATTTGGAACTGTCGGTCACTTAAGTAGGCTTTGAGAAGATTAAAATATGTTGGTGGAAGGATTTGTTTGATCTTGTATAGCAGACCACTATGCCACACCCTGTCGAAGGCCTGGCTAACGTCTAAGAACTGTGCTGTACAGTAGTTTCTGTCGTCTAAGGCTTTGTTGATGATATTTGTTATTCGATGAATCTGCTGTATGGTAGAGTGGCCTTGACTAAATCCAAATTGATGGTGTGGAATCCACTCTTATAGCCTCAAGTCTTTGTTTATTCTTCTAAGTATAAGTTTTTCAGAAACTTTGGACAACACTGATATGATGCTGATTGGGCGGTATGAAGTGATTTCTGTTGGATCCTTTCCTGGTTTAGCTATCGTGATTATTTGTGAGATTCTAAACTGTTTGGGCCAGTAGGACATTCTTATTATTCCATTAAAGATGTAGGTCAATAGTACTACTATTCCTTTTTTGGGAGTACCTTTAGCATTTTTGGTGTGAGTTGGTCTAGTCCGGGTGTTTTTTCTTAACCCAAAGATTTGATAATTTCTTTGATTTCCTTCTTGGTAGCAATCGTTAGAGTTTGTTTTAATTCTGTGGGAGCTGCTAAGTTTTGTTCTACTTCTTGGTCTCTTATCTCATTATGCAGAGTTACTACAAATGATTCATTCCATATCAAACACTATATTGGTCACCCCTTTCTTTTCCCTTTACACAGACAACCAGTATCCTTAAACTGTCGATACCACCGCAGAATGCTCTGTTTACAAGGTGGTTCTTTTCTGTGTTCTGTGAATGCACGCTGCACTGCAATAACAGACGAACAGCTCGCATCGCATATTCCAACACACAGAAACTCTTTTCTAGGTCTGTCGCCATTTTGTGAAGCACTGCACTCATGCTGCCATCTGGTGTATCATTATGTAATCTTAATGAGTTTTCGGTTCTTTTCGTGTATGAATCATATTTATATGTATGTTACTTTGGAATATATAGTGTTTTGAAATAGAATGAATGTGTTGTAGTAACCCTGTATATTAGCAAAATGTTTTGCAAAGAGTTCGGGTTTCTCCTTGTTACTTCTAGCCCAGGGTCCTGCAGTTGGTGGTGTTTCTCGTATTGGTGGCGAGGATTCCTTAGGTTTTTTATGTTTTTAATAGGCTTCCATATTGAGCAATCAGGCCTGCTCAGGTTTTGTATGTAATCCGTAAAGGATTCTTCTCTCAGTTCTTCTAGTTTGGCTTTCAGCTTATTGTTAACTGGTTGTATCTGGTTTTATCGGTCGGGTTGTGGGTTCGGTGCCATGTCGCTCTTGCCTTTCTTTTATCCTTTAGAAGTTGTGTGATTCATAAAGGAGTACTGTTGATACTTTTTTTGTGTTTCCAGTGGCGGCGTGGAATGAACAGCGGCTTGTTGCATGAGTTTTATTAGTGTTTCAATTACAAAATCTAGGTCTTCGGAATTCTTCAGCGTTATTTTTAGATTTATATTGTTGGTGATTTGTTCTCTATAATTTTTCCACAGTTGGTTTTATGGTTATGTAATCTTGGAGTGTTGTGTCTGTTTATCACTGAAGAACTTATGGTCGTTATAATGGGAGTATGATCTGATGAAAGTTCAAAATTAGGAACTATGTCTGTATATGCTGACGATATTCCTTTTGTTCAAAAAAGTCTAGCAGGTCTGGTATTTATGCAGGGTCAGTTGGCCAGTACGTCAGAGTTCCACTTGAGATATATGAATAATTATTGTCCTGCATAAGTGTCGCAAGTTCATTTCCTTTCGTGGTCGTTAGTCTTGAGCCCCGTAAGACGTTTTTGATATTATAGTTTCCTCCAGCTAAGAATCTCTGACCTAATGTGCTAAAGAATTGCTCAATGTGTTCTTTTTTATATTGTGCCTAGGGGGGCAATTCACTGCTTATATATTTAGTTCATAAGGTAATGTTCTGACTTTTATAGAAGTGGCTTGTAAATGATTCTCCTTGTATTTGTGGAGTTGGTAATGATCGATTGTTTGCTTTATGAGAATAGCAGTGCCCCCGTGTGCGGTACCATCTGGATGATTAGTATGATACACTCTGTAGTTTGGAATTTCGATATAGCTTTCTGCTGTAAAGTGCGTTTCGCCAATGAGTAGAATGTCTATGTGTTGTTCTTTAAGGAACAGAACCACTTCGTCTTTATGTCCAATAAGACCATTCGCATTCCTGAGCGCTATTCACAAAAATTTAGTTATTACTTCGGTTTGTTTATTAACGTGGTTAGCATTTTAAGTACCGAGCTATTTTGCTGTATAAATTGATTAAACATCTGTTTGAATTCTTCTAGAAATTTGTTTAGCGTTATGTCTTGGCTGTTGTCGTTCTGACCTCTGGTTACGTCTGCATAGGATCTGTTTACTCTGGGAGGCAGAATTGGTAGTGTGTTAGGTAGGGGGGCAATAGGTTGAGGGACTGGTGCTGTAGTATACTTGTGATTTGGGTATTTGCTTGTTACAACTTGAATATAAGTCTGTATACAGTTCTTTGTTCCCCTTTTGTGAAGACGGAACGTACATGAACGCGTCTTCACCGCTCGGAAACTAGTAGTTAGCGTCTCTTCTGGACAAAGAGCTTTACGTATCGACATCCCAGCGTCAGTATGATGTCATCTTACAATTTCAACAAGCTGATTGGCTGTTGGTGGGAAGTACCGCTGTAAAGCCCATAGCTACCTATTCCTCGGTCTTACGTCGCCCAGCATAAGACAAAGAAAGAACTAAATCACGAGTTTCGTAAAAGTCACAAGACATTGAGTCATCCCCTTTCAATACATGGCTCACGGCAAATTATAGTGCGTAGTAATGTACGCAGTTCTTCCAAACTCGTAATTTAAGTTCTGTAAAAATACAAGAGTTACGTACATAAAAATTAAGGTATACATAAATTAGGCGAAGTACATACATACATGCACACACACATTCACACATACATACATACATATATACATATGCCTAAAATTAATCTGTTGGTCTACGCTTTGTACAGCAGCACTGTATGCCTTGTCAGTTCTCAAAGTACTCACAATATGATAAAGTTATACATACACAGAAATACACACGCATATAGCCAATCTGTCATTGCAGACTTCATACAGCAAATCGTCCCAGTCGATTCAAAAAACATTTAAACTGGAATAGAAACATTTATAGTTACAAACTCACATACACACTGCATCAGTCAGTGTAGGCTTTGTAAACCAGAGTACGCTTGTCAATCAACAAACATTTACTCTACATACCACACACTACAAACATATGCACAGAAACACACTCACACAGACATATATACGAGGTTTCTAGCAGTGAATGGTTTGTATAGTAGAGTATAACTTGTGGGTTCATAAAATGTTTACAATACACATTCATATATATATATATATAAGGAAGGATTTGTTGAGAAACTCAGGCCACAATACAATATATTGTCCCCAGGTGAGCCCAATATTGTGCTTACTACATTGTCGTGGTTGGGGGGGGGGGGGCCTACCTGTATCACCTGCAGAGCTATGATAGCGTGGAGGAAAGCTCCTGGTAGGGTCACCTGTGGTTGGTACCTCGAAGAGCAGAGGCCAGACGAAACTTCACCAAATTTTGCGCTGGGTCCGATACTAACAATCTAATTTGTATAACAACATGTGTTACGAGGCTTAACAACAGGTGCTGGATGGTAAACTTGAGAAAATTACTAAAGAAAAATACAAAGACTAGGAAATATTTATTGCTGCTGGAATGTGCTACACGTATAGGAAGGCCAAGACTTGGGTGACTGGAAGACATACAGACGCACAGAATGATTTACGAGAGCTGCAACTGAAGAGATGGAAGGAGAAGGCATATAATGAAGAAGAATGGGTATCTATTGAAAATAAGGGCAAGGTTCGTAAGGTATTACAGAGACAAAGATTTAGTAAGGACGGCCCTGCGCTATTCGTAGTGAGAATGGAGGAATAAGAGTGAAATTGTCACTGTTTTCTACACACAGTACAATTGTCCAGTTGCTCGGTGAACTGAGAATATTAGGAACCTCTACGCTATCTGAACTGGGTCTGAGAAATTATATATCATTACTGAGCTGATATCTGAAGAAATAAGAAACCCACGGCGGGTTATAACAGAGGGATCATATTTTCTTCTTCCCTGATCTGTTGTCCACGTTAAAGAATCGCAGTGTTTTGCTTTCGCTGCCAAATTTGCAAGGAATAGTGACTATACACAAGGACGTTTCCATTATATTGTAACGTGTAGGTATTTTGCGCGTGACGTATAAGACGGGTTTTGGATTGCATTACGGGATTTATTATACACAGTATTCGGAACTAGAGGCAATATAGCGATATCATTTATCTAGACTCTTCACAGTTCACCGTTGCACACACACTAAGGTTCTCAGTCTTCACTAGTCGTATCGAGACAACGGATTTATAACAATCTAACCGTCACTTCAAGTCACACATATAGTATCCTTTTCGCAACATAGTTCCATTCTTGCCATTATTCTGCAGCTGTCAAATCTGAAGACTCAACTCAATTCAATTCCCCTGCTCTCAAGCCCGTATCCTGGCAGGCTGGCTTCTCGAAACTCCACTCTTCACTTCTCGACTACTCTCTTCTCAGTTCTGCCGAACACTCCCTTATAACCACTTTCCACGGACCCAACGGAAAACACTATATTGTTAAGGAGGCGTGTTGACTGGTCCGCTGTATAGCAATGGATGTCCTATTGTTGCGCTCTTACGCTTGCGCAGAGATGTGCTTACCGAGTAATCGCCTCACAATGGGCATACGCGTCACAATATGTTCTAGTTACTTTCATCAGTCGAGGCCGATTTAAAATTTATCCTTCCTCTTAGGCTAACATATTAAGAGGTCCCATACTTCATAAATAAGATCTTAAAACGATGCATGCATACTTGACTATATGTGATAGACCAGATTCCTCCTTGGGAAACTGGGAGTCGATAAGCTGTTAAAGAAATCCCTTCTCGTTTATGAAAAGCAAAAGTTAATTATCACATTTATAAGAGCCCACACTGGATCCTATTTAGTGTAAATTTAATCCTGCAGGCCTGTTAGCCAGCACATCCTGTTTGTTCAGGAACCTTTCTAGTGAATCCTTCATCCTACAACTGTAACTGACAAGTGTTCCTATGAAAGCGAAGCTACGCATGCGCTACATGTTCACCAGCAGCTCCACACAGAAGAGTCTCTCATGAGAAGCTGACAGTGGTTCCAGTAGTTAAGGAACTCTCCACAGTTTCTGGAACAAAAATATTTCATTACCTTGTTCATAACATCCAGTCGCTACACTGTATCATAATCCAAACCTGATGCTTCATTTTGTTTTGACATCCATTTTAATATTGTTTGTAGTTGCTCATTTTGAGTAATTGTATATTATAACACTTCCACTCTGAATATAAACACATGCAATTTGGAATTAATAGAATAGTAAACGTGTATTTGGATTATTACAACTTCTATCCTTCAACTGCCTGTTATGGCACATCAAGAAATTTGAAGTTAATAAGCAAAGGTCAGCAGGTTATTGTAGGCCTCACTGTCGATGTGCAGTTGTAGAAAGTCTTCTTTCCTATTCGGGAGTTCAGTCTTTGTATCTCGACCCCGAAAACCGTCAATCTTCATTAAGTTCTGCATGGCTTCCTTCCAGCCCTCTGAGGTCGGAATATCTCGAAACAGGTCATGACTTATTTCTCCATATACGTTGCTTTCCAACTCAGTGCTCAGAGTCGTCCTACCGTTAGACGCCACGTAACATATTCAGTCGTTAAATAAATTAAACTAAGTAATCCGTTGAAGCTTTCAGCTCCTGGGCCCAAATTGGATGGAGGCAGTTGCCCTGCATTTGCCTGCTTTTATCGGAATCTAAATCTACGCGCCGGAAATCGCCTCACATCCGAGATTTAAAACACTTCCGGCATCTCCTCCGGGATCGACATCAGAACCACAATTTAATTCTGATTAAGTCTATTAAGCATTAATTTTAACACACCAGACAAAATCAGAGGTGCACTTTATTTCAGAACCTGAAGTTTTCACACAGTAAATGAAGTAAGCAAAGAAGACAAAAAAATCATTCCCTCCTTTACGAATACAAACTTATTTATTGAGTAGGTTGGAATGTGTTATATTTGAAGTTTCCGCAGATGCAAAAATTTATATTGTCGCCTTCTCTGCTACAGCAACAAATACTTCAGTATGCTGGTGCTAATGTTGTTTTCAAGAAACATGCTGTCTGCAACTTCAAGTTAGAAGCTACTAGCTAACCGACAGTAGAACCGCAGAATTCGTTATTAATGCTAAAGCCTGTCAATAGACCTAGTGCTAAGTTAGTTTTGTTCATTCTTAACAAATATTATTCCAAGATCAGTTTTTCTGTACTGAACACTGCTTTTGGAATTCCTTTCACAATATTCCGTCAGAAAAGCACAAGGAGACTCAGGAGAAACTGAAATTGACTGAAATACATGAGGCTCCGTTGACGATTTTAAGACACAGGGATAACATCCGAGGTATAAACATCGTAAATAGAAGCAGATCGGTGTAGCAATAGACTCGGAGAAACTAAAGCGTCAGATCTTTACCCATTATAGAAAAAAACAAGACGAAATCACGATACAAAGGGAACAAAAAAAAATCTTAAAATGGCAAAATTATAAAAGTGTAAACTAAGAGTAACACGTCAAATTACGTTCATAGAAATACGTAGAGAAGTTCAGTTTCGGAGAATGCTTGCTGCTGCTGTCGTCGAAATCTTATCCTGAGGAGGGAAGCATAAAGTGATTATACAGACATATCTTTCCTGCAGTGTCTTGTGGAGCTTGTTCCTTCACTCTGACGGGAGAATAAATATTTTGGACGCCTGTGACAAAGCTGTGAGTAACATTTGCATTCAAGTGACAGTAATGGAAGCTTTAAGACAATTACCCAGTAAGTGCTTCATAGGACGTGCTTGTCAAGTATTAGTAGGGGATCAGATGTACGAAGATTGGATGAGCAGGACGCATAGTACGCATGTAGGCGATGCCAAATTCATATATTTTGGGGTGAAAAAAAATATGGGGAAGAGATCGTGTGGACGACCTAAACGTAGATGGGAGGTTAATACTTAAATGGATATGAAATAGATACTGGTAAGCTGCAGAGAATTCGATTTCTGATTCTGAACATCTGGATTCAGGTTTGCGATGTTACACGCATGGTGAAAATGATGTTATGAATATTCCAACTTTAAATTAATGCTCTCATTTCTCTCGCTTATTTGTAAGGGTAATAATGATGCTGATCTCGGACTCACCAACTTCTTTGTAACATTTTCGAACATGCCGCCCGTTCTGTCCCACATTTCACTTCATTCTTGCATCATGCAGTCCACACGCCTAAGCTATTCTGACGTACACTTTCTTCAGTCCGTATTTTCAGTCAACACAACAATGTATGAAAGTACACAAATGACGTAGTTACACTGAGGTCGTGTATCTATGGCACAACATGCTTCGACCTCAAGTGGGCCATCATCAGGTGCTAATTTCGTGCTAAGTGCTGTGCTTATAACCAATATGCATCCATATTGTGAGATTACCTTTGCTTTTGATATGGCCTTGTTATAAGATCTTCAGAGTCAAAGTTAAAATTAAATAATAAAATTATGATTTTAACATCAAAATCAAATCAAATAGGGGTTTTTTATTTGTTTCATTCTGGTCCGTCACACTAACAATATTATAAAAGATAGAACAATTCTGTCCAGTGTGACTGATGATGTTTTTCTTATTTCAATTCTTCATGCCCTTACATGTTTCGGTCCTTAGAGACCATCATCAGAGGTACAGCGATACAGTTTGGAAACCACTGTTACAGTGGGTGTTCTGAATGCTAAAATACATATACATGCAATGTTGACAATACACAAGTGAATACAAAATCCAAAGTTTCACAACTACAAAGGCTGTCTTGATATATTATTCTTTTTAAATTTTATTAGTTAAGTTAGAATTTATAAACCAAATCAGTTCATGCCTCTCTCTTATCACCTCAAGAAAGACAGGCGGCACAAGTTCGGCCCCCTCCTCCGGTATACTGCCTTTGTGTCGTAGTTCTTGGGTAGTATGGTTTCTTGTATGGTGTAGGTCTATAATTAGAATGATCTAGTCAAGAAGGATGAGGTGGGCAGGACATGTAGCACGAATGGGGAGACGAGGAGTGCATATAGGATATTGGTGGGAAAGTCAGAAGGAAAGAGACCACTGGGAAGACCAAGGCGCAGGTGGGTGGACAATATTAAAATGTATCGTAGAGAGATAGGATAGGACGGTATGGATCTGGCTCAGGATAGGGACCACTGGAGGGCTCTTGTGAACACGGAAATGAACTGTCGGGTGCTGTAAAATGCAGGAAAATTCTTGAGTGGCTGCACAATTGACATCTCCTCAAGAACAGCTCAGCCCCATTAATAAGAAAGTAAGTGGTTACGCTTTGGATCTGGTTGTCGTAGCGTAATTTCTTGATGTCTGCAGTGTTCTAACAGACTCTGGTTCAGCTGTTTCTCATTTGTGTTGCCCATGTTATCTTCCAATGTCTCTTTCTAATAATTAGAAAGAAAATGCATATTGCATCACTAATATCGTCAACAGCTCAACAAAACGATGCTGAAAAGCGTAAAGTAATTCGTTATCATCACGTTACCCATTTCCACAGTTCGCTAGATACTTATATCGCCGTTGGTCAAGGCAGTTACTCCTTTATCACGGCCACCAGCATGACTCTCGATTTCCGCAGTTGTGTTTGCTGAAAGTTTCTGCTGATACATGGTGCACTTTAGAAAGTTATTCGTCCCTCTGAGTAGCGATATAAAACATAGTATGTTATGTGCACTACATGGCCGTGATGAACGTTGTCATTGGAAGTAATGAATGTTTCCCCATAAAGTTTAGCAGTTCAGGAAGTCAGGTTCCTCGTAATTTCCTTACAGAACTGCCTGTCAACTTCTTTCTTTCTCCAGACCACACTAGTTCTGTTGTGCCTCTGAGTTCCATGGTCCTAGCTTCTCTCAACTCTTTCTTCGTTGTTATAAATATCTCTATGCTCCAGATTCAGTTGTAAGTTGTTTACTGAAAGAAGACAGGACACGTATCCGTATGACTTCCCAGTTCAGAGAAGTTCGCTAAGTGGGTCTGTTAGCCAGCGTCTTAAAAGCATTGACTATCCGTCCGTCATTTCCTCCTTGAGAAAAGTAATTCTGCATTTTTATTGCGTTACGATATATGAAGCAGCCGTTTCATTTAAAGCTGTGATCTCACTGTAAGGAACTCTGCTAACTCGAGGAGACATTTGGTCCTTAGCGTCATGAAGTAATACATAAGTAGAGGCAGATATTAATGGCGAAGCACGTAATTTATTGTGAACACCTGTTATACGTGCTATTAGGGTGACTGGATCAAGAAGGATGAGATATGTGTTACATACGTGTATTATAATTCAGAAATGACTAAAAATATTTAATCGAAAAATGTTATCCACGAGAAATGGTGGTGAACGCATCCCATGGTGTCGCTGGACGTGGCTATGTGAAATGTTGAAATTAAACACTAATTTTAATTTTAAAACGTCCACATTCCTTTAGTACGGAAATCTAAATATCACATGAGCTGAAAAAAAAAGTATTTTTGAGCGTCATTCTATTGTGCTAAAACATCGAGCTGCTGAGGTCGCCAATTAAATAAATTAATTTTCAACAAAATCTGTTCATATTAATAAAAATTTCAATATCAGTTTTACTTTCTCATTCAGCTACTGTATATTTTGGTCGTATCATTTTCAAGTGGTTTGCAAATAAATAACTAAAATACATTATTTATTAATTTAACCAAAATGGGAGTCCAAGTTCACAACTTAGAGGAAATATCAGAAGAAATGATCAGAATTTTAAAGGCTTTCTAATATTTCTCTGGCTCCAGTAGTCCCTGTCACTCGCGAAAATATACCAAACGAAAATCATTGAACCTAAAGTTTATTCCATTATGCTCACTGGTGACAATATTTTCAGGTGAAGGTACCAAAATCCAGAGAAATTATAGCAAACGCGAGCTCAGATGTCAAGAAATTTCTCCTTTTGTGAAATTACAAAAATCAACACTTTCTCAAAAATTCGACATTCGGTCACTCGATCTACGCTGAACCAATGCAGCACAATCCCGGTACATCTCTGAGATAAATTTTAATATAACACTTCCATCTACTTCCTATCTCCCAAGTTATCTCTTCGATGGAGATATATATTTTGTAGGTTTACAAATGTCTTACATTTTATTTCAAAATGAGAGTAAAGTATTCTGTCTGTCTTACCTCCCCCCTTCATGACACTACCAGTATTACGTCAGGAGTAAAATTATGAAGCTGCTTCTTACGTCATTTCATCAGTTCTCCTGTTACATCTCTTTCCTTAGGTCAAAATGTTATCCTCAACCTTTGTTCTCTTATAACCGACTACCTACATTCTTCCAAATGGTCCACGGCCACTCGTAAGTTTTCATAACGTACAAGTTTTATGCATTAGAAATTTCAGATGAATGAAGTTGGATGGAATAGGAGGGCAAGTACAACTTCAGAATACTCTCTGTGTTCCTTGGGCCTTCTCCAGAATGACGCCTGCGCAGTAGCTATGCAATCTGGGACAGCTGTACCAGGGATAAATACATCTGTAACATTCTCTCTATAATACGTAGTTTAATGCTAATGAATTTGGTCCTTTCTGTTAACGTTAGAGCTTGAATATGATGGGCGTTCAGCAGTACGTTCAGTCATTTAACTCCCTGTCCTGGTTCTGAACTTAAATGAGAAGCAACGAGAAGGACAAGGGTAAGACGTTGAAGGATATCAGAAAGGGAAGGAAAATTTGAAGAGGACTAAAATGTTGGATAATGAATTGAGGAGGAAAAGGGAGAAAAGAAAAATGTATTTGTATCATGGATACTGAGGGCAAAGAAAGGGAATTAATTTATTTATTTATTTACTTTCCATGTGAGTTATTTAAATACTTTTCAGTAGCTAGACTGATTAAAATTGAATGGATGGTAGATAAATAAGATATAAAATAGTAAGAATTCCACCAAATAATTATTTTATTTAGTTAATCGTTAAAATGCTTAACACTGGTTGGAATTCTAGTCTCTTACGCATTCATACTCTGACGGTCAGGATGGCCATTACAGAGGTGAATGGGATTTTGAATGAAGCAGTCGTGGCCTAATTTAAGTTGTTTTTCGTCATTTGCCTGGAAGGGCTGAGGAAAACTTCGAAACACCTAAGTCGGAATAGCGAATGTTCCTGCTGCGACTCGAAGCAACCACTTACGAATAAGAGCCAAGAGCGTTACCGTTTGTGTTAACCCGGTGAGAATAGAAAGCAAAAGAGGAAGAAGCTTATGGATGAGGCAGAGACGGAAGTGAAGAAGACGGAGAAGGTGAGGAAAATGAGGAGGAAGAGAGAAGCGAAGAAATAGAAAAGATAAAAGGGAATAGAGAGAAGATTAAAAAATAAAAATTAATAAGGCGATCAAAAGGGATAGAAGAAGAAAGAGAAGTAAGATCATTGATAATGAGGAGGAGGAGGAATAGCAGAAGGATAAAATATGAAAAATGAAGAGATGAAACCAAATATTGTTATTCTGTGTTGTCCTTACAACCTCGGTGTTAAGGAAACCACACACAACAAAAACATATCCTCACATTGACGTGGCTCCGAAAGGAATACTTTCCTTATTATGAAAAAATGAGACTTATGAGATCACCTTGCTGTCTGTGTATCTCCCCCCCCCGCCTCGACTCTTAAAGCAGGAAGAGTGGAGCCACAAGAGACGGCCGTGTCAGTACCGCACAAATATAAAGTATATAAGACATGTAACAGGATGCCTGAAACTGAATCATTAACAACAATCGTGTCTCTCAATTAACAATGACCCCCACACGATCCATTTAATGTTTCCAATGTTATTCGACTCTACAAATAATGTCACTAACAAACGGCAATTAAGTGTACTTTTCTGTGCTTCATTAGTATCTGTGTACTGTACAACAGGAAAGAGTAATCAGGTTTAGCTCTGTAATTTTAAGCATTACAAAATATGATTAGCTTCTATATTTGACGCCTAGTGGTAACCAAATATTTTGCTACTTGCTGTCGCTCCTGGGTGACTAGGCAGCTTTAATTAGAACGTGGATCTTCATGTCAAGACCAGATTTGGGGTTGACCGCTCGCCTGACTTGTCCCTGGACCTAGAAACTGCCTTTCTCCCTTCTTTAGATCAGCGGTTCTCAAGAGAAAAATTTGTCGTCAACTCATTCATGAAGTAAATACGGAGACTCAATCGTTGGATGTGTGCAGATCTAGTGAGTTTCTTTTGAAGTTGCAGACTCTGTTAAGTTCCAAGATTATGAGGAAATTTTACAGCCACCGTTCTGTTTCACACTTTACACATTGTTTTTAATTAATGCATAAATTTAATTCATAATGCGGAGGTCAATTCTGTTTCGACATGTGCCATCTCCGAAAGTGAAGAATGGCTTCTGATACAATTTATTATAGTGATCTGCGCCAAATAGTCATGAGGTAAACTGTTTTTGTTGTTTGAAAACCAAATTAAACTTTACCATTCTTTTCAAAGCAAGGCATTCCCATATCTTGATGCAGAGACGTGGACTCTAGGAATAAATACGAGACTACTATCAGGAGTATTCAGTTTGTAATTAATACAGCCATACATATTTCAACTTCAAGCGGTCATCTTCAAGAATATCCATTGTTAAACTAAAACGGACTGTCATTAACACTTAGAAGTAACATGATGAAGGAGCCAATAACGTACATAAGTACAGGCTTGTGTATCTCGTCTGGTGTGCTGCAGTGGGTGACGTCACGTAACGTCACATCACAACACATTACATGTCTCTCGTAACGTCTGTTAACATAACACAGTGCCAGTAATTTGTATTAAAGTGAATTCCCTCACATAACCAGTTATTAGTTCCTATTACACTAGAGAGTGCATTTGCGGATAACAGTGGTCGCTGGGTCTAAGGCATGAACTGTCTTCACCCTCTTGAACGCTAGGATCCTGGGTTCGAATCCAACTCGAGGCATGAATGCCTGCATGAGTTTATTCTGAGAATAGGCAGAGGTCTTGATACGGACTGGCCCCCTCCAAGGAGTCCTACCGACTGCGTTTAAGATCACGAAACTGGAAAAGAGGCAAAGGTCCAACAAAGTGCTGAAGACCCGTGGATAGAAAGATAAGTGGATGGATGGTTGGGTAGATAGGTAGAGACTGTAGGAACCTTACCTATGTTATCGTATCTTGCTGTACGTGCTGAACTGTTGGANCAGAAACCGATGTTGCTATAATCAAGTTTTACTGTATATATATATATATATATATATATATATATATTGTAGCGTGTTTGGGTAAGTCACGCTACAAATAACTTTACGCCGTATTAAATATAGCGAATCTTTATTGTAATTCACTTGCACACTTTACAACTATTATGACTTGCAGCTTTACAAGTACTGGTTACACAATCTCTCGGCCAATACTTCTGTATCTATTGGCGTCTAGGTTCCAACCTTCTGCAGCGGCAGCTTCCTGAAGACTTGTGTTCTATGTAGGCTAATTCCAGACTATCTTCTGTATCTTTCGGCATCTATCCAAAGACTGTCTTATTCGGCGGTTAATTTCAGACTAACTTCTTCGGCGGTTAATTTCAGACTAACTTCTTCTTGTCGAAGCTGGGCTATTTATACCTCGGCGGTTGCTATACAATGAGCCTTTGTTATAACCGTGGAAACTCATCTCTATGCAACGTCCCACTGTTAGAATTACAGTATCGCTATTGTTGCTTCCTAGGCAACGGTCTGTTCTAGCGTTTCCATGGAAGTGACTCTTCTGAATTCCAAACATATGACAATATATTATTTTACATTGAGAGGTTGTCCTTTTAGTGCCGAGTCTCCTTATCTTATGATTTCTTCTATGTTTTCATGTTGGTGCATATAATTTTATGCATGTGATACATATATGTAATCATGTCTGTGGTCTTTAACATTACGTACGTATTCTTTGTGTCTGATGCAGAACTCAAAATATCCCGTTTGTACTTCGGAGCCTTCATTGAAATCTAAGTTAATTCGTTTATAGGACCTTCTGGTTTCGTATTTATCACTGGTTGTCGTCTAATTGATTATCTTACTTGTTGCATAATTAACTTTAAATTTCAATAATAACCAAACTGGAAGTAATAAACCAGCAACAAGAAAAAAGTAAGAAATAAAGCTGGGTTATATTTACGAATACAGGCAAGCTTACATATATCGTTACGAATGTGTTAAAAACATAAGAATTGAACTGGCGTCGAAGTGAACAATACTGTCACGTTTTGGGTGTATAACGCGACAAATAAGTTCACGCCGTTGTCTGATATAGCGAGTTTATTCCATTCGCTCGCCTCACACACACTTTACAAACATTTGCCCTTGCAGTGCTACAATCACTGCTCACAATATTCCGGCCGACACTGGACTCTCTTCTCTGGCGGTTATTCTAGGACTCTCTTCGAAGATGGCTCGATCACGACTGACTTCTTAGCTGGCTATTCCAAGACTGACTGTCGAATGCATTCAGCCCCGCTATATAACCTTGGTCGCTGCTATGCAACGAACCCTCTGTTATAGCGGTGGAAACGTTGCTTTGTCGGTTCCGCGTTTCCTACGCAATGACCCATTGTTATTGCGTTGTCTCTGTGGGAACGCTTCGCGTATTCGTCGTAACCGTGGAGATTCGGTGTTGGAACTACAATAGAGCGATTGTTGTTTATTATGCAACGGTCTATTCTGGCGTTTCCACAGAAGTGACTCTTCTGGATTGCCGACACGTTATATTGCTCCGTTCTAAAGGTTGTTCGTCCCCGAACAGCCTGAAGGTTCTCCCTCGGTTTCGATTTCGCGGTGTTCTGCTTGCAACGTCTGCATTCGGCCTTGGTGTCCTTTGCGCGTCTTATTGCGCCGTTCATTATACTGCATCCGCCCAGGGACTTCTCGATGCTCCAGTACGGACTGCATCACTTCTGGGTGGGGCTCACACGCTTCACAATTGTCATCACTTGCAGTATTACAATGACTGCTTACAATACTCGGCCGACACTGGACTATCCTTTCTGGCGGTTGTTCCAAGACTCACTTCTTCGAAGGCTGGAGAGAGCGACTGACTTCTTAGGTGGCTCGATGAAGACTGACTTTCGAATGCATTCAGCCCCGCTATATAACCTTGGTCGCTGCTATGCAACGAACCCTCTGTTATAGCGGTGGAAACGTTGCTTTGTCGGTTCCGCGTTTCCTACGCAATGACCCATTGTTATTGCGTTGTCTCTGTGGGAACGCTTCGCGTATTCGTCGTAACCGTGGAGATTCGATGTTAGAACTACAATAGAGCGATTGTTGTTTCTTATTCAACGGTCTGTTCTAGCGTTTCCGTAGAAGTGACTCTTCTGGATTCCAGACACGTTACAATACAATAAAAGCATACCCGATACGACATCAATGCTGAGGAGTATGAATGTGCAGGAGATAAATTCCCAGAGTGCCAGAAACATGCAAAGGGAATCGCGTCAGATATATAATATTAAAATAACAACAAAGCTCAAGATATGCGAGACATACGTTAAATAATATACATCCCTCAGGAAAAGAGAAGACAATAGGAAAAAATAGACCCCACTTTATAAGACCAGTTTATGAATATTAAGAAAAATTTTCTCGCTATATAGACACACACAAATATATGACTAACTTACGTACATAAATCTGAAAACAGGTAATAGTATCTATGGAAAGGCATTGATACGCAGGAAAATTCCCCGCTGACAACACGCATGCGTCAGGAAACCTAGTCTGCACGGAAGTCTATAGGCCATAATGTTATATTTTAGCGTCCTGTTCCACTGATTTTCATCCATTATATGTATACAGTGGCCGTCCTGTAGTGCACACAATTTCACCTGTCACTTCACAACATGTTTCGGCAACATAATGCCATCATCAGGTGTCCCAACTACGTCAATCTATTGCAGTGCTTGCCCTCATATGTTTCACAAACCATTTAAAAAGTATTTAAAAATCCGTATTTGTCAACTATGATAAATTTACACTCGCTAAAACTTGTTAAGATAATTCATCTTATTTGTCTTAATTAAAACTTGTATGTGGTTCGTTAACTACGGGGTCGTTTTTCTATAGGCCATATTTAGCATTGTCAGTTCAAAACATCAACACAAACAGACCACTACAGGGATGCCGTAAGATACAGTCACTTGGACAAGGTTAGTGTAATCTCAAGTATAACAAGAAATATTTATCGATCATATAAAGAAATTCAATTTAATTCGATCACTAACTGCATATTTTGCTTACAGAAATTATGTGACATGTCGTCTTATTTCATAAGACACGGTCCGCTCTTTTGAACCTGATAAGGTATAAACGCCTCTGGTTCCATACATCATTGACTCGTGGATCATATGTTACGGATATTTTAGGAGCCAATATCGTGCAAATAAATCGAATAAGTCATGTAAATTTATATGAAGTAATCGTTTTAAATTTGAACGTCTGTGAACATGTCCGTTTGATGTTGAAACGTGTTAATACTCAGTATTGTGCATTAATTAAAACCTGCAGCCATTGGATGGAATTCTTTTATTTTTCCTGGCGTGATTAAATTATCGGCAGTATTGATTTCCTTGAAACATAATCTATTATTCAGAAAAACTCTGGAACAACAAAATCTGAGTCGAGCAGAAGTGACTTTGCGCTGTTGAGACATTCTTCTAATGGGGCCTGATCCATAAAGGAGCTTGGAGCCTGGTGGGAGAGCCTCACGACAGAACAAGAGACATTAAGTAGCAAGTAAGAAGATGTGGAGGGGGGAGATAAAGCACAGGGATGAGGAAACAGGAAACTCAGAGAAGAGGAGAACTTGTCTTGCAGCGCAGAATCGCCGCAACATTAGTCAGCTGCCCAGGGAACCGTATCACAGCCGTAGAAGAGGAAAACCTCCGCTGCCGAAATGACTGAACCTCAAGGGAAAGAAGAAGAAGACTTGCAGGTCCGATGAATGGGTGAGCTGAGAACACGACATGGGCCAGCGTGTTCCCCGCCCGCCAGCCCGCCACATCAATGCATCAGTCCACACCGTCCAATTTACATCGACGTCAGAGCAAAATCATCTTCACATTGACCTAAGAGAGGAAACTTCTACTTCGATGGGGTATAGATGTTTCCCCTATGCGTTCCTCTCTGTTCTCCCTACATAAATGGTCTTTGGGTCCATTAATACGAAAAAGACAACGTTTCAAATTAAATTGAACTACAGGTGGCTAATTCCACATTAAGACTTTATTCTCCAGTATAATTCTTCAAATGTTTACAAAGTCAGAAATTGTTTGAAACAGCCTCAACTAACTAACATTTATTATAAGCCAGACATCTATACGCTCGTCGAGAAATTCCCAGGACTTTATATAATGCAAAGATTTTATTAGCGTAAGTTTTGAGGTTTTCACGGCGATGACAATGAAGAAAGTCGTCTTCTGGGTTTAGGCACCGTGTATTCTTCGTTTTGGCCGACGTTTCGGAGGAACGTAGCGCCTCCATCTTCAGAGCAGTTGAATGGCTTTGAATGCGGAGAGCAGTAGATGTAGTGATAGGATGTGAAAGGCGCTGCTTATATATGAAGTAGGCAGGGGGTGGTTGGTTAGGGAGAACGGACCAATGGGAGCAGTGGGGAGCGATTAAGACCATATATGGTGTTGTGTTGACTAAGGGTGGGGGGAACGGCCAGTAAATCCAGGA
>NW_019724589.1:464929-501926 GCF_002891405.2 Cryptotermes secundus | reverse complement strand
TGCTCGAGGTTCCTGGATTTACTGTCCGTTCCCCCCACCCTTAGTCAACACAACACCATATATGGTCTTAATCGCTCCCCACTGCTCCCATTGGTCCGTTCTCCCTAACCAACCACCCCCTGCCTACTCCATATACAAGCAGCGCCTTTCACATCCTATCACTACATCTACTGCTCTCCGCATTCAAAGCCATTCAACTGCTCTGAAGATGGAGGCGCTACGTTCCTCCGAAACGTCGGACAAAACGAAGAATACACGGTGCCTAAACCCAGAAGACGACTTTCTTCATTTTATTAGCGTGTTCATGACAGTCCGCCATCAGCACCTGCCCTGAACTTTATGAACATACGAGTATATAAAGCTTATTCTCTAAAATCCATTTTAATATGCCCTCTTATTTACACCTATGCAAACATGTATTTTAAAGATTCTTCCAGCCCATTTAGGGCCCTGGCCTCTTATTCACTTCCGTAATCATTTTTTTCACAAATGGTGGGACCCCTTGGACGAGTCATCAGCTCGTCTCAAGACTTCTACCTAAACACAGGGCAACACAAACACAGAATAAACGGATACACACACATAACATCCATACTTTAGTACGATTCCAACTCACGATCCCAGCGTTCGAGCGAGCGAAAACAGTTCATGTCTTAGACCGCGCGGCTACGGTGACCAGCAGTCATGCGTATATAAACCTTACATTTATGTTATGTACTTGTTTTTGATGTGATTAGCAGTTCGTGACACATTGATTAAGGTTAACTATTTTTTCCCTTGGCACTAGAGCCCCAGTGGGCCTAGGCCTATCTCCATGAATTTCTCCGTTTACTTCGGTTTTTCTAGATCATACACATGCCGTAGGACTCCTTGGACGGGTGATCAGCTCGTCGCAAGGCCTCTACCTGTACACAAACACAGAAAAACTCACACAAACATCCATGACCTGAGTGGGGTTCGAAACCACGATCCCGGCTTCCGAGCGAGCGAAGGCCGTGCATACCTTAGACCGCTCTACTACCGTGACCGGCCAAGGTTAATTTTTACTTCTTTTAATTAGGGGTTATAACTGTCCGATGTGCAGCAAAATAAATTCTTCATTCTAATCTGGTAAGCAGACAGCAAATTGAAATAAAAAGGCATTGTTAATCCCCTTGTAAATTCTACAGAATGTAGAAACGATGTCCCTAATTACGATGGCCTAATTGCATCCTGCGTTCCGTGCTTTTTTCTTCCTCTCCTAGCAATAAGTATTTTTGTTGGTTGACCTAACTCTGTTTAACAAACTCCTTCAGTCTGCTGTGCATCATACTAATCAGTAAAAATTCGAATCTGGCATCCCTACATTCATATATGGGTAACAGAAATAATACAAGTTGCTTAGAAACTGGTCGCATAACCCAGTTGTTCGACCGCTGCTTGGCGCGGACGACATAGAAAACACAGGCTCATCTATTGTGCCTTAGCTAGCAACAGGCTGTTTACCAAGAATATGTCTTCGTGGTAACTTGTTTACCAACACGCTTGCCTAGCAATGGGTATACCTGTAACAATATTTAATCGGTTAATGTTATCTATAATTATTGTTGTAGACCGGTTGTTATCAATCACGCCCTGCCTCCGGATGATCGCAATAAGCAGTGTCCACACCTTCACTATGCAAAATGTCAGGATCCTATATTGAGTTGCCCTAGTGTCCGCTTCCACCTGAGGGTTCGCATGGCTGCAGTGTTATTATCCCTGTTACTGATTGACGAAAATTAGAAAATACAAACTTCCACGGTCTATAATAGCACGAAATGCGTAACGAGATTCGTGGAAATTGGTCTATTTACTAAACAGTTTATGAGAATAAACGTGAGGAAGTACACGCAGACGTGACAGGTTATCATAATTCAATCTATTCACTTCAGACACTGTACAAGAAACTCGTTAAATACCCTTGTGACTGAACACCGCTCCATTAAGTCGGGTACAGGAAACTAACCTAACCTCCACGCTTATTTTAGCGCTGCCCTGAAAGGAGTGGAGTGGTTAACCTCACGCCTCGTCCGCTTTACGCACTGGATACGAGGCTGAGTGAATTCCACAGCGAGTGCGACCGGGTGGCGAAAAATAAATTCCTACCTCTACCAGGACTCGAACTCGTCCTCAGACCTCTAACAAAACCACTTTGCTGACTGTGCAACTTCGGCTTGTACTCCTTATGGCAATGCCGCATGAATATCTCGGAAATGAAATCTGAGTTCTGTTATTTTGTTCCAGACTACAGATCGCGCTCTACACGTTCTATGTAAGGGATTCAAGGTTCTCCATTTTGTAGAGCCTCTGTAAAGCTGATTTCTGTACCGTGTGTAGGCCTATATAACGTTTTGTAATGAAAACTAAAGTGTTTCAGTGAAAGGAACGCCAACTTTTTCAATTTCAAATATAATATTTCAAATACGACTTCTAGCATTTGTTTCGAATTTGTGTTTCTTTCATATTTTTAAAAATATATGAAGTCACTAAGGATTTTCTTATAACTAATTAAAGGAAAATGTATTGTGACATGACGGTTGAAAGTAGTGGAAAAATAACATTTTGTCATTGCTGGGCAACGGAGCAGTAAAAAAGTTTCCGCAGCAAAGAATCAATATGAAACATTAGAGGAACAGATAGAAGCGACGCTCTCTATGCAGTCTATGTCAAGGCTACATAGCGACGACCAGCAGGAAGAGTCAGCCGGCTGTAGGGGTTGGCGCTTACTTTGATTTATACTTCTTCCAAACTAATGCCACCTATTGCATTAGCAACATAAAACCGGGACGGGGCGTCCATTTAAATGTTATCGAGGATATTACAAGGGGACCAGTCAGTTTTGTGTCTGGGGAAAGTGGAAAAACACGCCACTTGTATCATATTGTGTAAGGTAGGCCGCACACCGGCATGCGTCAAGATATGTAACATTGAAGACACGATGTCTGCGACATGACGCAAAGAAAGAGCACAGTTGTAACGAATGAGATTATGAAAACCGCCGCACACTGGTTTGAGTCATGATGCTGACGTCAGCTTCATGCTGTCGAATCACGAATGAAGCAAGACTGTGTCTTTTGTCCCATGTCTTGATGCTTGTCTTGTCGCAGTTGGTGTGCGGCCCCCCTAAATGAGAAACAGTAGTGTGAGAATAGCATCTGCGATACCAGCAAGCACATCCCGTGTGGATTTGTTTCAGTGTGTAATGAAATGATCATTACAGCTTTGGCGATTCGACATCCCATGACTGTAGCAACCGTGCCCGGTGTTTGCTGTTGACAGTTTCCGCCCAAATTTTGCCTCTTTCCAGATATTTTAGTTCTCTTTTGGGTTCCTCGTTTGTGTTTCCAGTACTCGCAGTGAGTTTGGTCATGGAAGTTATGCTGGCATCCTGAATTCTCACCGCATAAATATCGTAACCTGAAGATGAGCTGGGCGTCTTAAATTACTTTACACATGCATTAGCGCTTCTTTATTTTTTACTTTTTTAAATGTAACAGTATCAGAAATCCAAATCAATTTAAATATTTATTTATTTATTTACTTTATTACTCAGTAACTGAAAGGCTATTCATAAAGCGAGGACGAGCAAAAGAACGAAATAAGACGAACATATACATAAAAACAAGAAGATGGAGGTGATGCTGATAATAAAACTAAGAACATATGAATTTTCACAATATTTTTTCTCTGATCTTATCAGAAAACTTAAAGATTAAGATATTAAAATTTATAATCGTATCAGTTGCTTCACGTGGGTGTAATTTTGTCTGTCACCGTAAGGGAGTAAGGGAGATTAAGGGTGTTAAAATTCAGAAGAGTGGGGTTCGTATTTCAGCCTAAGCGACAGGAGAAGAGAAGAGGATTGAGAAAGTTGCATATCAAGGAGCTACGTGAAATCTAGTCCCTCAGCAGATGTCAGGGCGATCAAACGAGGGAGATGGGGCACAGCATGTGCAGAGGAGCGACACGAGCAGAATTTTAGTTGGCAAATCCGAAGAGAAGAGACAACTTCCAAGGCCCAGGCGTAGACTGCAAGGTATGGCGTGTTGTGGAGAAACTGGCTCAAATATTATGGCTTAAAGTAGTGTCCAGTATTGGTCCATAATGAGCATGGTGCGAGTATTCGGGTTTCATAAATGGCGGCTAATTTTCTGAGTAGCTTAGTGACTATCAGCTGTTCAATGAGAATTCTGCTCAATGGACTTAATTATAATTATGCAGCAGGTGCTGCTGATGCTGGTGGTGATTGTGGAAATTACTTCGGGTTTTGAAGTTGCACCCTTACGTCTGCAAGGAACTTCAATAGGGGCTATGTGTTACCTGTAATATTGTCAGAAAATTGTAACTGTATAAGTTATTACGTTACAATATCTGAATATCTGAATAGATATACCGTGTGTGGCGTCTATACAGGGTGTAAATAAATATATGTTACAACGCTCTGTGGTGGACAGATGGGTTCAATATGGTCATATTTTGTTACTACACCCACGTCCGGAAACTCTTTCTTTACGCGCTAGGGCCTCTGAAATGTGAAGGAGGACGCCCTTACCTCTTACCTCTGTGGCTTACTGGTGACATTTACCTAACATTTCTCCAAGAGACCTTAACCGAGCTGCCGGAAGCGGTACCTTTGGAAGTCTATCGTGAAATGCGGTTCCTGCATGATGGCGCCCCGGTACTCTGTACTAATGTCGTCCGTGAGTATTTGGATGAAACTTTTGGCAAGAGATGGGCTGGACGTGGAGGCCCAATAATTTGGACCCCTCGCTCCCCTGACTTCACTCCATTGGATTTCTTTCTCTGGGGCAGATGCAAAGCCCGGTGCACGAGAATCCAGTGGAGACACAATATGATCTTGTGGCAAGAATTGCAGTAGCAGATGGAACCACCCGGGAAATTCCGGGAATCTTTCAGAGAGTTCAGCATAACATGGCCAGGCGTTGCAGAACATGAAATGAGTCAGAGGCCATCATTTGCAGCAACTTTTATAATGTAAAACAACGATGACAACCCTTAAAACTTATGCATCCTCTCTGAAGATTTTGTGGCCCTTAGTGCCAAAAGAAAGCGTTTCCGGACAATGGTGTAATAACAAACTATGACCATATTGAACCCATCTTTCTACCACAGAGCGTTGTAACTTATATTTATTTACACTCTGTATATGGGAATATGAATGTACACGTATGTCAGTGTATAGAAGTTGAAGCTACTGTAGCATTATTTGTAGGGCTAATGGCTTTCAAATCAGTAATATCTTGACGAAAGTAGAAAGCTTTGTCATTATTAGACCAACTCATGAATACCGGTCCATAATTACGTGTATCTGTGAGCTAGCTGTATGTCTGGAGAGGAGAGTGAAGCAAGCCGTCTGTGAGATTAGGGAAACAGTTCCGTGAAAGCTGTCTGTATTGTGCGCTGCAACTGGGAAAGATGTCGAGACTGCAGTGCTCTCTATAGGCTTCCTTCCCCCGACAGCTTCATCATACCGCCTCAAACTCTAATTACATGCCAAACAATTCGAACCGCGGAGCATCTATTAGGAAAAAATATATTAGTATTCTCCACGTGCACTTCCGAGAATTTTAATTTTTATTAACTTTCTCTTTTCTCTATGTTATTTCATAATTGTTTGCAGATTTGAAACTAATTTGAACAAATGAGACCTTATTTATTGAGGACAAATAAACCTCCAAGAGAAATGCAGCACCGGTGCATGTTTAAATCATTTACCTACTTACTTATGGGTTCTGGGCCCTTCTTGAGGAGCCGCCAAATCTGCAGCTACTAGAAAATTTCCCAGCATTTTATGGAACCCCGAAGGCTCATTACAGTGTTCACAAGAGCCCTCCACTGGTCCCTATTCTGAGCCAGATCAATTCATTCCATATTACCCCATCCTCTCTCTCTATGATCCATTTTAATATTGTCCACTCACCTAAGCCTTGGTCTTCCCAGTGGTCTCTTTCCTTCTGGCTTTCCCACCAATATCCTATATGCATCCCTCTTCTCCCTCATTCGTGCTACATGCCCTGCCCACCTCATCCATGTTTAGATTACTACAAATTATAAATTACTTTCATTAATTTTTTAAATTTTATTTCAAAACCTTAAAGCTTCCTACACCAGTAGGACAGTGAAGAACAAATTTTAGGGTTAGTAATTCGCAAATATTTAGTACATACTGAGTTCCTGATGTCTATGTGAATTGATGCAATACTGAAACAATTATATTTCTGTTGCTTCCTTTGTACATTTTTGTAAATTATATAATAATTATTCATATTTCTGTCTAACGTTGCAGTCGTTACTATGTAACTGTGGGTGCTGATAAACTCAGTCTATACTGATAATACAATAAATATCATACTAATATAACCCAGGCTAGCATTACGCATGAATGACATAACAACCTAATCACAAAGCAATGGAGAAATTGACGTTTAGAACACGATAAAATAAATGTATGTTGAAATTTCATATTCTCCGTCTTTATTTTGAGTCCATTATTTTGGGCGATTCAAGAAACTTGGCAAAATAAGAACAGCATCGAACGACAGCTTTAAGTAATGAATTCACGAAGTACAGGAGAAGGTTGCAAGAAGAATGCAAAAGAAGATATTTACATATGGAAGGTATTTCTGAACGAATCCCTTCGAACCAAATGAACATAAGAAACAAAATCAGATAATGTCAGTGATAAAGTATGATGATGACAAAATATATTTATTTTTTCGTTTGGACAGATTATGTGAGAAATGAAGAAGTGTTATTTAGAGTCAGTGAGCAGAGGAATATCCTACACGAAATAAGAAAACGGAAGGCTAATTGGATTGGTCATATCTTACATAGTAACTGCCTTCTAAAAGAAGTTACTGAAGGAAAGATAGAGGGGCGGATAGAAGTGACCAGAAGACGAGGAAGAAGACGTAAGAAGATGCTGGATGACCTTGGGGATAGAAGAGGATATTCTCATTTGAAGGAGAAAGCTCTAGATCGCATCAAGTGGAGGAACTGTTTTGGAAGAGACTGTGGACCTGTCGTCTTGACAGATTACTGATGAATGAATGAATGAATACCACATTGTTTAGGCAGGTCTCTGTAAGATCCGTGATTTGTAACGGTTAGCATGACGTTAGTATGAGTCCTCATCCCTACACGTTTCGGCTTTTGAGAATCACTCAGCATAAAAATTTGAATCCCTCTACCAATCTTTATGAAAATTGGTGTGCATATCACAGCATCTGAGCCCATCCCAAAGGCGTGTACTACATAAATCCCACTCATAAGTCTGTGTGTCTATGTTTATCTCATTACCTTTGCTGGGAAACGGCTCGGTATAAATGTTACCGCCACAGTGATACACACTCAACAATAGAAGATTTGTTGGGCCTGTCGTTTTCTTAAGATATGTGTCGTATGGAAGGAAAGTAGGCTATTAGATCTTCCCAGAAATTCTTCTGTTACATTTGTGTTACACTGACTCACGCCTGGTGATCCGTAGGTTTGCCATCCTACCCAACACCTGTTAGTGTAAGCTTGCCTTCACCTGTCCGTCCTGTGACTTATTCTCATTATTATGCCTGCCAGTGCTGAATCTAAACAGATCTCTATCTATCAGTATTATTGCGCATGTTATTCTCGACTACTCCGTCTGCCTTGCGAAGTGGGTGCACACCACGGACAGCTAGGGAATGACATCTTGAGCCGAGGTCGGCTCAAAGAGATAATTCCTCTATTGAACCCGAAGATTCATTGCGGTGTTTAAAGTAGCTTCATATTGGTCCCTCTCTTAAGCCAAACTAATTCAGTCTAAGCAGTGATAACGTATTTGGTACAGAGCACTTGGTAGGATCCTCATGTTTACATATCGGTCATCCAAATGGTCTGTTCATAGAAGCTCTTTCGACCACAATATTTTATTCACTCCTCTTTTGTCTCATGTGTTATATTCTCTTCCCATCTAACAATTATTACATGGTCATCATAATTCGACAAAGAGTACAAATTATATAACTCCTTATTGGCGCATGTAATTTAATCTAGTCTTCCATGATTTCCTCCATCTTAGCTCCAGTTTTCAACTCCGAGCCAGGGTATCTTCACTCCCTTGACGAAAATTGAACTCAAGAGGCTTGCTTCATGAAGGCATCACAATGCAGGAGGCTGTGCACGATTTAAGCTCAAACTAGGAAATTCTATTGAAAGGCTTCCCTGGGCTTCATAACTCAGTGCATGCGTGTCTGATTGCTTGCGGCGACTGGCTGTTACTCGACCATACAGAACTATGGCAGGCGCCCCTTAGCGAGTCTCTATTGAATCATCCTAAGATCTTTGGGATCTGTACATACAGACGACAGTGAGACACGACAAGCAGGCTTTCGTCGGCTCATAGCGGCCGCACCAGGAGATAACCAGACACTTCCTGCTAATGGCGAAGTCTTGCAATGCGTGCAGTATAATCATGGACTCATACGCCTTGTACTCTGGCATGGAGCAAGCCTTGCCTTCGCCAGTTTGTGTGTCCATTCACGAAGTGCATAATATAAACGAATAATCAGAAAATTATACCCGTCCTTCCGCTTTATACACGAAATTATTCATCGGGTTTCAGTAACGTACTAGTGACTAGTTTTGGGGAGTCTGTAAGTTTCTTTCGTATAGACTAATATAAATAGTATCTGCCGTTCAAGTTTATTTTGGTTTTTTAACGTTCTGAATAACATAAAGTAGTAAGGAACGCTGTTATGTAACGTCAAACATAATTGTCTAGACATTCATTTATATCTGAAATTTGAACTGATTTCTTTGTAATACAGGATAGCTCAGTCGGCAATACGACCAAGGGGTCGGAGTTCGAGTCCCAGTAGGATTAAGAATTATCTTTCCTTAACGTCTACCAGACCGGCTCTGGGGCTCACCCAGCCTCTTATAAAATAGGTATCTTGGGCTCTTTCGTTGGGGGTGAAAGGGCTGGGGTGTGAAGTTGACCACTCACCTCCAATCTGTACCAAGGTCAATAAAATATGGATTTATACATCCACTGTCTCATACGCCCTCATGGCGTAGTGTTTGATTAGTTATGTATAGGATAACTTTACCCTTTTTACGGTGAACGTTTAAAGAAATACGAGGAAGGTAATGTTTAGCTTTATGCAGCCAGATACGTATGTCCTGCAATTAGTTTCTCGGGCTTGTATCTGAAATTATATCAGTCAAAACCAGTGAAGCTTGTAAAATATATTAAATAATATATTTAAAAAACATGTTTAATTTTTCGAGTACATTTTTCCACTTTTATACAACTACTGAGATATTCCCTGCTTGGCAGCTTCCTCGCAATATAACTGCCGAGTCTCTCGCTTCCCTGCAGAAAACCTCTCTCTCCTTCATCTGCAGTTACAGAAGTTAACACCAAACAACCTCTCCGTTAGAATAAACACTGGAAGCGCGAACGTGGTATCACGATATGATAGAAACATAATCAAATGTCTGTAGTTTATAAACTACTTTCAAAATAAACACAATTATTCTGATATCTGTTAATCTTCATAGGAATAACATTGGCACTGGAGAAAGGCTGGATTAGCTAGGCTGTAATCCAGACACTCTTACAAGCAGAAGTTTAGAATCTGCTGAAAGCCAGTTCCATACAAGCAATGAATTTGGAAGGGCTCTATTTCCCTTCCTAACCCTTCCCTTTGTATGTGTCTGCTCTTAGAGTCAAAAGTAATTTCCTGCTTTGAAGAATGTTCTTAAAACCACAGTGTTTTTATTGTGACTGTATGTCTCAGACAAATGCCAGTAACTATATAAAATTTCTCTAGCAGAAATAAGACACAATAGGCCTACAACTCTTCATAATATGATTAAGTGTTTCCGGAAATTGTATGTACCCTAAATATAGCAACAAACTGACAACACTTGACATCACTCCTGGCTAATGTAATAATTTATGCGGTCGTTGTATGAAGTGAATGAAACTAACAAATAAAAGCGAGCTCGAATTCTTCTGTCATCTTCAGAAGTTCTTCATATTTCTATTAAATTTGACATTGGCACTGTACAAGAGAACTTATGGGGCGATTCTGATTTTGTTTTACATCAGCCGGAGATATCTTCTACTTACACAAAGCTACTCGTAAATTCTTGCTGCATAAAATTTCTCGAAAACGTTTTCAAAGTGGAAATATTTTCGAATAACAAATTAGTGAACAAATTAAAATTTAGGTTCAATAGAGATATACAAATATTATCTTCTTGGAGCATTTGTGCATCAAAAATGTAGTTGAAAATCATCAACAAAGACAAACTGGAACATAAAGTAATTATTGTTTTCCAATCTAAAAGAATCTAGACCTGCAGAGAAAAATGACATCCTTTAATAAGGTGGACAATTTAGATCATAATATCTACATTGGTTTATGCTGTGTTATTTAAAAATGTTGTTATATTATTATGCCAATAAGCGCCGGCCACATTTCCTCCTCTCTCCTATTCTTACGTCTCACTCACTCACTCACTCACTCATGGAGCTCAGACCTAGTTGAGAAGTCGCCAATTGTGAAGCTACTTAAGAATTTCCCACCATTTTATAGAACCCGAAGGTTAATTACCGTGTCCACAAGAGCCCTCCAATTATCCGCATCCTGAGTGACATCGATCCAGTCCATACCGCCCCATCCTCTATATCTAAGATCTATTTTAATATTATCCACCCGCCTACGACTTGGTCTTCTTAATGGTCTCTTTCCTTCTGGCTTTCCCAGCAATATTCCATAAGTATTTTTTTCCGTCCCATTCGTGCTACATTCCGTGTCCATCACATTCTTTGACTTGCTCATTCTAATTTTACTTGGCGGAGAATACAAGTTATGAAGCTCTTCATTAGGCAGTTTTCTCTAACCTCCTGTCACTTCATCTCTGTTCGGTCCAAATATTCTCTTCAACACTCTGCTCTCAAACACCCTCAATCTATGTTCGTCCCTTAATGTCAGATACGGAGTTTCACAGCCATACAGAACCGCAGGCAAAATTATAATTTTGTATATTCTAATTTTTGTATTTTTGGACAGCAGACGAGGTTCTTATGTCTAAAATTATCATATATATTATAATATAGGAAGTGATGCATGTTGGCATTCAGACGTTAATTATGAGAGCCGTTGATTACAGTTCGAAACAATAAACAGTATAAATATATACGGGCTAGTCCTACCCCGATATGAATCCATTGCATAAGTTTGCTTTGAAAATACAAATACAAATTTGACCTCAGTTCCTCAATGTAATCCTACCCACTAGTAAGACGAGGAGAGAAAATGTATTGCTTTACAATAGCTTTCGGCTGTCATTCTGTTATATAGCGCTTCAAATGATCCGCCGTTCTGAATGTGACAGGCTAATAACTCTATTATATATGCAGGACATCAGAGTTAGCAAGTGCCCTAAAAGCTGGAGCCGATGAGATGACTTCAAATAGACTAGCGTGTCAGAATTTCATATTTCATCTCGACTGTCTCTTCTAAGAGAAACTGTTGAATTCGTCACTGGACGTTCCACTTGAGATAGACAAGCATTTTAAACACAAAGTCGGGAAAAGAACAAATATTTATTTTGACCCTATATTTCACTCAAAAACACAAAGTTGAAAAATGAACAAATATTTATTTTGACCCCCGCACTTAACTCATGACATCTATGAATTTCGGAGGAAATTCAGGCCAATTTAAATCCGTTAAGCACTAGTGGATAAAGTAAGTAAGTAAACAGGCCATGGAGGCCCATAGGGTTGTGAGACGTTGAGGGTCCCACATTATCTAGATAACTGGCTGAAAGATGGCGGTAAGGTTGTCAGCCTTACACGCCGGCCACCCTTCACCCCCAAGAATATTTCTGGTACTCATTTCTTTTAGAGGCAGAGTCGACCCTATGGCCATAGTGCGGCTGGAAGGATTAGGTAAATTGAAAAATTCCACCTCATCGGGACTTGAGCCCGCGACCTTCCGGCTTGTAGCACAGTGTCTCAACCAATGACGCTACAGCATGCCCGAATTACTAGTGGATACAGATTTAATTTAAACTGCTTTTAATAAGAGTACAATGTAAAGTTGATACTAAAGTTCGCAGATTCACCATTTTCATGCAGTGTTACAGTTATAAAATTATACACTAAATCTCGACCCGACGCCGAGACTAAAGTCTCATATGACGCTCTCCCTTGCTTTGTATGCATGTTTACTGAAATATACGTCGCTTGCCCATGAAACTTCATAATCCGCACAGTTTAGTGCTGCGGATTATCTTCCATTCATTTTAACAGTATGAGTTTTAAAAAGCGATTTATTTTATATAATTTATTGAGTAACGCTGGAACAAGAGAACACACGGTCTGTAGCTACTTGTAACAGGAAGGGACGGTTCAACAGCGCTAGGGATACGATTGTAACTGGGCCGGTTTTATTTAATCCTTTTCCTCACATATTTGTCTGTGATTTATCTTGAAGCTGTCTCCTCTGCATACTCCAGAGATTTCAGTTGAAGTTGTCTGTCGGAATATATTCTACGGCAATATTTATCTCCTTGTTCGGTTGAATTACCGGTTGGCATTATGGTTTGAACGCTGTACTTCGCATTATATAAAAACGGCAGGATATTTTTGGCTTCACAACTTGTGGAGAATCGCTTCCTGCCGTCTCACACATTAATTCAACTCAGGACTGCAGATGGAACTGTCGTCCCCAATTACATAGCAAGAGAAGAGCAGGCGATCCATTAAAATATCAGTGATTATTTTAAAACGACGTCTATGGGTTTTTCCCCGCCGTGAAAGAGACCTTTCCACAACTCCACATTTTTATTATGCAAAGACAGTCAAGACAATAAGCTGAGTCGCGAGGAAGAAAGTAGGAATCGCAGGTTTACGACGAGCATTCTTTGCGAATTTATGTAAACAAAATTCAAAATACAGTGAGAATGATAAGATATACAGCACATTCATGACGCTCCACGTTATTGTTTATAATAAGAATGAAACTACATGAAACTCTTCAGTTTCAATTTCGTGAAATTATGTAAAATGATCTTCTTAGTGAAGGAGATGGAATGATATCGTCGTGGGAAATGAAATTTATGAAGGGAACTGCAGGTTATACATTGCTGTATTCCAAACGAAATTAATACAGAGCTGCTTTTAAGAAGTGGACGTGGGAGGAGCACCCACTCATGTAAATACTAGTTGGTACTTATTTCGTTTGAGAATTTTGGTTCTCACCGCGGTCATCATGAAGAGTACTCTCTTCTGGACTTTGATGCCACAGTTGCTAGTTGCTCCTGCTTGCTCAGTGTGCTGCCATCTAGTGCGGTCTCCAGACTCGTCTGTAAACTGCCGTCAGTCTACACTGCATCACATTTCATCATACTGTGTGATATATAGACCCATTTCTAGCCAACGCCCGAAATACGGCCACACAACAATTGAAAATATATTGCAATAAGTGTTTTCTATGTTGTCCGGGCAATGTACATTGCTAGGCAACAGGTCAATAAACACATTCCCGCAGAAGCTAACGCGCGGAAAAATTGGACATCTGTTGCTAGGTAGCGAACCGATAAATACGCATTCTAGATAACGGAAAACAGTGTTTTCCGTAGGGTCCGTGACGAGGAAATATAAGAGGCCACAGAACGGAGTACAACGGAGAGCGCGAACGAGAATGGAGGGTGTCCTAGTGATTTGTGAAACGAGTAGATTAGCAATAGCGCTAGCGCTGTAAGTCTCTGTAGTTACGTTCTGTACGAGCCGATAAATCCAATTGCCTATTCAAACCCCATCTATAGTCACGAAATCATGGCTTAATGCGTACATGAGGGTTAGATAATTTCTGCTGATTACTGTGGAAAGCTAAGACTATATAAATAGTAGCTATAATCACTTGGGCACAATTTTGGTATGGCTCTATAAACTATTCTCCTCCAGTAACAAAATATTCAAATTTAGAAGCTACGAAAGAGAACTTACATAATAGAAGCGCTCAGAATTCTCATTGGCTATTTCACTTATTGAGACATGCGAGTAATTGCAGCTCGCGGGCCTCCTTGATCTGAGTGCTAACTCTTGCTTTTTTCTTCTTCTACTCTGAGGACGGAGGCGATATTCTCCCTCCGAAACGTAGGCTGATTTTCAGCAGACCACAGGGAATTATATCTCCAGAAATAGAACACTTCTAGGTTCTCCTTTTCTATTCTAGAAATTTTCAGGTCTAGTGATTGAAACGATTATGATGTTCTAGGATGATGAAAGAAAAGACAAACAAGGAGGAGAAAATGGAAAAAATGAAGGTAGAAAAATAATATAGTCTTCAGCCTCCATTTTACTTTGTCGCAAAGCTATCTGTGTAATGTTCTATGTTGCGAAACATTCGGCCTAATTTTTGTGGATGGGGTTAAATACAAGATGGATGGAACAATGTGAACAAGAAAAGTAATTGTAATAAGTCGTAAATAAATATCAATACCATAAAGAATTCGAAATCACAAAACGCATTAATAACGTAGCGTAGTGCAGTTCTTGCACAACGAGAGGCCGTTTGCAAACACTCTAGGAGAGCAACATATGCTGTTCTCAGTGACGTCTGCCGCAGTTGTTTATCGAATATCACGGTGCTTCTTGAAAACTTTTCCGTTGTTGTGGAAAACCACTTAATTTGGGAGAGAGAGACGCTTCTTCGTGACGTCACTACGTGATCCAAATGAAAATAAGTAGTTCTGTGGTGGACGGGATGTCTCCATCAGAAGGGCTACAGTTACCCTGGTCACGTGACAGTGCGGGGAGCATCCAAGTCTGTTATCCTGATTACTTGTGGCTTTGTTACTGCAGAGTTGACATCGCATACTTCATTCGTCAGGTCCAGCGTACTGGCCATAAGATCTCCGTGATTTAACTGCCTACAGCAGTCCTACAATTTATACGTCGTTCAAATGAAATTTCAGTAATGCGCTGCAATTCTTCAAAGTCAAATGATCTAGCAATTCCGGCCTTTTATGTACGCCGAATTGTTACTATCATATTCATAATAACCCGTCACTCCCTATCCTTAGCCACCTCCTATTACTATTAAACACATTTTAATATTATCCTTCCATCCACTCCTGTGTCTCTCAATCTCTTTTTCCCAGCTCAACTAAACTTTGCATACATTTTTATCTTCCCCATGAAAAGAAAATATACTCGCACCAAACATTGCCGACATGTTTACACGTATAAACAATTATCTATATTTCGGTAGTTGTAGCAAAACATTTTAATTTTATACGTGCTTGGTGATGGCCACCTCTGTGGTCTAGTGCTCAGAGTTCCTGGTTACACATCCAGAAATTCCGAGTTCGAGTCCCGATGCTACCACATTTTCTGAGAAGTAGTGTGTCTGGAACGGGGTCCACTCAGCCTCGTGGGGATAATTGAGGAGCTATTTAAAGGAGGTAGCGGCTCCGGTCTAGAAAACCGAAATTAACGGCAGTGGGGATCCGTTACGCTGACCACGTGACACCCTCTACCCGCAAAATATTTGGCACTAACTTCGCCGACAAGCGGCGGTCGCTCGGTCGGTATAGTTCGCTTGCGGACTACAGGCGACAGAGATTTTTGTTTGTTCTTTGTTATGTGCTTGGTGATGCATTAGATTCTGATCATTATGACAACTTAACTTTAACTGGTCACGTAAATTTCAATTGAGAGATCACATATCCTTAAAGGGAAAAATTGACATGTACACCTGTATTTGTTCACATTTAATATTAATATATCCACGTAAATATGACATGTTTATTTAATTTAAAGACTTATTGCTTGATTTCTTTTATTGAAAATACTTATATAAATTTAGTTCAAAAAAGTAAAAATAAATGCAGCCACAAGCATTTAACGTGCGTATGAGTTCAATGTCTGCCTTCTGGGAAATGAATTAAGTTGATCTAATTGCAGAGGCTTTTAAAACTGTCAGTGTACCTAATGCCACCAAAAGTCTACTGTCTGAATATGTTAAATTATTCCACAGGATCAACTGATTGTATAGAGGTGGCTGCCCTGACACATTCGAAATTCTCCAGTTTAAACAGGTGGTAGCCCTGATAGAGAGGAACTCTGCGCTACGCCGGTCGACATTGTAAGTTAGTTTTCTGTTACAGGGGCCTACGTGAGCTCCAACACTCTGGATGTTTTCCCAGAGGCAGTAGCTGTGTTAAAGGGGAAAGACTGGAATGTTCTATATACTGCTGAGAAATAAATCAACTGTACTTTAAACAAGAATTTCAAGGTGGGACCTCAAAGCCTCCTTACCTGCTACATATACTTATACCCCTACGAATCTGTTACTATTATCGTTGCTATGTTATTTTGTGGCCGATCACAGTGCTCGCGTGGCCTAAGGCATGAATTGTCTCTCCTCGCTTGAACTCTGGGATCATGGGTTCAAATCCCACTCAAGGCATGGGTGTCTGTATTGTGTGCATTTATTCTGTGCGTAGGTAGCGGCCTTGCGACGGGCTGATCCCCAGTCAAAGGAGTTCTACCGACTGTGTATACGACCAAGAAGCTGAAAAAGTGGCCAAGGCCCAACAAAAGGCTGTAGAGCCATAATAATAATAATGTTGCCTTGAGAGAAACTTATTATTTAACTGAGCCCGGATAGCTCAGTCAGCATAGTGACGGGCAGACGCGGTTCTATCCCCGGCGTCTATAGCGTCCACACCGGCCCTGCGACCCATCCAACCTCCTATCCAATTGGAATCGGGGGGCTTTTATCCTGGGGGTAAAGCGACAAGGGCGTGAAGCTGACCACTCACCAACGTATAGTGCCGAGGTCAGTACCTATACTTCCACTGCCACATATATCTACAAGGCATGGTGTTTATTTAATTTAGTACAAGGACAGCTGTACTTTTACTTATTATTTAACTATGAATTATGTTTAGCGTCGTAACGCTGTTAGTAACTGCTGACTTTTAACAATGCTTCATACACAGCATGTAGCTATGCTACAGCCAGCGTTCCGTCCGTCATCAGGCCAAACCTTAATAAATTATTTGTTCTTCGACCGAGTTGTTACTATACATTCCACAAGGAAACCCTCTTGATACAAGTTATATAGGCTAATTTTGACAAACCTGTATTAAAGATAACTTCAGGATAATAAATTACGTGTCCTTCTGTCATCCCTATCTCAAGACATTTTGCGTCCGCCATGTTGTTGCTGATCATAGGAAATTAAGGAGTTTCGACGTGTGATTGTCATACAGTGGCGGTGGTATCCACTTCAGTACAAAATGTTAACAATATAGGGCAGCTAGTTCGGAAGAGGAAATGCGGATGAAAGGAAATGCACAGTGCGCTGGTCCCATAAGTTCACTTCGTTGTTTGGCTAAATATCCAACTGTTTTTCTTCTCACGCTAAAAGTGATATGCAGTATTTTGTATTCCCCGTGACGTAATATAACTAACAATGAACACTGAATTGGATAATTGTTACTTAATTAGTTTTTTATGGAGTAATGATAGCAGAGGGCTGGCATCCTCATATCCCTCACTTAAAGGAAGCTGGAGTTTCTCCAGCTGACCCTTGCTCTCGACCCTCATTAGTGTGAGAGCATATACATAGCGCTTGCCTTCGCACCCAGTATAACCTACTTAATCATGGAATTTTAAAGAAATTGATCTTTTTTCCATTTCCGATAATTTATCACAGATTCACTCATTCCTAGTGGTGCATTTCCTTCTGGCTTTCCCACCAAAAGCCTATATGTATCTAATTTTCTCGCATGCAAGCTACACGACTTTCCAATCTCACCCGCCTTGACTTTATTATTGTAACTATATTTTTCTAAGTGTGCAAGTTATGAAGCTTATCATCATGCACTTTCCTCCAGTCTTCTACTATTTAATCCGAATATTCTACTCAGCAGTCTGTTCCTGCGTAGCGTCATTGCGCATTGATTATGCGCAGATATATCTAACTGCAGGGGATCGCTTGTAGAACTTCTAAACATACGTTCTGCAAGGGGCCTATGCCCATTTATGTTGGGACCCAGTCGCCTAAAGGCAGGAAGATGTTACTATGTAGGATTTAAGGTTTTCACGGCGGTGACTAATAAGAAAGCAGTCTTCTGAGATGTGGCGCCGTGTAGATATTGTGTTAACCGACGTTTCGGAGAAACGTATCTCCTCCATATTCAGGGTAGAAGAAAAAGAAAAGAAAAGAAGAAATCAGCGAGTGAACCAGCATGAGCAGGTGCTAATAGACTGTCTTCTTCTACCCTGAAGATTGAGCCGATACGTTCCTCCGAAACGTCGGTTAACACAATATCTACACGGCGCCACATCTCAGAAGACTGCATTCTTCAGATATGTTACCACTTACCAATTCAGTGACGCTAGTGGCACGTCTAACTTGTCAGTAATACAGTATTAATGACAGCTAAATTGAAAGATGGATTGTTTTCCAGAAGCATGATATTCATGCCACAGTAAAAAAGTCTTTTAGTTTTTCACAAGTTATTAGTAGTGACCACACGGTTATAAGGATACTGTAAATGCCATGCTAAATGTGGAAGTCTCTCAACACCCGAATTTTACGCATAATTGAAATCCCTTAGCCTTGTCCCATCTTTCCAACAGAATTCTTACGCAAGCTCTGCTGCTTTCCATGCTAATGCTATTGCTTGAAGTAAATGTACAAGGACTATCTGCCGAAACGCATGCAATTATCTTAAGTGTTTCTCTGTATTGTGTCTTGTGGACTTTAATACAGACAAGGGAGACGTCGCGGCGCGTCGAGTATGCCGTCCTCTTGCCATTTGTCTGCGTAACGACAAGGTCAGGCAGGGCCTTGCTGCCCGTCTTGTGTCTTGTCCAGATATTTTTTTGTGCTTTTCTCTCTCCCTATATCTCTCTTCCTTATTTTAGTTTTCCTCTCTCTGTCTTCCTTATTACTTCCCATGTACCCTGTGTATATTCTCTGTTTCCATTTCTCTCTTCTTTAGTTCTCGTTTTATTCTTGTCTGTTTTCTCTTCTTCCGAAACACAGTACCGTTCAAAGGTGTGGTGGACTGAACATCACTTCCGTATGATCCTTCATTAATTCTTCTTTCATTGCGCTGCCGTCTTATTCACTACCTTCAGCAACAATAGATCCGTTGCCAGGAGACGACTAGTGAAGACAGAGAATTCCACTGCTTGTGCAACGGTGAACTGGAAAGTGTGTAAATCAGCGATAGCGCTGTGTTTAAGTGTGATTAAGAGAACTTGTAACCAAGGTGCTAGTAAATCCAATCATCCGAACTTAACCCGTCATATCCTTCACGCGTACCGTATACACATGACAATATTTTTCTTTCATTATCTCAACCTCTGCCTGTCAGAGTTCCATCTCAGCGTCGTCGTGGCTGTGTCTCCTTTCTCAGAATATTCATCAGGATATAGGAATCGCAGCTAAGAAGGGAACACACATCACAAGACACAGTTTACACAGAAAATAAGAAAAACGACCCCATGGTGAATGAACCACACGCAAGTTTTAATTAAGACACATAAGATAAATAATCTTAACAAGTTTCAGTGAGTGTAAATTTATTATAGTTGACAAATACGGCCTTTTTAAATACTTTTAAATGGTGTCGTGAAGACATATGAGGGCAAGCAATGCAATAGATTAACGTAATTAGGGCACCTGATGATGGCACTATGTTGCCGAAACATGTCGTGAAGTAACAGGTGAAACTGAGTGCACTACAAGACGGCCACTGTATACATATCATGGATATATGAATCGTTTGAGTAAAATGAGAAAAGATTAACACTGCAGAAACATCTGCTCCTTAGTTTAATTATCGACATTTTCTGAGCTGCATTGCTTATGCAGCATCAAATTCCCAGATCCTGGTGGACCATAAATTGAGAAAATAAGGAAGTTGCGGTAATCGTCTATTCCAGAATGATGATCCCGCTTTGGTTTGGAGGGACTGATGAAAACTACGATAGAAAGTCAAGCTGATTCGAACCAGTGCTAAGAATCTAGCCAAGGATTTAACTGAATACGAGTTAACCGCCATAAATTGAGCTACAGTATATTCCTCACTGGAGAATTATCGGATTGGCATAAAGTGGCAAACCAGTAACTTATATAAACGTATGTACAGTTCTTTACAGCCTTCCTTGATTTACAGCTATAAGTCAATAAAATATCACACAGGACTGCACCTCACAGAGAGACATGCTGACTCGTCTACTCAAATGGAAGGCCACTGTAAGATTTTAGGTCATTAAAACAGTGGTTATGAAGAGTTCTGTTTTGTGGAATATAAAGCCACGTAGGCCGTTAAAAGTCAACCGATATTTCGGAGGAACATGTCGCCCCTATCTTCAGAGTCGAAAGATAAGCTAAGCAATAAACCTTCGTGAAGCAGGTGGGGAGCGGGGCGGACAAACCCCTCCGAACAACCAGTTGACTTTCAGCGGACTGTACAGCATTATATTCCTGAAGATGGAAATCTTCTGAGACGCGAATGCTCAAGTTATAGACTACGGCGATAACTTAGTCACGTGTGAATGAGTACTACCATAATTATTCTAATCTCATTTCAGATGGTTGCCTGCAGATTCAAGTGAACGCCGATCTGAGTACGTTTGCGCCACACAGTAGTAAGTAATGCACTTCCTAAGCGTTCTTAAGATTTAAGTTTAAGCTCATAATTACATTCTACAATGTTACGAAGGTTCAAAAATTTGTGTCATTACTAATATCTTTTTATAATAATCCATAATGCTACATTTTTCATATTTCGCGCTATACACACAATAATTTTATAAAGCTTTCAAATTATTTGTTTCTTTATTCAACAAAACACCAAATAGAGGCGTTCTTTTCGGTTGCACCTAATTTAAAGTCATTGCCCCTTTACAACGAAATGATGCTTACAGATGGGCACTATATAGCTTATGGTTTTGTTTTCACAAGTTATTCCTAGAGGAAAATAAAGTCTGAGATTAATTCTCTGTGTAGACTATGTAAATATGTTAGGATACACACTTCGCCGTATTATTATTCCGTGTCGCAGTCACGTGACATTTAGCTATAAGTACGTTTAACTACAGCACAAGACGAGTCTAGCTAATTCCTTGCAGCTTGTTTAACGACGCTGTCAGGAAGTGAGACTACAGAATGTCGAATTATGATATAATTGGAATTAATTGGAAACCCCCCCAAAGGTACCTCCACCTTGTCGTTGAGGTAGGGCTTGCATTATTGTGACCTGGAGAACTATGCCGGCGGTAGTTTAACTACCGGTAGGGTCACATGCATGAAATGTCAAAGGGTAGGGTCCAGACTAAGAGAGAGACCCTGGTCCTCGAGGTTGGGGGTTGGGCATGAGGCTAACAACTTCATCCTGTAAAAAGAATTTTGTTCAGGAACCTAACAACCAGCCTCGGGTCATCATGAGTGGGTTTATTCCTATGGCAGCACGCATTGGTTGTGGAGACTGGTTGGTGAGGAGGCCAAGGCTCACCCAGGGCTGTAGCGCCGAGTGGTAGGTAGGTAGGCAATTAATTGGAACGGATGTGGAAGAATACATCCATGGCATAATTCAAAGCACCAACTAGTCATTTGCTTAAAAAGACTGAGAAAAATACGGAAATTTAAATTAGGATAGTATGTGAGACTCGAACCAGTAATCTTAAGAATAAAAGTTAGAAATTGTATCGCTTAAGCCGAACTTCATGATGACGTGTTGGTCGTTACACATTCATCAGTGGAGTACAGAAGCATTACGCCAGACTGTTGTTTGTGCGTGGTGAGGAAATAAATTTGTAAACTACTGAGGCAATTACTCTTCATAGTTGGGAGATGTGTGTGTGTGTGTGTGTGTCTGCTGCTTGTTTGCTGACCAAGCTGTCACAGTAGCGCGCCGTTTTACCACTAGACAAACTACCGTCCAATTAATCAGTCGGCCTACTTTCTGCGCAGACCAGCAGGTCTGGAGGTAAAACTGTCACAATTTCTTGTGCGTCATTGCTTCTCATTGTGCGACAAGAAGCGTGCTATCAGGGCGTAATCAGAAGCTCTGATGTTGGCACACGGACCTAGGGAAGCACATGTTTTGTCGGACCATAAACACAATGTACTGTGTCCTTGACGATCACTCCTCTTGAACGGTTTGCTTCAGAAAATAAAAGGACTATTAATATCGTAAAGCTGTGCAAGAAAATTGCTTAGTCGTCCAGAACATGGATTGTACATTTTACTAAACACTGGACAGTGGATTTTGACCGCAGTTTAGCATATCATGCGCGCCCAAAGATTACTTCTAAGGATGCAACTCAGGTTTCGGTTATAGCTTCCTATGTGGTCTTTCCTTTGGCGTAATAAACAGACCGACACATCGACAACTTTGCACAAGAAGGAAGTGTTATATAAACTGCGGAGTTGGGAAATTCGTCATAGCCTAACAACCCTGGCTCCTACCCTGATGTTTATTTAATTATTTCGAAGACAAGAAATGCGTGTTTCGTTTTTCTCTACAATATTTGTTTCAAAATATTTTACTCTGGTGAAGCACTTAGCAAGTAACGCGGGAGTTGCGGTCGAAATGCTCGCAGAAGCGCGTGATGGACTTCATGTAGTGTCCGTTATTGCTGGCCGACTTTAATTAGAATTCCCCGGTATGGACAGATTTAACAAAACTCGCCAGTGTCGGATGTCATTACGTCATTCTCGAACAACAGACGGACATTTTCGTAATTTTTTATTTTCAAATGCGCCAAACTCTGTTACGCAGCGAGGGAATGACGTAAGCACTTGTGTCAATTGCACCAATTTAATGTATTTGCTTTATTCTGAAGTGTCATAAACCAGTTCTGACGCCTTTTAACAAAGGAATTTCGAACACTCAGCAATCACAAAGGCAACATACAGATAATTTCATTTCCAACATCTTTTTCTACCGAAATTTTTATCGTCACTCTTAACTTCCGTAGGAAGAGACAGCCGTAGATTGAAATCTAGGAAGCGAAGCCCTGAAGGATTTTCTTAAACAAGACGACCCTCAAAACTGAGTCCTTCGGGACGTTTAAACAGAATTGCATGCGTTCAACAAGAAACGTAACGCTTTCGGACACGAAACGAAGGCTAACATAAATCCATATTGAATTAAAGGAAAAAAAAAGCGAAAGCCATCCCTGTTAACAGACCGCGAAGGCCCATAGGGTTTTGAGACGTCGAGGCTGCCACATTTTCTGCAGACAATCGGCTCAACGATGGCGGTAAGGTTGTCAGTCTTACGCGCCGGCCGCCAATTACCTCCAGGAAGATTCCTGGTACTGATTTCTGCTAAAGGCTGAGTCGACCCCACGGCCATAGTGTGGGGGGAATGATTAGGTCAATTTAAAAATCCATCTCATCGGGACTCGAACCCGCGACCTTCCGGCTAGTAGCATAGTGTCTCAACCAACTACGCTACCGCGTGTCCCCATTGAAGGTTTCTGAGAAGTTATATTACGTATAAGGAGGAACTAAAGTGACATTCTTCCATTGTGTTCGCTAAAATCTTTTCTTTCAAATAAAAATAAGAACTGAAACAAATGGCATAAAAGCTTATGTGTTGTATTTGGCATGGAACTTGATATTTCACTGAGAAAGAAAAACGGAGCTTGTGGGTGTTTGATAAAACGGGCTAAGAATATTACTTTGACGCAAGAGAGTAACAGCGAAATGGAAGCATGTTGCAACTTATTTCCATTTTTTGCCTACGTCTGATCTGCTTCAAGAAACCGTTCCTTTTATGGCAACAACATTGCATCCTACAGTGAGTTAATACAGATCGGCCAGGTATGTTACATTCAAGTTAACGCAGAGCTAATAAGCTATAAAATTTTAAAATAGAACTTTCTAATTAATGCAGTGCCGTTCACGGTAGCCGAGCGTTCTAAGGCATGCACTGTCTTCGCTCGCTTGGAAACCGGGATCGTGTGTTCGAATCCCACTCAGGGCATGGATGTTTAGTTTGTGTGTGTGTGCGTTTTTCTGTGTTTGTGTACAGGTAGAGGCCTTGCGACGAACTGATCACCCGCCGAGGAGTCCTACCGAATGTGTAAGATCTAGAAAAACCGAACGGAGAAGTTCATGGAGGTAGGCCTAGGCCCATTGCGGCTGTAGTGCCAAGGAAAAAAAAAATAATGCAGTCTAACGGTACTGCAAGGAAGTCCATTAATATAAATCATTTGCGAACTTCTTCTGGTGATATAACTCACCTCAAGGCGTTGCGCCAACTGTGTGCGCAATTTCTTGTCAGGTACAGTTCTTCATTTTGAAGCACTTAGCTAATTCTGCAGTTAATACTTCTGTATGAGGAAGCTGTGCGCCTAGAGACTCCAACATGGCGATAGAATATCTTTAAGTTACTCCTGTGATGACAGTGCATTAGAGATACGGTGCCACTTGCTTGTTCTCCGCCGAGAGTCGTGACAAGTGCGCGCCATCTGGCATTACGTTTGGGAGCCTGGCTAGCTGGCAGAAAACTCCCTGTACATTCAAGTATTTGTTTGGTGCCTTATCAATATGATACTGTTTACTTCCCCTTCCAAAGAACGACGCAATAGCGCCTCTGTTTGTCTGAAAACGACACACGTGGATGGGACAAGCCATAGGTTTTCACGCTGGTCTGGTGCCATAAGAGATATCGGCTATTTATCAAAATAAGGAGAACCTAAAGAAGGAAAACTGTTGCATATCACGTGTTTACAAACTCATGTGTTGCAATGTTGTGTCTAGGACGAGCTGTTACATGGCTCCGCACTTTACATATCAGTAATAAAAAGTTAACGATATATCTAGGGTGACATGACGGGTAAAGGGGGGGAAAGCGGTTGTGAAGGAAGGACAGGTACACATTAAACATGTTGTATCTGTCTCTCCTTCACGCCCTCTTCAAACCGCCCTGATAAATATCAAATTTCGCCACTATGTTACCTTGGCAACATCACCGCAAGTTTTTGCTACTGATATGTAAAGGGCGTAGCGCTGTAAAGGCGAGACAATTATCAAGAACTTAAGGTTAGAAACACGTGATATGAAGCAACTTTTATCTCTTTAGGTTTTTCCACATTTTGCCAAATAACAGAGGTTTCCAATGTTTGCACTTAGGGGACACCATATATATTTATTCTTCTGCTGAAATTGTCAAAATTTATGACGTTTCGGAGGAACTTTCTTCCTTTATTCTTCAGGGCGAAACAAAAGAAGAAAAAAAAGGAGGAACAAATAAAGGAAAAACAGAGACACAAAGAAAGAAGAAAAGAGAACAGGACGAAGGAAATAAGAGCAGGGGAGAAAGAAAGAAAGGAAGAGAGGATGAATGAATGAATTGAAGTAGGAAGCATGGTCCTTCGAAACTTCAGCAACTTTTAATTCAATTCTAATAGAACATTTTATCAAGAAGATTATCCTACTTATGTAAAGGAAGTATATAGACATCACTAAATACACAGCATAATACAAATATCTACAAGTGTACACGAAACATCGCTGTTATGAATATTTGAGAAGATAAAAGTGCAAATTATAAACGCAGTTTCTGTATGGACCTTGGAGAGAGCTCCATGAACCGACGGAGAGCGGTTCAAATAATTACCAGTATGACTGCATGTTTAGGCATCAGTCAGGAACATAAAAGGTTCTGAACGGAGTAACAGGGGGGCACGCGGTAGCGTAGTGGTTAAGGCACTATGCTACAAGTCGGAAGGTCGCGGCTTCAAATACCGATGAGGTCAATTGACCTCATCCTTCCAGTCGCACTATGGCCCTGGGGTTCACTCAGCCTCTAACAGAAATGAGTACCAGAAATTAAATAAATAATTTTCCCAAGAGTAAAGCGCGGCCGGCGCGTAAGGCTGACAACCTTACCGCCATCTTTGAGCCGATTCTCTAGATAATGTGGGACCCTCAACGTCTCACAATCCTATGGGCCTTCATGGCCAGTTACAGGGATAGCTTTACTTTACTTTACTTTTTTACAGAGTAGCCGGAAGCATTACTTACGAGTAAGTACTTACTTACTTACTTACTTACTTACTTACTTATGGAGCTGGGCTCTTCCTGAGGAGAAGCCAAATCTGCAGCTACTCAATTTCCCAGAATTTTATGGAACCTGAAGGTTCATTACCGTGTTCACAAGAGCCCTCCACTGGTCCCTATCCTCATCCAGATCAAACCAATCCATACCATCCCATCCTATGTCTCTGAGATCCATTTTAATATTGTCCACCCACCTAAGCTTTGGTCTTCCCTAGTCTCTTTCCTTCTGGCTTTCCCACCAATATCCTATATGCATTCTTCGTCTCCCCCATTCATGCTACATGACCTGCCCACCTCATCCTTCTTGACTTGATCATTCTAATTATACTTGGAGAAGAGTACAAGTTATGAAGTTCCTCATTATGCAGTTTTTTTACTCTACCCTCACTTCATCTCTCTTCGGTCCAAATATTCTCCTCAACACCCTGTCCTCAAACACCCTTAGTCTGTGTTCCTCCCTTAATGTCAGAGACTGTAGTTAAGGAAATTGCCTCAGTTTCTTAAAAAGTAAAATGTAAGACTTTCCCTGTTGTTGAAGACCGTGCCTTGAGGACGTATTGCAGCATGGGAGTAATACTCCACATATTCTTAACCTCAGTACTAAACAGAGCAACTCAGAAATGTCCCTAAGACAAGAAGTGTTGTAACTCGAACCAGAATAAGTGCACAAGTATTTTGAATTTGTTTTCATTACCTCATATAAGACTATACGTGTATTTATATGGAATGCAACCCTGCAACGTGTCCCCAAGTTTTCCTACTTTCCCTCTCCTAGATTCATCTTCATGTTTCCCTCTAATCTCATATCCGGTATTCTAATGGAATACTTCCGGTAGGTTTTCTTTTACACGAAAGCTGTGTACGGATTGCTTTCCCTCAAAACATAGCTACATGCCTAGCTCCTCATAGATCCTTCATTTCACCAGTTCAGTAATAGGTGGCGATCCTTCTTATGTAATATCCCAGATGTCTTAATTAAATTGTCCCCCTCTCTTTACTTGCTTCCTGATGCAGGCTGAATTCTATTCCAGATCTGAGATAAAGCGGTCGGCATGAAGCTAATCATTGGCTAATCATTGACTTATATCTGGAAAAATTCTTAAAACAGCGACCAATAACAGAACAAATATCATCTCGAATCCAAAATAAACAAACATGTGGACATATACATCCAGTCCCTCATGTTTGATTATGGATAGGGGCAACTTTATCCCTGTCGATTGGGCACGACTGAGTAGGCTTTTACCTGAGGACGGCGAGAGAATCCAGTGTCCGAAGCCATATATTTTAAATAAAAACAGGACGATGGGTAATGTCCAAAACTCAGTGATTATATTAATACATCATAGTCACAAACTTTTATATCTTATCTAACATGACGTTCGATACAGTTTGGTTAGTGGGATAGCTCAGTCGATATTCCAGTGGGCTACGTCTTGGGCAACCGACCTTCGATTCCCGGCAGTAGTAAGATTTCTGTCTTCACCAAAATATCCAGACCGGCTCTGAGGCCCACTCAGCCTCCTGTTCAATTGGTACCGGGGACTGTTTCGTTAGGGGTACAGCTGCCGGAGCGTGAAGCTGACCGCTCATCTCCGTCTAATGCCGAGGTCAAGAATTGTGGAGATATATGTCCACTTCTCATGCGTCTCCAGAGCGCAGGGACAAATTTACTTTTTACGATAGCCAGTAAAGTCGAAAGGAATTACCAAGATATTGTTAAGGTTTTGTCCACTGTGCATATACATATATGCCTTGTAATTTATTTATCTTATTGCCACACCACGTCTCTCAACCATACAAAAAACTGTTCACGTTATTGTTGTGTGTGTAACATGTACAGTATATTTCATAATTTCGCCACGAACCCACGTAAACTGTTGTAAAACGCAGGTACAAGGATGCATCATGACAAGATAAGACGTCCATAGTAAAGAAGCTGGTATTTTGGAATGCTACTTTTATGACTGCAAATGCGCCTACATTTTGCCCTCTGTTACGTGTGTTTTGCAAAATATTGAGGAAGTAAGTGCAAGTGAGGATGTGAGAGTTTTATCCTGGAAGTTTCTAGATGAATTTAACTCTATTTCACATCCACATAATATAACCGGACACAAAATTCTAATCTCAAATAAAAATGGATATTGATTTCATCAAAAACTTTTGATAAAATTATTTACATTAAATTAAAAGTAAATATAATTAAGATTTTGTTATTCAAAACAAATTTCTGGGTGGTGAACATTTAGTTAATGAAAGAATAAACAGTTTCCGGGTCTTTATATCTGTATGCACAATGAGGAGCTTCATAACTTGTACTCTTCTACAAGTATAATTAGAATTGTCAAGTCAAGGAGGATGAGGTGGGAAGGGCATGTAGTACGAATGGGGAGACGAGGAATGCGTATAGTATATTGGTGAGAAAGCCAGAAGGAAAGATACCACTGGGAAGACTAAGGCGTCGGTAGGGAGACAATATTAAAATGGACGTTAGAGGGATAGGATGGGATAGTATGGATTGGATCGATCTGGCTCAGGGTATGGACCAGTGGAGGGCTCTTGTGAACACGGTAATGAACCTTCGGGTTCCATAAAATTCTGGGAAATTCTTGAGTAGCTTCAGAATTGACGGCTCCTCAAGAAGCTTCCATTAGTAAGTAAGTAAGTAAGTAAGTAAGTAAGTAAATGGAAATACTTGTGGAGCAGTGCGTCTGTACCTTCAGTAAAGGTTTATAAGGGACAACTACGCATGCGTTATACTGTACCCCACGTCTTATAACTGACGGTTTACTGTGATTTATACGCGGCCATCGACATCCGTATCACATTCCTTTGTGCTGACTGCGGTATAGCATTTTTCGTTGCTGTCCACGCGGAAGAGAAGAGTGTTATTTCGGCCTGTGTTTCTTTGTGTTGTGTGCTGTACACACTCTCTGCTATTAATCATCTGCTTGCCCTCTCACAAATCCGAGACAGGATCTCCTTTCGTGAGATTCTGTGTCCATGGACGGACTGCTATCCTAGCGTTAATCTACTTCTGACTGCAGCCACCACTGCGGTGCCAAGGGACACTTTCGCTCCGCGCCCTGGATAGAAACAACTGCTTAATTTCAAAATAAGGATATACAGTAGAAAGGAAAGTAAAGAAGGGCAAAAATTAAGACAGCATTTCTTAATTTAATTTTACTGGATGTATCTTATGTTGTTCTCTATTGTCTAGGCAGGTGGGGATTGATTTATTGTAGAAGCAGTGATTATTCTCAGCTCCAAGACCGGCGCTGAGGTTCTCATGCTCTCATGTGTGTTACGTATGGGGATCTTGTTTCCGGGCGTAATACAGTGAGAGACTGAAGCTCACCTCCTACCCCCTCATATCAAGTTGTCCCTGTGCTTAATTAATTAAACACAACACCATGGAGACATATGGGAGAGTGGAGGTACAGCTTCACCATTATTTACCTAGGCACTACGTGGTGAGCGGTCATCTCCACCCACAGTCCGATTTACCCCCAAGGGAATCGCTTCCCGTACCCATTTTAAAATTTTAAATTAATTAAATTCGCTTAGTGAGGGATGGAGTTCAGCTGGGTCCACTCGGCAAGGTGGCCATTTATTGGCCTATTGTACCTACCCTGGGTGATTATGATGGTGGAGAATTTGGTGGAATGAAGATTGGCAGGGGAAACCGAAGAACTCGGAGAAAACCATTCCCAGCGCCACTTTGTCCACCACAAATTCCACTTGACCAGACCCGGGTTCGAACCCGGGCCGCCGCGGTGGGAAGCCAGCGACTAACCGCTTGAGCTGTGGCGCGGCCTCCCCGTACCCATTGTGTAGGAGTCTGTGTCGGTCATAGCCAGTGTGGACATTGTGGAGAGGAGAAATATCTTGTTCTGCTGCGACTTGATCCCGGGCCATCCAGCCCGTGTCCCGTCGCTATACCGACTCACACCCCTTCTATGGTCACTGAAATTTAGGGATAAGCCCTATAACAAAAGAACTTGGAACTGTGGGCTTCTTGATACAGAATATCTTTCTGTTACGTTCATCACAATTTTGCACACGCCACTGCTTTGCTGCCCAATCAGTGCAGATGTAGAAAACAAACCACATCACTGCCGTAACACAGCATTGAAAAAGAAATGATTTTCCACTTTGTTAAATATGCACCGAATCAAAGAGTGTTTCCAATAAAATTTGTAATTTGTAGGCCTCCCGTGATAAATACAGCATTTTTCAGGTCACACAACATAGAAGCGGTCTGCATTGCCGACACTAGGTATCTCCCTAGAGTCACCAATACAGCCCACTTCTACACCGTTATAGAGTTCAAAATTTATTAAGGTCAGCATCGAATTGTTGTTAAACATGTAATATCCATTATTCACAAATTTCTTCCGATAGGTCATCTTCCAGAAAATCTACAAAATTTTACATGAGCTCCATTTAGTATAAGAATATCACTGGAGCGGTGTCCACGATTATTAAATTTGACCTGCACAATTCAGTACAGACTCCTAATACCAAACTTATTCCAAATTCGTTGGATATCTTATCAGAAAAAAAACGCATCTTGGCCGAGAAAAGATAGAACCCCCTGTGTGTACTCCATGACAAATATCGCATAAAAATATAATCTTCATATTCAAATTTTGCTCATTTTACTGTGTTTGAGTATCGGTGTAGCCTGATTCGTATTCTAAAGTCCCAGGTTTGAATCTCGGGACGCAGTCCTGACTGATATGTTCAGGTGTTATACTCTATCCTTTTATCGAAGTTCCATGATAGTACCTCAAATTGGGTAAAGAGTGTTTGTTCCATCCACGCCCACAATTCACCATGGACTACTCCTCTTACCGTCCGACGCTGTATTGTACACTAAAGCTACTGCGAGTGTCATTCAATGAACCATAAAAAATTGAATCCCACTTTGGTGTTTATTCTGCAACGTGTAACATGTGCCGCAGTAAAAATTCAGTATACGTTCGTGCGAGTAATAGTTCTGCAGCACATGCTCTATATAGCCTCCAACTAAGGTACAGTGTTGGAATAAATTACTGTGTCATTTCTTAGAGCAACAAAGACCTTCCCTTGGAGACGAATTCAGTTATCTTGATGATGCGGCGATATATCATCTCTTGAATGGACTGGCTCTCACATGCGTACGGACTGCGGTGGATGAACCGCTTTGTAATACAGCTGTCTTCATCGCGCCTGTGCGGTGGTGCAGTGGTGGAGTGCAGAGGAGACACTTCCTGGCTTGTATCCTGAACGTATCCCGTTCGAACGACTGTCAAGTTACTGGCTAACAAAGGGAGGATTCTCTTGGTTCTAGTCCCTTTCACATATCGATACGTGGATAATGTTCTTGAAATAATCCACGGCCACACCCTTCCAAATTATTATTCTCCAGTTTACCGAACGTCGTGGGTGAGTGGTTTCGCGATAGAAAGTCCTGGGTTCTAGGCCCGAATTTTGGTTATCCTGGCAAGTATTCCTCGTGTCGCCGAGTCTCTGTAACAAATCTTCGGGGAAAGTGCCTTAAATAGATGATGACTCTTTTCTTCCACGTCTTCTAACTTCATAAGAGCAGGGATATCTCAGTCGCTGTAGCGATGGGATATGGGCTGGATAGTCGGAGTTCAATTCCTGGTAGGGACAAGAGATTTTTCTCTTCTCCGTAGCGTGTATACCAGATCTGGGGACCACACAACTTCCTATCCAATGTGTACACCGGGCTATTTCTTTGGGGGTAAAGCCACCGTGGAAGTGTAGCTGACTACTCATCCACGTAGTGGTGAGGTCAAGAATGGCTGAGATATAGCTCCACCCCCCCAATAGGTCTTCATGACTTTGTTCTTAATTAACAAAAGTTAAATGTAACTTTATCTTTACCTCTTCATATTAAGTGTTCATTATAATCTTCTTACCCGAATCTCTAAGACTATGGAGATGAATCGTGGGCTTTTAATAACCCAAAAATATCTAAACGCAGGGATCATGATGTAACTGTGTGGAGGGTAACATTAATTCAAAACTGAGCTAACTAGCACAGTCTTAATATAAATTTTCGTTGAATGTCATTAACACCAAATTCCATCATTGAACCCGACGCTAAATACATTTTACCAGCCGCTTCTTCTTGTAAGTCCTCTTCCGAAGATTAATCTTAATTGTTCCTTCTATCTCTATTTTGGATTTCCCAGTGGGCGTTTTCCAAGAGATTACCCACTTAAAAGACTACAGTCTTTGCTTCTCTCTCTTAGCAGCTCAAGCTCCAAGACAAGAGTAGCCTCCTTAACTTTACCAACCGGATCGTATTAGGTTACACGCATAACTAACAAAAGTAAGGACAATTTTAACGAAAAGAAAATCTGCCAGCGAAAATCATGGATTCAGTATAGCAACATATTGAATACAATGCAATTCAAGGAAGCGGTTCTGCACTGAAGTATTGATACGTATGAAAATATTTGCAAACAACTTACCAAAGTAGATTGAGGATAAAATTAAGAGTTGAGATGCAAAGTCGATTTATTTGCACAGTACTCATACAAGTCTGTCGTTAGGCCCTCCTTTCAGACTCTGATTGAAAAGTTGTACTTATAGTGGGGAAAGAGATAAATCCTCCACAGTTACAATCATATTCAGTGAGAGAAATCTTTATTTGTCATTAATACCCATTCGCAATTATGTACACCAGATATGAAACAACAATTTGAAGCAACTTGATTACTTGGGGGTTAAAATGAAGTTCTTTATATTGTACTCAACGAAGTGTGCCTGATTGAGACACAGTACAACTGCAGATCAAGTGCCAAGTCTTCATCACATAGCTGGAGATAGCCCACTAGTGATCCCTATCCCGAGCCAGTTCTTGTCCACACCATTTCTTCAGCTAGGTATTATTTTAATATTTCCCTCCCTTCTACATGTACGTCTCCAAAGGTACGTCTTCTTGAACTTCTGCCAATGAATTCTGAATGCGTTATTCTCCTCGTTCTTATGTGGGTCTAATCATTTCCTGAGGTACAAAAGTTCTTAAGTTCCACATTATGCAGTTGTGTTCATTCTCCAACCTCGGCCTTAAATATCTCCCTACTTCTGAACATTCCCTATAAGAAACGGCTCGGATGAATCTTCGTTTCCGAAGGATTTGCTGTAGGTTTATTCTAGATGGGCGGTTAAGTAACACCATTTGCATTGAACAGTCCTCTAATTGATTAGTTAAACTAAGTAGGTGCATAGCTTTATCTCACAAGAACCAATCAAATTCTTCCTATTAACTAATCTCATTCCGACATGAAGACCACCATACCACAGCTACCTGAAAATACATCTTTTTCTTAAATTTTCCTTGAACTCAACGAGGTAGGTATCCATTTAGAGTGAAATAAACAAATCGTTATAGAAACAAAAGCAAATTCCGTGGCCTGTAGTCCGCAAGAGAACTATGCCGACCGAGCAACCGCAGCTTGACGGCGTAGATAGTGCCACAAATCGTTATGTCAAAGATAAAATTGTGGGGAAAGTTTGGACTGACACAATGTTTTCTTGACGTCTATGTTTAGTTGATGTACTGTCCCATTTTGCTCCAGTGTCCGAAGAATTGTCGTCCTTAATAACTCTCAGATCAGTTTTCTGTCTCATATAGCTCGCCCATTTGTGAGACTCGCTGTTTTCCAACCTCCTGTGAACATGTATCCTTTGATGTAAGATAAACTTGTGACGACAGAACTTCGAAACAATAATTTGTACGCCGCCGTCTCATTGTTCTTGGTCAGGTATATCTTCTGAAATCCTAGGGACTGCCTTCAGGGTCAGCCAGAGCCTTGATTTTGCATCTTAGATGAGCACTGGAAATCCCGTACCTTCAAAGCATATGGCGAAGACACATAAGTAACCTGTAAGGTTAAAGTTCTCACCTTACCAGAAAAGAGACGGGGTTTTCGCAGAAGGCTCCGAGTAAAACCCACTAGTAACTCACGAGCAGCAGTATTCAGTTTAAACGATCATAAGTAAAATGTCTATAATTCTAATGAGTGCAGGCTTCCATCAGTAAACAGAACGCTGTCTCCAACGTCTGATTTCAAAACCTCATGGGTGTATAAACGCGAAGGTGCATAATTGTCACGTGTACGGATGACGAAAATAAAGGGTTCTAGTTCAGATAGTTGGATTTATTAGCACCTGGGTTACAAGTCCTCTTAATCACACTTAAATACAGCGCCATCGCTGAGTTACACAATTTTCAGCTCACCGTTGCACACGCGCTAGGATTCTCCTTCTTCACTAGTCGTCTCCTGGCAACTGATCTCGACATAGAAACTAACGCTTCAAATCACTATGAAGTTTTCTTGTTATTTCGTCTTCAATCGCTCTGTACTCCTCTGTCCTAATCTCTACTCAGTCTTCACAGTTCACTAAGGACACGCTCCATTCACATCCTTGTAGTCTCAACTGTTGACACCTCCTAGACTCTTTCCGTGACGTCTTCGTGTCCTTGACTTACGGCTTCTCAGCTATGACCGCTATGACTGACTGCAAACGGCCTTCACTCTCCCCAATAAACCTTCAGCATGAACCCCATGGAATACACCTATTATTGTAGATTCTTTTGCTTAGTACTGGGCATGGGACGAACCACATTGAAAATAAGGCATGTGATAGGTATCTTGCCAGTCCATTTGCGAGCTGATTGCTGCCTGGCAACGAGCTATAAACATTGATCCTATTGTTGCGTGCGCTTATCGTGGGAGCCATTGCCTGGTAATGCGTTGACATGTCACAGTATATTTCACTTCATCTCAAATAAAACATAATTTATATAATTAAATAAATATATGGCATAATTTTCTGTTCCTGTTGTTTTCACCTTCAGATGTTTTCCTCAGGAGTCGCTGTATTTTGCTGCTTCACGGTTGTTTTCAAATTTTCTGAGAAGCAATGGGTCTAGAACGGGGTCCACTCAGCCTCATGAGAATAATTGAGGAGCTATTTCAAACAATTAGCGGCTACGGTCTAGAAAACCGAGATTAACGGCCGTGGGGATCCGTTGCACTGACCATGCGACACTCTGTACCCGCAGAAGTTGGCACTAGCTTCGCAGACAAGTGGCGGCAGCTCGGTCGGTTAGTTCGTTTGCGGACTACATGCTACGGAATTTGTTTTTAAATTGTTTTTTTATGGGTCTCTACATCTTTACTGCTGAACTTCGAAGAGCATATGCTGCTTTGGCCCAATATTTAACGCAGGAACGTGTTTCAAAACTACCGATAAAAGCAAGGAACGCCAAAATGTTCATAATCCAGCAGTTTGGATCCCTCTTACTCAAGAAGACTATGACGGCCAAGTGTAATACACGAGAGAATTGGCAGTCCAGTGTCACCCACGGTCAGAAATAACCTCCCCAACTCTGCCACTATATGTGATTTATAAAGTCAGTCACTATGCCGGTACAAATACTGTGTCAATGAGAGAGAATGGAAGATCAAACACATGAACTCTGTAGAACCTTCTGAATTTGTCCTCACAGTGGATCGGTGTGGCCAGTCTGGGACGGCGGCACTATGGCGTTCCGCCTTGGTAACTCGTCCAGTCCGTAAGTTATGCCGCTGAAACGCTGCTGTCTCCCACTGGACTCCCGCCCCGGGAATTTCTGCTGCTAACTTATGTCCCTCTAGAGGTCCCAAGACTCCATACTTTCACAGTTTCCAGTGCAGTCTTTCTCTCGCGCAGTTCCTCTTCCTGGAAGAGTTCGGAGCATGCGCATAAGCACATCCCGGGATCCAGGATGGCTCAGCATGGCACATGGTGTCACCGGACGATGTCGAATGGCGTGTAATATCACAAGTACGAGTACAAACTTGTAAATATCAAAGGATGATTAGTTCCGTTGCTCTCTAGCCTAAATTAGGCGAATGTTGCCCTTTTGAATGTACTGAAGATCTGTTACGTGGTAAGACTTGAGGTTTTCGCTGTTCTGTGTGTTTGTTTCCGAAATGTTGGTAAACCCTTCCCACTAAAACATAGCTTTTGGTCTTAAGACGCGAACTCATTCTTATGAAAGTTACGTTCTTTAAAGTACAAGTGTAGTAACTTTATTATTTTCCAAACTTTAAGAGAATAAGAGAAGAAATGAGAAACGAAGTCACAAATCACAGTCTTATGATATCCTTGCGGTTCATTCGGCGACTGAAGCGGCAGAAGTTGCGGGTTTTTTTTTTCATTCGTATGACCAGTGTCGATATGGGAACATTTTGCCACAGAATCACACAACTAAAATAGACTTCCGCAGTTCTACAATTTTCACATTATTTCTCCCTTCTGTTGCTCCGTCCGTTCTCTGTAAATCATGTCCTTTATACACTAAACCAAAACGCAGGCCACAAAAAGTAATAACACAGGTTTCAACTACAGCAGGAACCATAAAGAGCTTTACGGTTCAGCTATTTCTGCACGTTATATAACATTCACCGCTGTCGCTTATATTTGAGTTTTGTGGGAAATAAAACCGGACCCAAGCCTCAGATAAATCTTACACATAATTAGAGCACCTAGTATATTGTGAGGCGGCCAGATAAGCTATTGTTTCGAAAGATAACTTGTGTCCACAGCATGCAAGATGTGAGATAAGCACGCACTTACCAGTGGACGGATATGGCTGTGGTGTTAAATATTAGAGGAATACACACACACATATATATATGTGTGTGTGTGTGTGTGTGTGTGTAAAACACGTGTGTATATATATATATATATACAGGGTGTCCCAGGAGGAATGTGCCAAACTTCGGGAGGGTGTTCCTTATGTTAAAGTATGCCGATATAACCCAAAACACCTACGTCCAAAG
>NW_019724589.1:455176-464705 GCF_002891405.2 Cryptotermes secundus | reverse complement strand
TTGGATCGATGAGTCGATTTATTGGATATTCACTGGTCGTAACTACGAATAATTATAACACTTTGAAGATTACTGTAATTATAACACATTAGTAAAATCTTCTACGGCTGCTTGCACTAGTCGTTACTAGGTAACAGATTTAAACAACAGCTATTTCTCTGCACATTTTTCCCAATCTGTTTCCTGGCAGCGGATTTTAACACAGGAACTCTAACTGCCACACTCCAGATATCACTGCACTACAGCACATATAAAGTGTTCAAATCACCCGTTACGTCTTCACAGGCCGACTTCTAATTATTTTCCAACTACGAACTTCCCGTGGCTATTTCCTACAGAGAACTGACAGGATCGTAGCGCCGATTGTCTTCAAGATAACTTCTCTGTACGGACCCCACGGAAAACACCATCTTCCTTTGTTAAGGGCGCGTATTTACAGCTTTGGTGCATAGCAATATATGTATTATTCCGCGCGTTTGCTTTGCTCAGAACGTAAGAAATTAATCCAGTTCTCGCTATGAATTTCTTGAGTTTTGTTAATGATACAGAATGTACCCCACAAGCCAGTAATGTGTGTTAATGAACCGAGTTCGTGCAGAAATAACGGTTATGTTGTAGCTTTATTTTGCGGATGTTGGGGACTAAAAAGCTCTAAATTTTTCCCTCAATTTCAGTAACGATGTCTCACGGTACTGTAGCTTGTAGAAACATCCGCGTATAATTTCTAAATGAGTAACAGAAGTGTTAGTTATACGTGGTCTACTTTGTTTGCGGTGGTTTTTACGCTACGAGCCTCGGAATAATTGGCTGCCGGTCCGGTTACTCGAGTGTCACAAGTAATTCTCTTTTCGGTGCGTGTTCCAAATATAATTGCATCATTACTCTGTGCTACTGAACTCCCAGAATAAAAACTTATCAGTAACAGAATAATTATAATTTTATTTTTCCGTCACAACACAACTGAGTATCAAGGTCACTACATGTTTCGGCCGTTAACGGCCGTCATCAGGTGAATACAAATCGACAAACGTATACTATTGAACTGTAGTAAACTTAGATACAATGACAAAATATTAATTCTTTTGTGTAAAAATACAACGGTCATTTATATATAAAATTGACTGTTATAATATAAAACAAGATTAAAATTTATGTTTTATAACATCTAATCAGTCGTATGTTTACTTTATACGTTCCGTGGACAAAATGAAAATATAAGATGCTATTGGAGGCCCATGACGTTGCAAGTTAATTGATAGAGTAGAGGTGCCTCATCATACGAAAGAAAATGTCCGTACTGTATCAGGAGTAAACAACGACTATAACAGAATAATTCCTCGTCCAGCAAAGTCCAGCTTCATGACAGTCTAGGTAGCAGACGCGCATGCGCATGTTCAGAGGCTGGATTCAGTAGTCAAAATGGGGACCCTGCTTGATGGGTATAATAGGGAAGAGCAGTTTTCTGTTGTGTGTTTTTTACGGGAAAGAGTACTCAGTTTAAAGGACATTCATAAAAATGTTTTCTGTTTAGTATGGGAAGTGTTTGTCATGTAAAGTTTTTCACAACTTGGTGAGAAATTCACTCACGTACGTTCGAAAGTCTCAGATGATGCCCGACAAAGCGATGAAGTTGCTGAGGGAACAGTCAGGAGACTTTTATGCTGCGGGCTTCGAAGTAAAGCGTTGGGACAAGCGTATCAATGTCGGTGGAGGATATGTCGAGAAATAAATGTTTTTCCCAGGTTTGAATATCACATGTTTCAACTTTTATATCCAATTGTGGCCCAATTACTGACTCTTCTTCGTACGATTGCATCATAAACATCAATCACAATAGAAAGTTCGTGACATGTAGCCTTTTGACGAATATATGGAATTTATAAATTTTAATGAAATAAATATTTCTTTTTTATATCGAAAATTTCTGGCTTATAACTTGTGTCTTAAAAAATAAGTACTAAGACTTAAAGACGTTGAAAATAAATCGCTGTAACTAGTAGACCGTATGTAGATCTATATAAAGCAAGCACACCATTAAGCAGAAAATAATTTCTGATTTAATAAAACGCACTAATCTACCCTCAGTGTGACACTGGCACTAGTAATTTTTTCAATTGTTTCCATTCTTTATTCCTTTTTCTGTTTGTTTGTTTGCTTGATTTCTTCTCTAACAGTTGGCCCTCTGTAGTCATCGCTTTGTCGCCGTCAGGAATTCATATTCCTCAAGGGTTCACTTTGCATGACTAGCCCCTGGATGTCGGTGTGAGCAAATGCTCTCTGAAGTTTATTGGGTCTTGCTCGGGCAGACAGATGAACACAACATTTTTAACCAATTTATTTTTAACAGTTGAATATCACTTTAGTTATTAGTCTCTATTCACAACTTTACTTGTTAATCATGGACTTCACGAAGTTAAAGTTGTTTACTTCCTTCCCATTTGATAAGTATGCCAGAGTTCTTTAAGAAGCTAAAGTTTTTACGTCCAACGCTTTTGAAGACTTACACTGAAAAAAATTAGAAGCCTAGCTTCGTGACGCTTCAAAATTTCAGAGCACTTTTGTTTGCAGAATTTCACCTCCTCATTACACTTTGATTGGTTGAGTTTAACTCTGAGGTGGTCTTCAGTTCTTTATATTGGCCAGTCAGTCACTCGCTCTACCACTTGGGTATCGCGTGTTTCTCACGGCAAGAATACATCGTTATTTCTGCACATGGCCTGGCGTCGCCAGCTATCAGCTTACACGGTAACTCCAGAACACTTGATCTGAACACCTCAGATCAAAGAATTTGCCCCTGTGATGCTGTGTTACATTTCCAAGGAAGCGATTAATTTCTGGCGCCTATCGAATGTTAATTATGCTCACTTAATGAGGTTCCGCAACTTTTTAAACACAACTGAGCTGCACTGGTCTCCTGTAACTCCTGTAACTTGCCGACACATATTGACTGCGATTCTTCTGCTATTTCTCTTTACGTTTGAATTATTACACTTGCGCCTTGCTTTACATCTTCTCTGCGTGTTACTTTCTTTTTTGTTCTTTCGTTCTTTAGTTTCTCTTTTGAATGCTAGAAACTGCAAGGTCGCGGGTTCGATTCCCTATGAGGTCATTGATTTTTTTTTCAACTGACCTAATTCTTCCAGCCGCACTGTGGCCCTGAGGTCGACTCAGTCTCTAACAGAAATTACCAGGCATCTTCGTGAGGGGTAAAGGGCGGCCGGCGCGTTAAGGCTGACAATCTTACCGCCATCTATGAGCCGATTTTCTGAAGAAAATGTGGGAACCTCGACGTCTCACAACCCTATGGGCCTTGAAGGCCTGTTACAGCGATAGCTTTACCTTTACTTTACCCAGTTGTTTAATTGAAAACCTTAGGTGTTAGTACATGGGCCTATAGGGCTATATTTTTTAGTGATTCTGTACAAAAAACGGATACTCCTTAAAACTTCTTATACTGCAGTTAACAATGAATATTTGATGGAATAGATAGGCCTCGTAGATGAACCGACAAGAACAGGCAGAAACTTCGGCTGCTGATACATCAGAAAAAAGTTATGCATGAGACTGTCTTGTGAAGATCCGGGCCAGTTTGTTAATCTCTAACAGAGGATAAGTGAACATGAGGTTTCAGTGGATAAGGGCTCAGTCGTTATAGTAACTGTCCACTTGAACTGCCTACATGCTGACAGCTGAAGCTCATTTCCCATAATGGCGCCACATCAAGGACGTTTTTCAATCTTAACCAGCCTTCTGTTCAGTGGTTACCGGGAATACCTTCTTCGAGCATAAGGCTGTCGGAAGGTGGCACTGACTGATCACCTTCATTTATAGTTCCGATGGGTTTTATGGTTCCTCGTAGCAACGCCCAGTGACGTCCTCGAAATAGCATTGGCCAGCAATTGTGTGTTGTCCTAGCGAGTTGCTAATTTTATACCTTACATCGGGTAACATTCTCCCGTGCTGTATTCGGTTACATCCTGACCGCTTGAGCTTTCGACCTCACATAGCACCATTCGAGGTTCAAATTAATATTTGATAAGAGCTTTCAGTCTTTAGTCAACAGCAGGGCTTTTTATTTCACAAGCAAGCAGGGCCAGGGATCATCGGACCCTTACGGAACTGCGGTTCGGAGGTGTATAAAGCCCGGACTCCACGTTCCATGTACAATATAATGATTCCTCTGTGAGGTACACGTGCAACGTTACCTTTGTACTGTACGTCTATGGGGCATGACTGTAGACTGGGTTTGCATTAGTAATCGGATTTATTGGACATTTTAACACACAACGAGTGACTACACTTTACAAATCACTAATCACTATCTAACACACAAAGGCTAGTGTTCTCAGACATGGTCTTCACTGCTCTGCTTGGTAATGTCTTCTGCTCCCAGGATCACGACCTCGCAGGCTGGCGGCCATCTCACACCAACCTCCTACTCTTTTAACTGTCGTCTCAGGACTCTCTCGTAATCCAAGTCCAAGTCCCAGTCACATTGCGACTGACGGTCAGTCAGTCTGTCTGTCTTGGTGTCGAGCCCAACTGGGGCTCATGACCAGATTCTTTTTGCACTGATATNAACTACCAGATTCTTTTTCTTTATATGAAAGTTACTGTCCTGTCCATTATGGGCGCCCTCTCTGCCGAGAGGTCGGGTCTGTCATTTGTCAGTCATAGTCCGTATTAGTAAGTCCATTGTCAGAATTTACATATATTTACAAATTTAGTCTTAATTCCTATTTCTAGTAAAATATATACAAGGCCTCTGTCAGTCCAGGCTCAATACAGCAGATTATGCCCTATTTCAAGTAATATTCGCTACCACGGCAGTCTAGTCACTTGAACGGTCGTATGCCTGACCGCCGCCAAGTTTAAACCTCCTATACTTTCTGTGTGGGGGTTCGCATTGTCCGATGTTGCGAACATTCTCATTTTCATGATTTTGTATGACTTCTGCTTGTTTCTTGCATAATTTTGTTATATAGTCATATACGTACGGGATTTTGAATGCCATAATGGCAGCTGGTCCTCGTTATATTGCCTTGGCACGGACAGCACAGAGAACACTGCTTCCAATAGCTCTTCTATTGTTGCGTGCGTGTCTGTTGCGACAATTGTTTAGCAACAAGCTAGTTTGCAGAGCCGTTCCCTAGAAACGCCTGTTTCTGCTGGCTTTAGGCAAACATGCCAAATACTTAATCAGAAGAGAGAGTGAAACACAAAGCCAATGTGCATGTTTTATGTGCCATGCCTTTGTTTCTCTTGCCTGATCAAGGAGAAACGCAAACTTCGCATTCAGCACAGCTGTCGATGGAAAGTGACATTAGGATGTTCTGGGTGCTACCGAGGATGTCGAGTGTAAGGTTAGTTTCCCCTGACTCACATGCGACTATAAATATAATATTGACATTATGAAAGCAAGACCGAAGTGAGTGTTGACTCTCGGAATGTAAGATCAATCTTCGTGAAGTGCGAGAAGTTGAGTGGCTAGAAGAGGATGCGTTGCTTCCCACACGCACTTGCACGCATATCCACGTGAAGCCTCGGCTATGTAAAGGAAATCTGTTGGAACCGTTACATCGGCCCAAGAACTCTCTGAAATATATAATTATGTAAAGGCATTGATGAGAATCTTTATTGTTAACCCGACAGTGGCTCACTTTTTCAAGTTTTTTCCCGCATTTTATGGAAACCTAATTTCTTTACCGTACGTATATCAGTCCGCTCCTGAACACTATTGTGAGCCAGCTTAATTCGGTCTCCGTCCTAACATCTTATCCATGTAAGATCTATCGACCCAATCTTCCAAATACATCGAGATCTCCCAAATTATCTCATTCCTTCGAGTTTATCGACTGAAATATGTTTATGCCTGTTTCATCTCTCCACCACAATCCTGTCCATCATGTCCTGAATGTGTCCTTGGAGTATCTCTGATAGCAAGAAAGGAAGTATCTGCTTATGAGCTAGTGCGCCGACGCTGGTATGGAGAGTTCTTATGGTCCAGCGGACCTAAGAAGAATCCAGCGAGCGTTGCTATAAGGATATCCCTCGGTATCACTAACTGAGGACAATACAATGTAGGAAAATGTATTTGTTATTGATATTTTCAGGTATATTAGTGACTGTAGATGGAGTTTTGATTGGTGAATATTTTTATCGACCACTTACAGGTCGTAACCACAAATAATTATTACACTATTATTGATTTCCACACTACAAATCACTCGACACTAAGTCCTCTCAATTTATTTTCACTCGTCTTTACGTGGCAACAGCTCTCCACGATTGCTATTCCTCTGCAGTGTTTTCATTAGCCGTTTCCTGGTAACGAATCTTAGCAATGGAGATTCTTCCGGTTCCGTTGCCCGCTGGTTAGCTCTCCACAGCTGAACCCTCAAATGAAATATAGCGCCATCTCTTCTCAGCCTCCCTTGTAAAGCTCGACTGAACTCAACTACTCAACTCTTTGTAGCGCAACTTGTCTTCAAGATAATCCCTCGGCACAAACTCTACGGAAAACACTGCCATCTGTTCTCAAGAATGCGTGTTTGTTGGCCCGTTACCTAGCAATGGATATAAGCGAAACACATAGAAAACACCTCCCGCGAGACTAGTTTCGTTAATGCGTGCGCGTATTTCGTGCGATGCCTAGCACCAGGCCTACATGTCACAATATGGATTCAAAGTACCCATATATTGAATACTTTATTAGTTAATAAAATTTATCTTATTTCTTGAATGAAGTAGGAAACATGGATTTGCTCTCACCATCAGGACAATATTCGTCGGATGGAAGCAAAGATAATTCGAAATTTTTAGGAGTTGATTCTATTCCACTCTCGGCGTTTAAAAAGCTTCAGTTAAAAGTAGAACTTGCTTAAAATTTATATCTGTAATTATGACAAGTTCTGGTACACAGTGGCAACAGGCCACGTTTAATATTAAATTTAATTAAAAAGGCTAAAGAGCAAAAACGGTTCACTATTGATGTGAAGATCTCCCATATGCCTACAGAACTCCGTATGGATTTATTTCTCTACTTGTGTTAGTGGGGAGCTTTTGCTTTTCGAAACTTGTTCACAAAAATGTGGAAATAGAAGTGGCTTCGCAGAACTAGGCAGACGTTTTAGAAGAGCAGAACATTCCTACGAATTTACCGACAAATATAAATGAAATTAAATAGATGTTTGTCCGGGAAATTGTTCAGGGCTGTGTCGTTCTTTGTTTGAACCATATTTAGGAAGTCTTCACACCCTGGAAGCACCTTCGTTGATAGGAATAAAAATATTAATTAAGTAATTAAGGTGAAAAGTAAAAGGTAAAGTTGACCCTGTGCTTAACTAATTAAGCATTACGCCATGAAGGCGTATGGGGGATTGGATGTATAGATACAGATTTTCTTGACCTCGGCACTAGCTGGAGGTGAGTGGTCAGCTTCACACCCCGGCCGCTTTATCCACGGAGAAAGAGCCCCTGGTGTCCATTGGGTAATAGGCTGTGTGGATCCCAAAGCCGGCCTGGACGACATGGAGAACAGAAAAGTCTTGATCCTCCTGGGACTCGAACTCCGATCCCTTGGTCGTCCAGCCCATAGCCAGTAGCTATACCGAATGCGCGATCCCAGCTCAAATTAATTAATTATTTAATTAACTCTATCAAAAGTACAAAAGAACGTAATCCGCGTCGAATGAAAGAAATGTACGAGTGAATCTTATGCTAAAAGAAAGAAAATTAATATTGCTGTGGAATTAAGTAGAAAGCATCCACCCCATTCTACTCCATTTTGCACCCCTAGGACTCATAAATACTGTAAATTTCGTTTGTGCTGCATAAACCTTAATCTTTTGCAGCTTTCTCTTTCACTTGAAAGTTGTACCGCTTTTCATTTTCCGAGAAAATGGGGCCTGTAAATTATATGCTTCTGTGACATAGGAATTGTCTGTCTCATCCAATGTAGATGCGTGTTAAGTTATAGCAGTTCTGTACAGTAAGAGAAGAGAATGTATCCACATGCGTCTTACAGTTCAGATCCTATTATAATGCACCTCAACCTACAGTTTTCGAAATATTTCTCATTATAAATTCACTATGAATTTTCAAAGACCGAGCTAGTGGGAGGAGGCGGAGAAGTTTCTACAATATTCTGCAATATGCCAACAAGAATTGCGAAAATAACCTGCCTGCAAAGTAGAAAGTGGTAAAATATTGCATTGGAGAGGATGCGCCATGTGTCTTGTTCGAATGTTTTTCACAGTTTTCCATTCTCTTTTGGCACTTCTGGCACGGCTTTGTCAATATCATATCCTCCATACCTGCAGTTATCACAATACGCGTTCCCTTCGTGGAGCTTTCCAACAACGAGTTGAACAAAAGCCGTTTTATAACGGAAGTTCACAGATTTTTACTATAAAAACAAACTCCGTGGCCTAGTCCGCAAGCGAACTATACCGACCAAACAACCCCCCTTTGTCGGTGAAATTAGTGCCAACTTTTGCGGATAGAGGGTGTCACGTGGTCAGCACAACGAATCCCCACGGCCGTTAATATTAGTTTCCTAGACCGGAGTCGCTGCTTCCTTGAAATAGCTCCTCAATTATCCTCACGAGGCTTAGTGGACCCCGTTCCGGACCCACTACTTCTCAGAAAATCTGGTAGCGCCGAGAATCGAACCCGGACCTCTTGATCTGTAGGAAGAAACTCTGACCACTAGACCACAGAGACGGTCTGCTGTTAGTAGGTACTTCTAATAATGCCACTCTTCATTATCTGATTTGTTTAATTATCTTTAGTATGGGAAGATTGTCGAAATTGTAAACACGAGGAGAAACTATATTTTGGGATAATCATGGTACCTATTTAATATTGTCGTTTGGTGTTCTCACAAAGTGGGTAGAATTGTGTACAGTGGTGCCCAATGCAGACTTAGTTTGATAAGCAATTTGACAATTTGAGTTAAGAACACTAGTTAGAAGCTATGGCTCTACAACCCTTTGTTGGACCTTGGCCTCTTCTTCAGTTTCTTAATCTTTTACGCGGTCAGTAGGGCTCCTCGTCCGGGGTATGAGTCCGTCACAAGGCCGCTGCCTGTGCTTACAGGGCCGGCAGGACGAACACAGAGATATTCATTCCTTGAGGTGGGTTCGAATCCACGATCCCTGTGTTTGAGCGGCCGAAGATAGTTCATGCCTTAGACCGCGGGGCCACATTGATCGACTAGAAGCTAGACTGCTGTGATACAATTAATTATTAGTCACGTTGTTTTTAATCTTTTGTATATTTGTGTCCAGAAGAGAATACAGGGAGGGAGGTAGAATAGCTGTATGATTTCTTGCTCTCTTAGAGAATAATGTAGATTGCGTTTGTTTGAGAACGAAATGCTGAAGAGTAATTTAGGGCCTGAAAAACGGCAAGTGGCAGGTGAAGGTATAATGAGTGAAGGAGGGATATATATTGAGTAATTAAAAGTAAAGGTATCCCTGTAACAGGCCATGGAGGACCATAGGGTTGTGATATGTTGTGGTTCTCA
>NW_019724589.1:433495-455026 GCF_002891405.2 Cryptotermes secundus | reverse complement strand
AATTCACTGTAGAGTATAGACAATACACTTCTATTACTATTAAAGTAAATACAGTAATTTCTACTCCTGCTTTCAATGTGATACTTGCGCCTGCGTTGCTGCACACAGGCGACTGATCCGTGGTGGAATCGTTGACAACGCAAGTCTCATTTCTTCATCGATGTATTTGAGCCGCTCCCTCTTTGAGGTCTTAATTTCTCTCAACGTCGAGAAGCCCAGTTCACACAAATATATAGTTGAAAATGGCAATAACACATTAACTGCCATCTCGGAGATAGCCAGGTATTCACTCCTTATTGCCAACCAAAACGTATCCAAAGGCACTTCGAGAAGTTTTAGTTTCAATGTTCTGTCTGTTTTTAAATCTGCGAGTTCCTCTTGTATATTAATCGGAAGATGTTCTGAATTCACAACGAATGGATCACGAACCCAGTCGAAATCTTGTACACTCTCTCCAAAATACTTATTGAATTTCTGCTGCAGCATTTCTAAATGTTCTTTAATTATGTCCATCACCACTTTATTGCCGTCAGCAAGTGGCCATACAGTCGGGAACATCTCAAACGACCCATCTGTAATTCTCTGTATCCACAAATTCCCCTTATTTACAAACCCTTGTATCTTATCCATATTGGTTAGAATATTTTCGTTCCTACCTTCCACCTTTCTGTTCAGCTCATCCAAGTGTACTTACATACCCATTCATCATCTGCAAATAAATCCGCGTACTCACGTCCCTCAACAGTCAAAAATGCACGTACCTCCTCATTAAGTTCAAATATTCGCGACTTCTGTATGTAGTAGGAGTATAGTGTGTTCTGATTCCATTTCCTGACACAAAACGGAAAAGAGCCGCGAATTTAGGGGCCGCGATTTGATGAGGTTCACGACTTTTACTACTTCGTCCAGCAAAACTTTCAGAGCAGATGGCAGAGACTTAGCAACAATGGCTTCGCGGTGAATGAGACAATGATCGCATCGTATGTTAGGATTTACTTTGCGCACAAATCCTTTAACACGGCCTGTCATAGAAGCGGCCCCGTCTGTACAAACACTAACGCAATCCTTCCATTTCAATTCATTATGTAACACATATTCATTAGTGACACGAAATACTCCTTCACCAGTGGCTCGCTCGGAAGATCTTTGCAAAAAAAAATTGTTGCAATTACATCTCCATCGATGTATCGAATGTAAGCAAAAGTTGTGCGTGGCCGCTAATATCGGTGGACTCGTCGATCTGAAGCGAGAACTTCTGACTGCTGTTGATTTTCTCCTTCATAATGATTTCGATGTCACTGGACATGTCAAGAAAATTCAGGAAACCCCTTGCTAATCCCTGAAGTGTTAGCGAAAAGCAGTACACAGAACATGCGGCCAGTATATCAAAGAAGCCGCGTAGATGCGAGAAAAATAAAAATAAATCAATAATGTAAACTATGATATAACAACAACTGTAATTAGATCATTTACGTTTAATTTCTTAGAATATAACTTTATTGTACATAAAAAATCACGGCATATAATAAAGAATAACAAGCATCATCTTATTTAATCAGTGCAGCGGCTGATAATAAAATACAAGCATACGAAACACGGTAACTGGGATAAAATAAAACGAATAAAATTCGACAATAAATTTCTTACAATAGCTAGAAGTTCACGTCACACCTTTCACCTTGTGACGGCACACCAGTGTGCCGCGGCACACCGGTTGCGGAACACTGTTCTAGATAATCGGCTCATAGATGAATAGAATACGTATTTGAGTGAACGACAAAAACACACCATGACACCTTCCAACAACACAGGAACCGCTAATCAAAATACATTCCACCTTTTTCTGCCATATATGATCAACGTGCATAATATATTCTACTTAGCCGTCAAAGAGATTAAAATTCTGCGAAAGTGAAACGTTGTTTTCCCTGAGCTTCCTAAGATAAGTATTTTTCTGCCATAAGCAGTTGTTTTACCCTACATAACCGTCATCAGTACAGACCTTGTAGACGGCAATCTGGCAAAGAATTAACCAGTTACGGTTACACTTTACTGTGGATACAAGAAACTGCTTTTAGCTTTCGATAAACTGCAATGGCCTGTGCATTACACACCGACTCTCGCATCAACCTCTGTTTTAATTAAATGAATGCAGTGGGTTTAAGGTTTATCTCAAGCCAGCATCAAGGTATGCTCACATTAAGTGTACAGTAAGTTCAGAACTAGGATACTGGTATGCAAAACAAACCAGTAACATCGTCAGAAATTTCCAGTCGGCTCGTGTTCGCTGTGAGACGTTAGCGGGGACCATGCTGCACTGTCTGAACGTGATCCAGCCTGAACGTACAGGCTACAGAAGAGCCTCTGTTTGCTGTCCTACATGGGTTATCAGTATTGTATGAAAGCATCCTGCTGCATTACTATAATATTTACACACAATAATACAGTTCCATCAAAAATGCAACTATTTTTATTCACAATAAGTTTCGGCCTCAACCGGTCATATTCAGGCGTCTTAATTTGCCAAAACTCTTATATTGTATTGAATGTCATCCATTCACATCAAGTGTAACTGCAAGGTTTCATGAGTTTAACTGTTGTCATCACAACCTAGCTAACATTAGTTAAATTACCATACTTTCTATTAAAATTAATTAAAAATTACATATTTCAGACCTAATCACAACAATGGGCTCACGTATAGAAAACAACAGGCCACTACAATATAAATACCTAAGGAAAGGGATCGAAATATATTGTCTGGACAAGTGGACGAAGCCCTAATGATGTATAAAAAGAATTTTAAAAAATCATGGAAAAATTTTAATGAATTTTAACAGAAGTGAATTACAGCGTATGGTTATTTGACTAATATTAGCTAGGTTGTGATTACAACATTTAAAGTCATGAAATATTGCAGTTACATGTAAAATGAATCATTGGCATTCGATACAGTGTAAATTTTGGAAAATTAAGACACCTGATTATGGCCGGTTGGGGCCGAAACAGATTGTGAAAGGGAAAGTGAAAGGAAAAGAATAAAAATAGTTGCATTGTTGTCGGAACTGTATTGTTGGGCACAAAAGCGGGTTATCAACCAATAGACGTTGTACATGCCTAGTCTCTGATATAACAAATGGATGTATATTTTTTCTAAGTATTTGTCTAAGTTATTATTTAGTAACTAAATCCATGAGCAGTTCTTTCCGGAAAGTAACCTTTGCTCATCAGTTCAACTAAATTCCCGTTTTATGTGAAACCTTTAGAATCACTTTTGTGTCCACAAAGACCCGACACTGAACAGTATACTGAGCCAGCTGAATCCATTCTATATCCTCACAGTACTTTTGTTTTAAGGTTAATTTAGTATTATCCTTCCAGGTCTTCCAAGTGATCTCTTCCCTTCAGGTTTACCGAATAATGTTTTATGCATTTCTCATTTCTCCCCTGCGAGCTGCACTTACCCTCCTTCCTTTGATCACCTTAACTTTATGTGGTGAAGGGCATGTATTATACAGTTTTCTGAACCCTTCTCTGCCCCTTTACTCTTAGGTCCAAATGTTTCCCTCAGCTCCGTTTTACCCGTGTTCTTCCCTTAGGCTTAGAGACCGAGTTAACCCATGCAAAAACATTCAATCTTATAATTCTGTATATTTTCATCTTTAGATTTCTAGATCAGAGTCTGAACGAATAGGGATTCTGAACTAAATTTTAAAAAGCGTTCCCCACATTTAATCTAATTAATTTCTTCATGAATGTGATTAATCTTTCTTACCGATTTTCCGAAATATGTGGATATTTTCGAAATATTTATTAGCAATCTTCATCTTGTGTTCTGCCAACGAGATATCAGCAAGCAGTTTCCTCTGTTGTCTGTTTTCTAGGCTAATCTATTTACGAATGTCTTATAGAGTTTCTGTAATATGGAGAATTTATAATTTCATCCAGCACATTGCTATGAACATGCGCAAGTTGACTGATGTGTCTTAAATTCAAATCTGTTTTGAGTTTCTTGAAGGTTCCTAATAACATCACTGAAGATTAAAATCAATGCGGATAAAACCACTCTTTGTTTCGGGCCATTTCGAATAGAAAATTCATCTGCTAAATGTTCCGAGGCCGGCTGAGGCATTAAGTTGCTTAATCTGTGAATACCTTATTTCATGCATTCAGTTTAGTTCTGCGCACATGTGACTGATGAATACATTTATGTATATTCTTAAATATACATTCTCAAACTTTACAAGAAATTCAAATGAAACTTTACAAAGATCCGTGTCCACCAGAATAACACAAAATAAGTGGACCAGGTATAATGACGCAGTTAGTAATAAACTGTTAGGTGTTCAAATATTGTCTTTATTGCTTGCTTATTATAAGTCGGCCCTGAAGAAGGGAGCAATAAGTTCTTCCAAGACAACGATAATTTTCCCATTTCGAATCCGTAAAATACCCAGAAGATTCAACATTGAGTTCTGAAGATATGCAGTCACGCTTATGCTTAACTAAATCCCACGCCATTACGATGCATGGAGGACGGAATATATGGCTCCACATATTCTTAACCGAGGCACTAGATACAGGTATGCAATCAGATCGCCTTCCCGTTTAATACCAGAGAAAGCCCCCCCTCCCCGGGTGTCTGTTAGTTAGGAGGCCGGGTGGGCGACAGACCCCGTCTTGACATTACAGAGAAAACCATCGGGAACTGAACCCCATTCGTTCAATCCGAGCCACTCACTACACTGAGGAAGTTATCAGGTTTCGCCCATGACAGTTCCGTATGTCATGTTCCATAACGCAACCAATCTCGAACCGTAAGCAAATACCAGTATTGTGTTTATTCTCTGTTAAGGCGCGTCCACATTACTCGTGCTCGTGCTCGTGTGACTCGTTATGCTCCCGAGTAATGTGGACGAAATGACAAGTCACGAGACAAGCAAATTTAGTTTTTAATTTAAAAACTATAGTCAACNAGAGAAGACAGTGAATAATTGCTATAGGATTCTGACGATGGTGTATAACACACAGAGATATTGGGTTTTCGGACTTTATCCATCGTCCTGGTTTTTAAGATAACTAAGAAAAACACGACGTTTCGGAAACTGGATCTATTTCCGCTAGCTCTTTCTAAGGGACCCAACAGAATAGGTATTTTCCCTCACCTGAGGACGGAAATAGATCCAGTTTCCGAAACGTCGTGTTTTTCTTAGTTATCTTAAAAACCAGGACGATGGATAAAGTCCGAAAACCCAATATCTCTGTGTGTTATACACCATCGTCAGAATCCTATAGCAATTATTCACTGTCTTCTCTATATTTGAAAACCGTCCTGTTTGTTTTTCAAAACACAACGTTTCTGAGACTGGATTCTGCCTCCGTCTTCAGGTAAAACCTACTCAGTTGGTCCCAATAGATAGAACTAGTCCAGTCTCCGGACCAAGGCAAGACAATGGATAATGTCCAAAGACATGGTACTTGTAGATCTGTACCAGCGTCACAAACTTTTAGATCTTAGTAGATCACGTGATAAACTTTTTATTGTTGTAATATCCCTCCTCATTTCCCATTGCTGGTTGAATACAAATATCGGATATTATTATTATTTGTGTCATCACGTCATCAAGGTGGAGAGTGAGCGGTATATATCGCTCCATTGCCACGAATTGTGGATGAAATAGCATTAGTCACATTCTTATCCTAGTTTTCACGGCTCCATCCGCAGGTTTATCTACTCCGTTAGCACACAGAACGCACGTCACATTTGGTAGCAAATTTCTAACTTGTCGATGTGAAAATTGAGTGATGACCTAGTGCAGTGGGTTTCTGAGATGACACGTCTTTCCTGAGCTACAAAATACAGTTTCGGTGCCACAATATGTCATCGCTTGCTGGTGTGGTAGCTACGCTTTCAGGTTTCACACTTTCTCATTTTAATCTGCAATAATGGGCGTTGGAGTGTACTCGTCTAAATACATATTTTTCAAATTTACTAAAAAAATGATGACTGACAATAACTAAATAAAGCACGCTCTTTTCTGGGATGTGGCACCGTGTAGATATTGTGTTAACCGACGTTTAGTAGGAAAGTATCGCCTCCATCTTCAGGGTATAAGATCCGCGAGCGATGAACCAGCTTGAGCAAGTGGCTGCAGATTGTAAGATTTGAGGTTTTCACGGCGGTGACTATGAAGAGTGCCGTCTTCTGGGATATTTTGCCATGTAGATATTGTGTTAGCCGACATTTCGGAGGAACGTATTACCTCCATGTTCAGTTTAGAAGAAAAAAGAAGAAAATCCGCGAGCGAGGAACCAGAGTGAGCGTGGAGGCAATACGTTCCTCCGAAACGTCGGTTAATACAATATCTACACGGCTCCACATCCCAGAAAACGACATTCTTTATAGTCAACGCCGTGGAAACCTCAAATCTTACAATAGGAAAATAGTTTTGAAATCGTGATGTTGCATATATTATACATAATGTGTGTATTTCTGTATAAGGTAAATAGAGTATGGAACCCTCATGTAATGTAAATACATCCAAATAAAGTCATTTGCAAGGTTAAAGTAGAATAAATTGTTATTGGACAATAGTGTTGAAAATTGTCGCATCAAAAGAAGCAAGCTAAATTACAGTAATTCCAGAATTCGAGCCAAATTAATGCAGATAATCAGAACAATGTAGGATGCGAACACGCTAATGAATTTCGGATTCCACAAAAGACTGAGAATTTCTTGCGTAGCTCAGCGACTGTTATCTCCCATAGAAGGCTTCGTTCCATAGAATTGGTTAATTAGTTATGGAGTTCGTGTTAGACGCGGAGCCAGTAGAACTTTCTAGAACAAGAACGGAATATCTTAAATAAGAAACTAATTAGCTCGAGGAGTAAAAATCCTGAATATGCGAGTAATTACATATGTAAGCACTTTGTCCAGGAATGTTTTCTGCCATTTCATTTTTAATCTTGCGTAATGCCGGCTCCCATCAAAAAACCTAAACACTAAACTAAGTATAAAGAACATGTTTGCAACTACAATAATTGATGTTGACCTCGGTTTGTGATGTTAAGGAAATAGTACGGTTTTGAAGCATTTGAGAAGAAAGTGCCGCGGTAGCGTAGTTGATTGACGCACAGTGCTACAAGCCGAAGGCCACCGGTTCGAGTCCCGATGATTTGGACTTTTGTTTTTCAATTTACCTAATCCTTCCAACCGCACTATGGCCCTGGTATCGACTCAGCCTCTAACATAAATGAGTACCAGGAATCTTACTGGGGGTAAAGTTCGGCCGGCGTGTAAGGCTGACAACCTCACCGCCATCTGTGAGCCGATTGTCTAGAGAAAATGTGGGAGCCTCGACGTCTCACAAACCTATGAGCCTTCACGGCCTGTTACAGGGGTACCTTTACCTTAAGAACAAAGCGCTAAGGAGAACACTTAGAACCTAGGCGAAGTAACTGGAACTGCAGAACGTTATAATAATGAAGATCTTTAGAATCTGCACTCTTCCCGATGTAAGGGATGCAGGAAACGACGGAGTGTTTTTAATATCGATGTGGAAGATGAGAAATTCTTACAAAATTTAAACAAAATTCTTGAAAGGAAAAAGTAATTTCAAGGTCAAACATTAGATTGAAGGACACCACAAATTTAATGTAGTTAATAGGTTTGCAGACTAAATTCACATGGCAGAGAATAGCGTCTATTGGCAAGCTCTTGCGAGCAAAGTGAAAGTCCATCTCACGGCAATGGACCTCTGGGTTGCACCAATGTCTGCAACTGGACGATTGTCAGCCTTTCAAACAAAATGGCTCCGCAGCTAGTGGTCGCTTGCTCGGTCGGTATAGTTCGCTTGCGGGCTACAGGCCACGGAATTTAGTTTTTAGTTTCTCTTAGAAGCGAACGATTCCCAGGCAGGATACAATGCATACATACAAAATGTTGCCCAGATATTGACGTCACACTTCTGTAGCTCTGGTTTCGAAAATGGTCATATAGCCGGGAATAAATCATAACGCTTATAGGATAATTCAAAGCAACTGAATTTAGTTTGGAAACTTTTTGTTGCACTTTAAATTTTGTTTATAAAATGCTTTCCAATATGACACTGAAGAAAAATGCCTTCATATATTATGTGTTGTCTCTACCATTTAGCTCACAAAGCACACTATCTGCTGGTGCATTCTGAATAATAAAAATTAGATTATGCTTCTACACAGTAGCTGGTTGCCTCTATGTAGCACGAACACTGAGCAGTGCTACACCACTCGGTAGTTTCCGCTAGTTGGCAATACACAGTTACACAGTGCAACTGTTCTGTCTTATCGCTAACGACATTGGCGCTTATGTTCAGTTCGCTGCCCAGAATCGCGATAGCTGTTTATGTTCTGATCATAAATCAACTTCACAAATGTGACAAAGGAAAACAGACATACAACTGCAAGGAAGTATCTGAAGAGGATTGTTACATTTCTAACATGAATTCATTGGCATGTTGTGTTAGGTCGTCGACTGGCCGCGCCATAGCCCATGGGGTTAGTCGCTGGCTTCCCATCGCGGCGACCCGGGTTCGATTCCGGGTCTGGTCAAGTGGGATTTGTGTTGGACAAAGTGGCGCTGGGGCAGGTTTCCCCTGCCAATCTTCAATCCACAAATTGCTCCACAATCACCCTCACCTATCATCTGGGGCTGGTACAGTAGGCCAGAATTGGCCGCAGTACAAGGGACTTAGCCACACCCCACTAGCAATAAAAAAAGAAATAGGTCGTCGACTTATAAATTTATGTGGAAATTTGTACCTTTGTGTCTACAGACTTGACAATTAGACGAGTACCCCATTAGTGCAGAAGTGTAACCTGAATGCATTTGTAGAGTGAATGGACAAAATAGGTCTGACGTGTCGACGGTTACAAAATCTGTAAAATTTTTGGTGTAATAGAAGACTGAGTGGTATACTTAAATATTAAGCCATTTAAAAGTGTGGAAAAGTTTAATAATTATGGAACGAACCCCTCACTTCTACTGTAAATCATAAGCTACAAAATTACTGCGACATAAATTATAAATTAACTTTATTAAAATACGATAGTTCACTTATATGCTAATGCCCGTGCTAATAATATTTTCGTATATACCCACTGTTTTAGGACAATAGTGTAAATCTAAGCAGGAAGCCTGTTGAAGTTTCCATGTTTAATACACAGTAAGTTATTTGATTTCTCACATTGATTAATATGCATGATGCAGTTGAATGATTTTAATTCTAATTAATTACATTTTCTTCGGAATATTTCGCTATAATTTAACTTTGTGAAAAATAACAACGCTTTCATGCGTATCGATTTCATGGGCGATTTATCGATTGATAGGTTGATTGATTACATCCATTTAATTGCATAAGCTGCGTAGATTAAATGTGATTCAATTACTATAGGTCTCTGCAAGAATACAGAAGGCCACAGTCGTGACCTGTTTCAACTTGCTGCCCCAGAATTTCAACAGAGAAACCAGAAATCTACTGAAACCCAAAATGTCGGCTAGAAGCTTAGGGACATTGCCACGATTCGGACTGTGCACTCCAATACGGAACGTAACTGCTACATTATCCTTGTCGTGAGGATCGAACCCTTGTCCTTTTGAGTTTCATTGACATTAGGCATACTTTATAATGTAATATATATAACTTGGTAATAATAGTAACAATGGTAATATTCACAGGTGGGCCACATCCGGCACCTTGGTCTTGACGGTGATGCAGACAAATATAAGAAAATGTTAAGTTTAAGATGTGCTAATGCACTTGGTGTAATAGCGGATTTCCTGACACCCACGCATAGCAGGTCATTCTCAAATATAGCACAGCTGCATTTGCTGATGGAGGAAACAGGTGTTTGACTTATATTAACAGAGGGGAGAAATGTTTTATCTCTCCAAGTAAGTAGGCTATTTCCAGTGAGGCGTGTGTGTCCTGGGTTCTGTTATTATTAGTTGAGGGGACAACTTGCCCTCTCTAAGACAACTGATGACATCATGCGTGGATGGACTTAGAGCACACGCATCATGCCACCTGTGTAAACATTACCACGACCCTCTTGAGACCGCATTGTATATTATAAGTTGTAACGCGGTCGCGAGAGACAGTCAGTAGTGGGACAGACAGTAGTATTACAGCAGTGTCAGTAGTAGGAGGTCGGCGATCGACTCTTGGCTTGAAGGCTTGATACAGCATGTAGTCACCAAGAAGCTACAATAAACTCTTTTATTCTATCCTATCTTCTGTGTTGGAGACACTGAACACCTTCCCACGTCGATTGACTTCACCCTCATCCTGATTCACAACCACAGCACTCGTCGAGGATACAAAGCTCTCGACGAACCCATTAATAAAATTGGTATATGTTTGTCGGCGGCTGGAACCAGGCTCGCTACCCAGCCAAGGCAACGCATATAACATCCTGCTCCATTCTTGAATAAAGGAAGAAGGCAGCCTTCATGGTTAGATGGTGCTATTGTTTGTGGCCGTCTACTACAGCAACATTTGGCTTCAGTTTCATAAAGTCAGTACCAATGGCTGGGTGACACATACCAGAGTCATGCCGGCAAGGAACATTACGTATCTTCCAGTAGTGATCATGATTGCGTGGAACTTGGAAGGACATCAACGAAAAGATGGTGGACTATTTTAACACACTAACCTAGTTTTCTTTTTAAGCATTGAGATCATCCTCGAGTAACCGGACTCAGAAGCTCCCATCCCTAGCCCGAGGTTTGAACCTGAGACTGACCGAGGAGGAAACCTGGCAGGCCGAGAGATATATGGTTGGATGATGTCATCACGGATCTGGAAGGGCTTGGGCTTCGAGGCTGAAGGAGGCACGCCTTGGAGAGGGAAGAATGGGCGACTGATGCACAAGAGACCAGTGTCCACCTTGGGCTGTAGTACCGGGGAATGGATTGATTGACATAGCATCGAATGGTACGATGACTGGTGAACGATGAATTTGAAAGGATTTTAAAGAAAGGGATTGTGACCCATCGAAGTACTATCCCGGCATTTGTCTGGAAGTACCGAGGAAAACTACGATAACCCTCTTTCATATTGGCCGACATTCAGCTCGAAATGTGAACCGAACACGCCTGCCGACTACCAGTCTACAAGTCTAAAATACAACAGTTCATTCTCACTGTTTCGCGACGTTTCGTGTACCACACACTCTTCGTGCACTTACCGGGTTTGGAACTCAGCGTCTTTATGCTGCTTGAAATTGGATCAGTTACGAATCAGAGTTCAGGGATGACAAGGAGGAAAGATTTTTTCGGAATTTGCGAAGACGTGGTACCTATGATAGGTGGCACGGGTTCATAACATCCAAACCTTCGGTCACACGGCTGCCGATACAACGCGCTGCATCCATGTGGATGTAAAGGTGACGCTCTGTTCACAAAAAGCGATGAAGCGCAGCTGAAAGGGGGTTGTTTTAACAAAAGCATTGGTTTGTTTCACAAATATTATGGAACTTGTTTTGATCCCCGCGTTGCAATACAGACGACTGTCAGTGTGTTTGGCTGAGGGACACATGTAGAAATGCGTAAGCCTACCCCATTTCAGAGCCATATATGTTCTTTGTAATGCTATATGCCTACATATCTATACTTGTTATCATTGTGTAACATGCGCATACAGAAATAGATCACAAACGCATATATTTTTTTTCTTTGGCACTACAGACCCAGTGGGCCTAGGCCTACTTCCATGAACTTCTCCGTTCACTTCGGTTTTTCTTGATCTTACACATTGGGCAGGACTCCTTGGGCGGGTGATCAGCTCGTCGCAAGGTCTCTTCCTGTACAGAAACACAGAAAATCGCACACACACAAACTAAACATCCATGCCCTGAGGGGGATTCGAACCCACGATCCCGGTTTCCAAGCGAGCGAAGACAGTACATGCCTTAGACCGGTCGGCTGCCGTGACCGGCCACGCATATACAAGTACCTTATAAATAAATAAAAAATATTTATAGAGAGACTGACACATATTTGTAAGTGGATGAACATTTTCGAATAATACATAACGAATTTCTTCATTTATATACTGTGATCTTACGCCTCAAAGCCGGAATAGTTGAGTCGGAGCCAGGCGTCCATTCCTAGACAACGGCTCGGTAATCATGTTTCCGCGCCAGCGAAATTGACACGTTACAACAAATGGAGATGGCGTCGTTGCTTAGGTAGCAAGTGTAACATATATAAACAAACAGTTACAACGGATATGAAAAATGGAATTCTTCAAGGAGGTTGTTCCTACCCCAGCCAAAGTAACCGATTATTTCATTGTTTTGATTGTTTAAACTCTTCAGCGCATGCTCCTTATATTCAGCGAAGAGACAGAATCTTTCGGCTTGATGTTGCTGGACAGCTGTCACAGTTTCTTCAACTCCAATTTCCCATATGACCCTGGCTCTACAAGCAGGGACGTCTTGTAGGAACTAAACAAACCCTCGCGAATGGCGAGGCAGTGCCTTATATCAAATAAGTTACGTTTATCGTCACAGAGTGTGGGGCTATATCCCAGGTAACCCTGCACACTTCCAATTATCATTTCAACTGTTGAATTTGGTGAACTCTTGTCTTCATACCGACAGAGAAATGTATTGCTTTGTTTTAGTTCTCAATTGTAGGAGATGAGATCGAACCGAGAAACAATACAGTACTAAATTTCTTTGTTGGCAACTACACCATAGATTTAACTCATGATATTCCGAGTTCAGTCCTTAGCACTGTTAATAATACAGCATATCCATATGAAGAGCACGCCTGCTGGGTTGTAATGGCGTGCAGCTCGGGCAGGGTCCGACGTTTCTGGCTCCCCCCGAAATAAAAGACGTTGAAACCCAGAAGACCAGGTAATACTGATAGTCAGAGCCAAGAGAACCTCCTATCGAGCAAGCAGTAGGAAGATAACTGCCCGAAAATGGGAATACATCTAACTCCTAAGAAGTTCTGTGGGCCTAATTAAACATATGCCACTCACTCGTGCATGGAGCTGAGCCCTTCTTGAGAAGCCGCCAATTGTGCAGCTACTCAACAACTTCCCAGCATTTTATGGAACCCGAAGTGTCAGTACTGTGTTCACAAGAGCCCTCCAGTGGTCCCTATCCTGAGCCACATTAATCCATTTTAATATTGTTCACTCATCTAAGTCTTGGTCTTTCCAGTGGTCCCCTTCCTTCCGGCTTTCCCACAAGTATCCTATATTAAACATATGAAATTCTGAAGAAAATGTCTGGAAAAATTAGCGATGTAATTAACCAACAAAGTTCCTTTAAAAACTCAGTAATTTTGTGACTTAAAGTGATTATCTACCCTCAACATTTAAAATATACCGTCAAGTGACATTAAATGACCATAACAGGAAAACATGACAGCAGCCCTTTTAGATATGCTGTTACTGCCCAATTGCAGTGCAGATTGCAGTCCTCCTTTGTCCTTGTGTTTCTGTTCAGTGACAGAGAAGAAAGAAGTGGCGCGCAGTCTGTGGGGCCCCTAAAGGACAGAATACGAAAAAAAAAAACACTATAATTTGATTAATTTCCAGATTTAGGAATTTGAAAGAACAACTCTGAATTGTTGAGCCACGAGAAGGAACAGAAGATGGAAAACAGAGAAGAGTCACATCCCAGATATCACGTGACAAGTCCCTTGTGGATACGGGAGACAAAGACTGTAGCAAGAGTAAACCTGTGCCCTTTGTTACTGCCTTGAATTCCACTCGTAACTTCTGACAGCAGCCTCCCCATTATTCAAACTCCTAGCTCTCGGCGGTACCTCGTCTTATTGCCCGAAGCTCGATTCTTACCACTCGCCTTCTTTTAATGCACAGGTTAAGAAATTGAGAAGTACAAATTCCGTCGCAGCATAGCGCTTCAGAACATGAATCTGTAACCTAACCTCAAAATGCATCTACATAGTCCTGGTCTCCTAGAATGCTGGGATACTGGGTTCGAATCCCACTCATGACATGGATGTCTGTGTGCGTTTATTCTGTGTTAGGTAGTGGCCTTGCGATGGACTGATCCACCGTCCAAGGAGTCCTACCAACGGTGTATAGGATTACGAAACTGAAAAAGCGGTCAAGGTCCAAAAAAGGGCTGTAGAGCCATAGATAGGTAGATAGATAGATAGATAGACAGACAGGTAGGAAGATAGATATGTAGACAAATATCAGATTACCGAGTACATGCGGCCGTAGCTAGAACAGCTAAAATTCCCGGCCGGCAGCGTAGCGAATGCTACATCCTGTCCACACAGCAAGAATGAGCTTATGTCACTTCTGAATGTAAAAATGTGACTCTCTGCTTACTCCTTACGTATAACCTATAGCGTGTACTTAATTGCTCTTAATTACATAATTTATATTCACCTTAATTATAGTGAACTGTCACACTACCGGGAAAATTGAAATCCTTTCATATGTTTGGAAATATGGAGAATGTCGCAAATGGAACATTGAAAACTCGTAACCCTCCCATTCTACTCCCACTCGGAAAATACCGAAGACAAACAAATGAACGACCAGTCAGTAGCGGTGGGTGTCGTAGCCCTGCGCACTGTTGAAACAAACACCTGATACGCAAATTGAGAACTTCCGCTCACAGCGCCTGGAGCTGTTTGGTGCCTGATTGTTCGTTCGCACACTCAGAATAGACGTGGCCTACCTAGTTCAGCGCTGTCGGTCCTCTTAACAACCATGTGTAACCAACAGGTAGGTTTGTGTTTAATTATGAATGGTTCTACGGGGGAACAGTTTCATTTGAGCGCCTCAGTCTCCCCTATAAGCCTGCAATATTGCGGCTAGCTAATTAAATTGGTGTGTATATTCGTAGCCGATCTGTAGGTCTGACAGCGATGTAACTGGTACGAAGAGAAACCTTAACCTCTCATGAATTAAATTCAGATCGGAGGGACGCATCGAGATTTACGAACTCTGCATTACCACTTAATCTGATATAGAGTATATGACATTACGTATAACGAAATAAACACAACTTAATGAAACAAATCGTGATACTAAGAAAAGGTACGTAGTATCGTGGCCAGTTCAATGCACCAATCGATAACTGCTCTAGAGTGAGCAAAACAACGGAAAGCTGTAGCAGGATGGCCGACAAGCAGACCAATCCTCAAACTGTTTACAAATCCACATAGGAGTTTCTCTACATCAGCTTTTTCCGTAATTGTGCCTTGAAGGTAGCGCTGTTAGACAGATGTTATTTTTGCGAATCTTATGTTGCTGTGTTTTCTACATTAAACTAATAAAGTGTAGAATCGATCTGTTGTGTTAATGAGACTTAAGTTAGGGCTATAGCGTTTCGTATTCACCCTCCTCTCAGTTTAAGAAACAGATGTTCTTGCATAAGCGTCGTCTGCTTCAGTGCAATTTTCACACAATGTTTATTTTGTAAGATTTGAGGCTTTCACGGCGGTGACTATGCTTTTACCGGTTCTCACGGTCTCTTCGCTTGCAGAATTCTTATATTTTTCTTCTACCCTGAAGATGGAGGCGATACGTTCCTCCGAAACGTCGGTTAACACCACTTATACACGGTGCCAAATCCCAGAAGACTGCTTTCTTCAATGTTTATTTTTCTCATGAAATTTGTTATACAAATATTAGAATAATTTTGTGTTATTCTAGAAGCTGAAAGAGCATAATATTAGATAGACTTGAAAGGATTCTGACGATGGTGTATACTGTACTTCTTTTGGCTTATTTTGGACTTCATCCATCGTCTAGTATGTAAAAGACAAAAGACCACGACGTTTCGGAGACTGGATCTGTCTCCGTCTTCAGGTGGGTAGGGAAGGATAAACCTCAGTTGGGCCCGTTAGAAAGAGCTAGTCTCAATCACTGGAAATTCCTGGTACTCATTTCTGTTAGAGGCTGAGTAAACCCCAGGGCCTAGTGCGGCTGGAAGAATTAGGCCAACTGAAGAAAATCCAATGATGTCATCGGGACTTGAACCCGCGACCTTCCGGCTTGTAGCATAGCCCCTCAACCAACTACGCCCTAATCCTTCCAGAAGCACTAGGCCCTGGGGTTCACTCAGCCTCTAACAGAAATTAGCACCAGGAATTAATTAAATAATTGTCCTGGGGAGTAAAGCGCAGCCGGCGCGTAAGGCTGACAACCTTACCGCCATCTATGAGCCGATTGTCTAGATAATGTGGGACCCTCAACGTCTCATAACCCTATGGGCCTTCACGGCCTGGTACAGGGATAGCTTTACTTTCTTTTTATTCTTTGGCAACGAATGGAACGCTGTCATCGACAGACAGGAAATTTCGCCTTATGACCCACAGTATTTGCGTACATGTACAGTAAATCCAAGCTCTTTCGTTATAACATATCTACAACGTATGCTTACAGCCTCTGTGGTCTAGTGGTCAGAGTTCCTGGTTACAGATCCAAAGGAGCCGGGTTCGATTCCCGGCGCTACCAGATTTTCTGAGAAATAGTTGGTCTGGAACGGGGTCCACTCAGCCTCGTGAGGGTAACTGAGGAGATACTTGAATGCAAAAGTAGCGGTTCTGGTCTAGAAATCCGAAATTAACGGCCATGGGGATTCGTTGCGCTGACCACGCGATACTTTCTATTTGCTAAAGTTGCAATAATTTCACCGACATAATCTCTCCAGCCATTCTTAAATATTCGTTTGCCTCATGCAGTTATAGACATACTGAACAGTCATTCCTTCGCAAATCTGTCTAGTCCTCCATAACACAGCATCACATCTTTATTCTTCTTGGCCCATTCTGTCAGTGGCGCAACCGTCACGGTGTTTTAGCCAATGAAAACTGTAGGATCACATTACTTACATCCACAAAATTTATCACTGCAGCTGATGTCACTTTCGAGGTAATTTAAACTGCAATTGCTTTCACTCTCTGACTTTCTCCCGTATATCACGTTCACGTACATGCTGTAATACCAGACCGCCACTTCTTAGCACGTTTTCCTTTCGTGAAGTGAAGTTTCCGTTGTTATGGTTCGAGATCTGAGACCACACTCTGCTTCCCTCAGAGGAGCAAAACACTGTTTTGATTGCAGCCAGTCCTTCGAGAATTTCAAATGCTTCTCGGTCCCATCTAACTCACTGATGCCATTAATTTAGTTATTTCTTGCCCCAGGGATAATCTGAATTCGTCACAGAGCTAGAGAAGGGTACTTCAATGATTGGACCACCGAAATTGCCCTGCAGCGGGAATTCGTCAGCGGCGGAGTTCGAAACTTTCGCAAACCCCTTCCCTTCCCTTCCCACAGACACGCCTTACATATACCAGTAATCTTATTAAAAACCAATGTTCCAGTTTTCCAATAGAAAGACAAAAACATAACCTAACTTTCGAATTATAAGCGTGGACCTTTTACAAATTCGGTTTAGTCTAAAGGCACTAGGTGCCATAAAGCTGAAATCTCAATCTGGCCTGAGCATCTTGGCCTTTGCGCACGTTTAGGCATATTGCTTGCTCAGGTATCTCCCAGGCAAACGTAGGCCGAGTGACTGATTCTTCTGCCTTGTATGTAGTGAATATTTATACATTATCCGTAGAGAGTAATTACTTCTTTCAGATGTTTGTGACGTGAATTGGTTACTGAAATTATTTAATGAAAAGAAAAGAGAACGGGTCGACTACTGACACTCAGATATATTACTACGAGAAGGAGCAGGATGCTCATGTAACCTACAATTGTTCACACAAAAGCTAAAGCTCTCCCCGTAAGAGGCCGTGGAGGACAATAGGGTTGTGTGACGTCGAGGCTCGCACATTTTCCAGATAGTCAACTTACAGATTTCAGTAAGGTTGTCAGCCTTATGCGCCTGCCGCCCTTTACCCTCAGGAAGATTCCTGGTACTCATTTCTGTTAGAGGCTGAGTCAACACCAGGGACATAGTGCGGCTGGAAATATTAGGTAAATTGCAAAAAAATCCACCTCATAGGGATTCGATCCCGCGATCTTCCGGCTTGTAGCGTAGTGCCTCAACCAGCTACGCTACCATTCACACCTTATTATGAAATTAAATCATTAAACAGTCCAAATATTTATTGGTGTCTGCAGTGTGGTTCATTGCAGTCTGCACAATGCGAATATGCGTGTATGTATACGGGTGAAGGGTGTGTGCGTTCTCTTTGACCAAGAACTGACTCTTTAAATTCTATTTAGTTGCATGTCATCTCTAAAAGTGCTGAAAACTCTTAAGTTTTCATATTTTATTGTATTTCTTTAAAACATATCATCGGGCAATACGCTGGCTCATAGATTAAATTTCTCATTAAGGTTTTACATTTAATCCGAAGACTTATTGTATTCGTAAGATTTGAGATTTTCACTGCGGTGACTATGAAGAATGCCGTCTTTTGAGATGTGGTGCCGTATAGAGCTTGTGTTAACCGGAGTTTCGGAGCAACGTATCTCCTCCTTCTTCAGGGTATAAGAAATCCGCTAGCGACGAACCAGCGTGAGCAGGTGGTGCAGCCACGTTCCTCCGAAACGTCGGTTAACACAATATCTACGCGGTGCCACATCCTAGAAGACTGCATTCTTCACTTACTGTATTTGTTTATATGAAAGAAAGGGAAACAAATTTCGATTCTTCATACTGGATACATCTTTGGATCTTCAAAATTCCCTACAGTGACACATCCTCTGCATTTGGAATCTAGGAGCTTCATAAGTTGTCTAATACCTGAGTGAGTAAACAAAATTAAAAATGCTTAAGGAGATTATAACACACATCTCCTTATCTTAATAGGTTATACGGAATATCTATTTTGTTGAGTTTATAGAGTTATGACGCTCAACCAGCCGAACAAGACTAGCCTGATTACCATTTAGACCGTATTCGTCAAGGCGCCACCATCGTTTGTTCGCTAAATTGTGAAGTTCGTTAATCGTCGTTATAAACGTAAGAATCGTTTGAAACCGATTTGATCGGCACAGTCTAACCTCTGCAATAGATGGTGAGTTTCTTGAGCATTGGATATTGAACGTTTGCACCCCTGATGAACTTTATTCCAAGGCTCACTGGGTCGCATCCTTCCGCAGACTGTTGTCACATACGTCAGGTCTCCCCACCCCTATTTGCTCCGTGAAAGGCTCTGTGTGTTGATCCTGCTGGCCTCTTGACTCTTGTCTGCCCCAAGCTGTGACAGTGGCCACCCTATGGGTCGCGTCTCTGCAGATAGAATCTTGGTTCGCACTGAATATCCAAGCTGAAACCTGGAATGCAAGTTTCCATGAGGCCATGTGGAAGCGCTGACGGTAATCCGTACGTTTTCTCCTACAGTAGAGTGGTGACGTATTTTCCTGAGAAAGTAGGATTCTCATAGTATCCACCTGCTTCAAAATATGCGTCATTTCTAACACACTCAGGTTCTAATAAAATCCGAAAAGAAATATACGAATAATATTTTAATTAAAGGGATCGTGGGTACGAATCCCACTCAGGACATGGAAATTTGGTGTTTGTGCAAGTGTGTGTGTGTTTTTCTGTGTTCTTGTATAGCTGATCACTCGCCCAAGGAGTCCTACCAATTGTCGTAAGATCTTGTAAACTGAAGTGAACGGAGAGTTTCATGGAGGTAGGCTAAGGCCAAAATGGGGGCTGTAGCGCCAAAAGGGAAAAAGAAGCGCACGCTGATGGAACTGCAGATGTTAAAAGCATAAAGAGAAGTTTAAATACCTTAATTAAAATAGTTAATAACGTATTAGGGCCGGTCACGGTAGCCGAGCGGTCTAAGACATGTACTGTCTTCGCTCGCTTGGAAACCGGGATCGTGGGTTCGAATCCCACTCAGGGCATGGATGTTTAGTTTGTGTACAGGAAGAGGCCTTGCGACGAGCTGATCACCCGTCCAAGGAGTCTTACCGAATTTGTAAGATCTAGAAAAACCGAAGTGAGCGGAGAAGTTTCTGGAGGTAGGCCTAGGCCCACTGGGGCTGTAATGCCAAGGAAAAAAATAAGGCATTAGAAAGAGAAACTCGTGTCCTATTTTGAAGTAATGCCTATTACTTTCTTACACACAAAAATAGGAACGTGGAAAACCCATTTAGGCTGCCCGTTTACCCGGCCGAAATTTCACTTGCCCTCCAGGATGAAACTCCGCGGCGTTACTCAGACACCATGTTCGGTGCACCCCAAGAAACTGCAATGAACGTGGGGAGGACGTATGAATGAAAAACGTTGCGACATTTCTCTGAAGGAATGAAATATATGAGAAATAATTTTCAGGACATCCAACCGCGACATTCGATTAGAGGACTTTCGGATTCAAGTGTTCCCGTAGATTTAATTCCTCGAGTCGTGAAATTTAAGTCCGAAGTTGTCATAAGATATGTGAGGACGTTATGAGTTAAACCAGATATAGAAGAATCTTGAAAGAGTTATAATTATTTTTCTGTTTCCACTAGTGACTACCCAATAAATCGACTCACCAATCCAAACCCATGTCTTTAGTCAATGGCACACGTGACAGTATTTATGAATCTGTACAACAACGATTATTGCACGGTGGAGCTAGTAATGTCCGTCTGTTCAGATTCTCTTGTTTCTGATGCCAGTTCTCTCCTTTTCTCCTTCAATATACTTATACATATAATGTATGTATACATATGTATGTATAATGTACATATAATGTATAAGAGCGAAAATTCACAGAGAAAAATGTAACGTAACTTTTGTGTCTAATACACCGTTCCGTCAGTCTTAACGTTCTTCTAAAACAAAGAAATAGGAAGGGGATACACGTTCATTTACTAACACACACATACTCAACACTTTACAAAGTTCTCTCGAACTTATCAGAAGGTAACAGAAGTCGCGTATTCTTGATAATAATTAGACGAAGTTTCTGTCCATCTGCATAAGTGAGTCTACACTATATATGTATGTACGTATGTATATATATATATATATACAAGCCGGAAGGTCGCGAGTTCAAGTCCCGATGAGGTCTTTTTTTTTTCAATTGACCTAATCCTACCAGCCGCACTAGGCCCTGGTGTTTACTCAGCCTCTAAGAAAAATAAGTGCTAGGAATTAATGTTGTATGGTTGGACGTGCAAGACAAAGTGGTAGGTGGACGGAGCAGTCTTGTCGTTCCATACAAACAAATTTAGATCTCTTGCGAGTATGTCCGAAAATTACGTGGATCGCCAGTAGTTGTGTGTTTTACCGGAGTGCCAGGAATTGCATGTGACGAACAGGATGTGGAGTGGAGCGAAGTCCAATCGAAGTTAGAAAAACTCAAAGTCCAGTCTGGTAGATAGGATAGATTTATTTAGGGAGTCGAACAGACGACTTACACCACTGACTGCTGACTGTCGACTGTCCTCAGCAAGGAGTTTAAAATATGCGTTGGCTCAAAGGAATGTGTTGTGTATTCCCACTCCTTTGACCCAGTCATAAGCATAAAACTAATAACCTCTACCTCCCTCGCAATTAGTGAGTACTGCTCACTAACGCTTT
>NW_019724589.1:412948-431246 GCF_002891405.2 Cryptotermes secundus | reverse complement strand
AATTATTACTATTCTCAACGTCAGCATCAGTTGCTGTTCCGAACAAAAGGTGAAATCCTTTACCTACAAAATTTATCAATCCCCTCTTTTCTCTTGGAGATCTACGTTTCCTAATGGGCTTATTTGCACTTGTATAATCTATCAAATTTTCCTTCAACTGATCGATATATTTAGCCTTAGACTTGAAGTAAGATAAGGATGGTATACAGTCAGTAAGATAGTACCATTCCTGTGTTTCTAACTTGTTACAATACTCTATCAGTCTTGTCTTAAAGTTTTTGGTTTGACGCCACAGATCCCTGTGTGGTTCTAAATCTACATAACTCACAAACTTCCACTTCATTGGAAATAAACGAACCGTTCCTAGCTCATCAAAGTATATGCCACTGGCTGAAGTCAGCTGTTGATAACCATACTAAATCATTCTTTTGAAAACATGTTCCTTTTGCCTTTTCATTTTTACTCTGTTCTGACTTAGCTTTAACTAATTTTAACCTCGAAATTTGACTTGCTTCTTGTATTCGTCGTTTAATCATACTGACAACATCGTCGTAATTATATGTTGGTGATAGCCCTTTTTGCAACGCTCCTGGTAAGTTACATTTATGCCCAAATAAAACTTCATAAAGCGTATAAGTTGTAATGGAATGCGGGGTGGTAATCAGCAGTTTCTATCTTTTTCTATACTCAGCAGCTTACACAGCTGTTTAAAAAGATCGGAACAAAAGTTTGTTCCTTGGTCTGTTAAAATCATAGAAGGAATTAGAAGGAATACCAAATATTAACACTACACTTTTCATTAATTGTCAGCTATCTCTTCACTCGTTTGACCTTTTAACGGCATGGCTATTAATTACTTGCTAAGGTTATCTTGGCATGTCAAAAAATATATTTGTTTCCGTTCATTGTCACATTTATGGGACTAACTACGTCTAATGCTATCTTGTCCCACGGGTTATCCTGAGTATCAGTTATTTGAAGGGGTTGTGCTGTCACTTTTCCCATTTTCATCTGTTGACACACTTTACAACTTTTAATATAATCTCTAACTTCTTTTTCCATACCTTCCCACTGCAGATATAATTTGATCCGCTCAAGAGTTCTCGAAATACCTTGGTGTCCGCCTACGGGGCAATCGTGCATTTCACGCATGATTTTCAATTTTCTGTCTTTCTCTATCTCAACTGGGGGACACACATCTTTTAATTCGCTTAGGTTTATCTCTGGATATCGGCTTAAACTGTCGGCGTTGACGTTTTGTTTGCCCGGTTTATATATGACCTAAAAATCATACTCTTCTAATAATAATCGCCATCTAAGGAGTCTCGAACTCGGGTCCTTCACTCGAAAAATCCAAGTTAATCCCTTATGGTCAGTCAAAACTTGAAACCTTCGACCAATTAAGTATGGTCTGAAGTGCTTGCAAGCAATTCTTTTCAACAGTGCTGTAATTAAGTTCAGCGTCATTAAATGTCCTACTAGCGAACGCGACAGGCAAGTCTTGGCCTACCTTGCCTTGGCTTAACACGGCGCCAATGGCATAGCCACTTGCGTCTGTTGTTAAAAGAAATGGTTTTTCAAAATCTGGATACTGCAACACTGGCGATGTAATTAGTTTCGATTTTAAAATTTCAAAACTATTCTGCTCTTTTTCTGACCATCTCCATGGAATTTCCTTCTTTAGCAATTCAGTAAGTGGTTTTGCCAAAGCAGAAAATTTGTCAATAAATTTTCTATAGTAACCAGCCAAGCCTAAGAATGATTTAACAGCTGTTTGATTCTTAGGAGTAGGAAAATTTACAACACTAGAAATTTTCTTTGGGTCTGGTTTAATACCTTCAGCCGTAATTACATGTCCTAAATAATTTAATTCTGGCTTAAGAAATTCACATTTGTCTGGTTCTATTTTAATGTTCCACTTTCTCAAATGCGAAAATACCTCTTTTAATTTTGCATTATGTTCGGAAAGGGTTTCTCCCATCACAATTATGTCATCCATGTATACCATACATTTTTCACCTAACGAATCCCTAAGCACCGCATTCATCATCCTCTGATAAGTGGCTGGTGCCGCTTTTAATCCAAAAGGCATTCGTGTATATTCATAATGTCCATCGGGAGTGGAAAAGGCAGTTTTACATATGTCTTCAGGTTTTATAGGAACTTGAAGATATCCACTCGCACAATCAAGCGCAGAAAAATACCTAGCTCTTCCGACTTTATCCAATATGTCTTGAATATTTGGCAAGGGAAAACTATCCCCAATTGTGATATGGTTTAACCTTCGAAAGTCAATACATATCCTCCATTTCTTTTTATTTGAAGCATCAAGTTTTTTTTGTACAACCAAGAGTGGAAAGTTCCATTCACTCTTACTCGGTCGTATGATACCGTCATCTAACATTTGCGCTACCTGATTCTTAATTTCGTCTCTATGTGCCTCTGCTAGTCTATAATTCTTTAGGGTAATGCATCTCCCTTCTGGAATGGAGGGTGTAGGGATGGAATGTTGTGCTGCTGTGGTTGCGGTCAACTTGTCTCCCGGGAGACGAAATATGTCAACAAACTCATGACAGATTTCTTTAATGTCTTCCCTTCCTTCTGGGATATGACTCAACCTTAAATTTTCATCTAGTAATTTTGTTCTATCTTTTACATTCTTTACTTGCTCCGTCTCTATTCTCGGAGGTTTAGTCAAAACAGGAAATCGCTCTATTACCTGCTCTGTATGGGTCGTGTTTACTATAAGACACGTCATCTGTCCGTTAACACATTCTGTAAGACATCTGGCTACAAAAACACCACCTTGTATTTCTTGACTATCTAGAAACCTAACACCTTTTTCTCTTGTTGGAAGCTGAACAACCTTTTCTGAAAAAGCAGGTATAACTTCTCTTTTAACAATAAAATGGTTCTTCATCAACCAATCTTGTCCCAAAATTAAATCTAACTGTCTAGGCAGTTTGTCGACTACATAAAACAAATGATGACCATTATCATTAACATCAATATCGACTTCTCCGTCGATATTCATTCTATTACCTCTAAACTTATTAAACTTAGTTCTCGGCTCCGGCCCACTTGACCTCGGCTCAATATCAATATCAACTTCTCCGCTGATATTCATTGCATTACCAGTAATCCCACTTATTTTAAACAAATCATTATTTCTCGGCTTGGATCTGGGATGTAACGCAGCCCTAGCAATGAGTGATACCTGCGCGCCTGTATCAATCAATGCCACCCCTATTCCTGTTCGGAGATGCGAACTGGTTACGAAAATCTCATAAGGACCCAGGGGACATCCTTCCTTTTGATTCTCAATTTTCGAAACCTCACCCATCCTCCTCGTGGGTGATTCCGAGGAACCCTCGGCTAGCACAAGGGACCCCACACCTACCTCACTGACCTTCGAATGGTACCAGTGGGTAGTCGATGCTAGCACCTTTTCTAAATTCAACAGGCTACCCTCTTTGAGACAGTCAAAATTATTCACATAAAACTCATCATTAACAACAGGATCCACTTGTGACTGCCCTTCAAATGGTCCTACACACAGTTTCCCTGGAACAGGGTGCCTTTATCATTTGGATTACTGTTCACTTTCCCCCTAGATCCAGCCCTCGACGGAAAAAATCCGCCACCGCTTCCATCTCTTGGATAGCGTAATTGCGATGGAACTCTGCCATCTAACCTTGCTCTACAATCGCGAGTTTCATGACCTTTACGTTTACATCTTTCACATGTAACACTTTGCTTACACTGTTTCATTAAGTGCCCTGCTTGATTACAAAGAAAACATTTTCTACCGTCAGTCACGGCCATAATTTCCTGCTTAATCTTTGGTTGGGGAACCTGCCATTGACCTCTTGATTGCCCAGGAGTTGAACCTGTCAACCAATTCTGATTAGAACGAAATCTTTGCGATTTAAGTTCACTTTCCTCGTTCGAGGCAGTTTCAATCAATTGGAGTAGGGTGGCATCATCGCTCCTTCTACTCTTTACTAGATATTTAATTTTATCACCCTTTAAGCCATTCACGAAAGTACCTTTTAATAATTCATTAATAACATCATTACCTCCTCTCAGGTAACTTAATTGATCTAATGTACGATCATCTTGGCTTAGGTTTATCAATTTAGTTTTTACCTCAAAACTAAGTTCTCTGGCAATATTGAGTAATCTATTGCTCCATTCCGTGACTGATTCACTTTGAAATTGTCTGGCTGTGAACAAGATTCCGGCTGTATAATCTAATGTACGCTTTGTAGTGTAATTTTCCTCCAAAGCTTTCTTAATATTTGCCCACGTATCAATAATTCTGTTATTCAATTTAAACTTTGCATCACCCACAATGTGTGCAAGAATACATTTAACAAACGACGCTTTTCTTACTTCATGTAACATTTCCAATGTTGATTCAACAGTTAAAATAAAATTGCGAACCTCTTTATGGTTCCCATCAAAAGTTGGCAGTAACTTCTCGGCATGAATTACTGTCCCGTACTCTCCTATACTCTCTGCCTCCGTGGCATCTCTCATTAATTGCCTAACTTGTTCATCAGCCATTTTTAAACAATTCCTCTAAAACTTATTATTAAGCCTCCATAATTCTTAACTATTAAAGGGTCTTGACTAACCTTACAAGAGGGAAGGGTGACCAAAGCTCTGTAGTTCGTCCGGTAATGATGGAGGACGGTGCCTAGTCCTCTCCCCAGAGGGTGCCGGAGTCTTGCGACAGAAGCTGCGACCAGACTGCCAGTAGTTCGTGCCTCGGCGTCCCTACTGCGTTGATGGAAGCCAATGGACACAGGACTTTGTTGGACGTTCTGCTGGAGTAGCTAGCTGCGATCTCGCGTTGTCGGTGTCAGGACCCACCGTTGATGTTGGATGACGTTCGATCCTCACCAGCCCCAGTTACTAGCACACAGTTTTTCAGTGATTGGATTAGAAGAAGATTCTCCTCGAAGAAGCGTCTTCCCTTCAGGTGTTGTCGTCACTCCTCCTGGTCTCGAAGGTGATCAGTCTTCTTGACGAGTTCGTTCACAATGACAATTTCAAGTTGTCTTGGCAAGATCCCGATTCGCTGCCACCATGTTGTATGGTTGGACGTGCAAGACAAAGTGGTAGGTGGACGGAGCAGTCTTGTCGTTCCATACAAACAAATTTAGATCTCTTGCGAGTATGTCCGAAAATTACGTGGATCGCCAGTAGTTGTGTGTTTTACCGGAGTGCCAGGAATTGCATGTGACGAACAGGATGTGGAGTGGAGCGAAGTCCAATCGAAGTTAGAAAAACTCAAAGTCCAGTCTGGTAGATAGGATAGATTTATTTAGGGAGTCGAACAGACGACTTACACCACTGACTGCTGACTGTCGACTGTCCTCAGCAAGGAGTTTAAAATATGCGTTGGCTCAAAGGAATGTGTTGTGTATTCCCACTCCTTTGACCCAGTCATAAGCATAAAACTAATAACCTCTACCTCCCTCGCAATTAGTGAGTACTGCTCACTAACGCTTTATTTATGCTGTTGAAGGCCTGTCAGGTTTATAGCTGTATGTGATTTTACTCTGCAGCCATACCCAATACTAATAAGTTATCCTGTGGCATGTTAAGAGTTCGTGGTTATCGCTCGGTCTTGACAGCTTAAAACAACAGGAGGGCTTGCTGCCTGGTCCCTATGACACTCTAAAATAACAGAGGGCTCTGTTCCTTATGACATTAATTTAATAATTTTCCTGGGGATAAAGCGCGGCCGGCGTGTAAGGCTGACATTGCAAGCATTGCTTGATCATGAACCTTAGCGTGTTATTTATAATTTCTTCTCCTGAACTCCCCTACTAAATATAAAAGTTGTCCCTGTACTTAACTAATTAAGCACTACGCTATGAAGGCGTATGGGGGAGTGGATGTATAGATCCACATTTCCTTGGCCTCGGAACTAGCTGGAGGTGAATGGTCAGCTTTACGCCCCGGGTGCTTTACCCCTGGGGAAAGAGCCCCCAATAGCCATCGGATAGGAGTTTGGATGGACCCCAGAGCTGGTCTGGATGTCGTGGAGAAGAGAAAATTCTTGACTCTACCGGGACTCGAACTCCGATCTCTTGGTCGTCCAGTCCATAGCCAGTCACTATACCGACTGCGCTATTCCGGCTTCTCTATTAAATGTACACTACATAATTTTACAGTTTTATTTATTTCACATTTTAATGCTGTTTATAGGATGAGTTATGAATTCATCTTCTGAACCCTAATTTTAAGAATTCAGACACGCTGCAATATGTCAGCATCCATTAACAAATTCTCGGAGTCTTCTTCAGGGCATTGTGGTACTCAACATTTTGTGAAGAAATGTCCACTGCCAGTAATAACACTATCGCCCTGGACTTCCGTATGACCCTGAGTAATGTTAAAACATTGTCGCGTTTAGCTGTTCAGCACTATATCTCTGTTCAGGAAATGTCATTGATTCCGAGGAGATGAAGCCCAGTAGACCTACAATTCAGTCAAGCCATTTCTGTGAGAAAGGGAGCTTTTTTATAGCTGCTTTTCTTCGTCCTGTCATGAGACTCCAGGGATATCTGAAACAAAATAGTGTTCAAACCCATTCAGAATTCTAGTCGTTGGACCGCGGATGGAATTGCCCCTAGCAAGCAGTAATATAGCAGCAACACGTGGGACACGCATTCGGTGCTATCACGGCGAAGCGTGCTGACCGGCCGACAGATAGCTTGGTGTCTGGTCAGCGCCATGGTGGATGGAGCCGGTATATTTCTCCCTTATCTCCCGCTCTTTAATTTTTTCTCTGCTCTCTTCTATCATTTCTTTTCTTATCCTCTCCTCACCCCTCTTTCCCCCCTTCAATACATACATGTGTCATATTACACACTGTAGATGGGATCAGGATCCTCGCCCTTCTGTACATAAAAAAAGGTAAAGCTGCCCCTGTAACAGGCCGTGGAGGCCCGTAGGGTAGTGAGATGTTGAGGTTCCCACATTTTCTAGACAGTCGGCTCATAGATGGCGATAAGGTTGTCAACTTTAGGCCCCCCATACCCACACAGTTTGGCCTTGCGATCGACCTTACAGGCAAAACTGTGACAGTTTGGCCTTTCCCTTTCCTTCCCCATACACGCGCAGATAGGCCTCAAGGCCGCATGCAGTCTTCCATTTAAATATCGGTGTTGTGGGTCCTCCTGCGGTAGTATTTTTTAATTGCACATTTAAATTTTGCTCTAAATTATATTATGTATCGTAACTTTTGAACTATATAAGATATAATTATGAATTTTTCACTGAAATCATCTTAAAAGATGGTTTTATAATCTTACCTTATAATATGATGCGATGGAAGCAACTGGATTAGAAGGTGAGATTCATATGGTATTTCTTGAAACATCCATCCAAACACAACCCTGCCTCACATTCACTACACCAATAAAGAGATTCTTTCTTTTTACCATGTTTTGCGCACACCACACATCTTTTTTTAGGCTTTGCCTTTTTCCATTGATTGGAATACGCTCCAGGAAATGTCGTTCTGTGAGTCTTTTACGCGGCGTATCAACTGACGGACGGCCGTATACAGGACGAAGAACACCAGAACCGTGATTTTCCACGAGGCCTTGTGCTAGTGAAAGTCTGAACTTTAGTGTGTCCATGTTTTTGTTATTCGGGAGACATCGATATATGACCATTGCTTTATGTATTGCTACATTGAGTAGCCTCTTGAATAACTTCTGAAACCACTTAGTACTCTTCTTTCGTTCAAGCAAGTACGGCTGTAGCGTTTGATCCTTCCGATCCATTCCTAGCATGTGTCTGTTGTGATCACAAACAACCACGTGCTTTGTTTCTTGTTTGTTTGCTTTATTCACAACCACACGCATATCATCTTTGTGGTATGTTGATATCATAGTCACTTGGCCATTGTAACTGTGAGGTCACGCGTTCTATTTAGACTGACTGGCAGAGCTGCAGTATCTTGAATGTTATGGTTACACGAACAGAGAGCGTATTCTTTTCACAACAGCCCAGTGCAAACATGATCATGCTGGAGTGGTTCGTTCCATATTTATGGGCCTTCGAAATTAGGCTTACGCTGAAGGGTTGGTGTTTAGCATTGTAATCTATAATTGTTAACATGCGATAAAAGTTTGATTTTTAATTACACCACTTACCTCCGTATCACTAACAAGACTTGAAAACCCGTCCAAGGCCTCTTCTTGGTCTACCAGGAACGACAAATCTTTGCAGTACCACAATTTCAGGGCATAGGGGTCTTCGCTACTCATTCCAGATTTCTTAGCCGTCAGTACTTTCTTCCGTTCCTTCCTGAAACTGCTTCGTAGATTGTTGATCTTTTTCAACACAGTTTCCTTGTTAGCTTTTGGTCAACTGTTTAATTTTTTCTGTCAGTGCTAAATAAGCATTCTCTTTCATCTCCCGGTTGTGGTATTCTTTGCTCTTCACCTTCCAAATGCAAGGATGACCACGAAATTGTTCAATAAACTCGACTAAAAAGTCCTTCGACCATGTCGCCATAGCACAAAGTTTCAAAATACCACGAGAAATGACCACAACGCGAAACAGTAGGGAAGAACACGAAACATCAGCAGCAACTGAGCGATTGGCCTGCCGGTATCGTCACACACGTACGTTCCGCCTGTCACGTGCTACGTCCTGCAGGTAGAACTGACGGGATTCCTACAGGCCAACAGTCCAAACGATTGGCCGGCCGGCCGCACCACACACGTCACTTTTGCCTTTCAGTCTTCAACTGTGCAGGCCGAACTTGAGGCCAAACTGTGTGTGTATGGGGGGCCGTAGGCGCCGGCTGTCCTTTACCCCCCCAGAAAATTCCTGGTATTCATTTCTGTTAGAGACCGAGTCGACCCCAGGGCCATAATGCGGCTGGAAGTATTAAATGAATTGAAAAATCCAATGACCTCATTGGGATTCGAACCCTCGACCTTCAGGCTTGTAGCATAATGCCTCAACTAACTACGCTACCGCGTGTTATCGTTGAATATGATGTTTTCACGGCGGCGGTTATGAAGAGTTCTATCTTCTGGGATATATCGCTGTGTAGTGCATTTAAAGTTAGTTTTTATTTCCGCCCTGAAGATGGAGGTAACATGTTGCTGCGAAGCGAAGGTTGACTTTCGGCAGACTGCACGGCATAACATTATGCCAGAACATAGAGCTCTTCAGCGAGTTATTCTGCACATCAGTCCCGACGGTTGAGACAGAGTCAGTCTCTGAAACGTCTGATTTTTATTCCAAACCAACGCGTCTGTTCGCCCGAGAAGGCTTCACTGCATCTCATAAACAACAAAAATCTCTGTGACTTTAGTCCGCAAGCGAACTATACCGACCGAGCGACCGCCGCTTGTCGGCGAAGATAGTGTCAACTTTGGCGGATAGAGGGAGTCGCGTCGTCAGCGCAACGGATCCCCACGGCCGTTACTTTCGGGTTTCTAGACCGGATCCGCTATTTCCTTGAAGTAGCTCTTCAGTTATCTTCACGAGGCTTAGTGGGCCCTGCTCCAGACCCACTCCTCAGAAAAAATATGGTAGCGCCGGGAATCGAACCCAGGACCTCTGGATCTGTAACCAGGAACTTTGACTACCAGACCACAGAGGCGGTCCTAGGATTCAGAAAAATCAGGCCTTTATAATGATGGCCCTTAATTTTTGTAACTTAATATTGCACTGTAAAAACTGAATTATTTGTCAAGTATGGCGACGACCTTAATGCACTTAAACATTCACAGTCGCGGAAAGCAGACAAGTGGTTTTCCTCCGTCTTGGGGATTCGGCGTGGAGCTAACAATTTCTCGTTTCGTTACGAAATGTCACAGAGGGCCTTAGACATGGACGGATGCCTTGGATAAACGACCTAAGCTAAGGAAATGGATATGTGATACAGAGTGGTGTGGTATGGGTTGGCTTTACCTGGCTCAGGATAAGACCAGTGGAGCGCTCTTGTGAAATTTTTGAGTAGCTGAGCGACTGGTGGTTCCTCAAGAGGGCTCGACTACATGGAGTTAGCTAATTTTAATATTATCCTCCTATTACTCCGAGGTCTCCAAAATTGTTTATTTCCTTTAATATTTTTCCTACTTATAATTCTCATCCTTCCCATGAATTCTATGTTCCACCTTCCTCATCCTCCTTGCTTTGTTCACCCAAAAATGTTTTGTGAAAAATACGAGTTATGAAGCTCCTCATTACGCTGGTTTCTCCGGCTTCCCCTTACGTTCCATTTGAACCGTAACAAAGTGTAGACGGGCCTAATGCCCGGAGCCTATTGAGGTGAGCTCTGCGTGTGTATGTGAATGCTAAAGACAACAGTTATTAATTCTGATCCCTCAATTTAGTTTTTGAAAGGATGCGTATCAGTTTATGGCTCTAGTGCAGGGTGAATGTTGTATATAACTAACTGTCGTTCCGAGGAATTTGCATTGCAAATATTGACCTCATTTGCGGAAGCTTCGGGTTTGCTCCCTTTCTATGGTCCTCTCTGATTTATGAGGTCTACTATGTTGGATGTCTACTTTAGACGCACGCCACAAAACACGTAATTTATACTCTGAATATTCCGTGAAATCTGAAGAGAAGTAAATCCGCAAATTCAAAGTAATGTAGCAAATATTCAGAAATTCCAAAGTAAAAGTAATCCTATGTTGCTTTAGTTCTTATGGTTCCGTCTCCTGTGGAAGAGAGAAAATGATGCAACGTTAACACGTTAGTAGCCGAACACAGGAAACGGGACAAATGGCAATGTCACTTATGTAACCGCGATTTCACTCAGTTTCACCACAGGCATGCAATGTGTAAATTAATAAAGATCTGAAGTGAATAATCAGTCACCATAGGGAGAAGGGCACTTCTTGAGAACCTCGGCTGAACAAGAAACTCTCCACTGCAGTTCCGCGTGACCAATCCTTTCCGCATGCAGTGTTACATACTCACACAACCAGCTCACTCTCTGCCGCTCCATAATCCATGAAGTGGAAAACCTTGGTCTCATAACTGTTAGGAATTGGAGTGGGCTGCTGCGAAGGATGTGGAAGTTGGCCTACTTTGAGGTAAGAATTAGTGCCCAAGTACCTAAAGAAAAGACCGCCTCTGTGGTCTAGTGATCAGAGTTCCTGGCTACAGATCCAGATGTACCGGGTTCGATTCTCGGCTCTACCAGATTTTCTGAGAAGAAGTGAGTCTGGAACGGGGTCCACTCAACCTCGTGAGGATAATTGAGGAGCTACTTGAATGGAAAAATAGCGGCTTCGGTCTAGAAAACCGATATTAATGGCCGTGGGGAGCCGCTGCGCTGACCACGCAACACATTCTATCCGCTAAAATTGGCAGTAACTTCACCGATAAGCGGCGGTCTCTCGGTCGGTATAGTTCGATGGCGGACTACAGACCACGGATTTTTTTTTGTACCTAAAGAGAAACTAAGAGCGATGGGTTCTCCGGCTCCTTCTCCAGCAGCGGGACTCCCCAGTACGAATCAGATCAATACTGCGGAGCTAATCTGCTTGATTTCTACATCTGTGGCTTTCGTCTGATTCCTCTCATAAGTGGCATCTGGTGTCAGCAGTTAGAGCTACAATGGCTCTCTCAGCATAAATAATAGACGCAATTGGCTGCTGGGACCAATTCCTGGCCTTTGTCTCCATAGATTTCACTCTCCAACCCTGTTCAACCTCAGATCCAAGCATAGTTGCTTCTAGCAACGTTTTTTAACAATTCCCAAACAGACAACGAAATTAAACTTTGAATCAGGCACTGGCATTTAAAATTGTACCTCTCAATGCCCTGTAGGCCATAATTAATATCCATTCATGCATTTGTTATGCGTTGCATGCAAGGAGCTCGGGAATATGGGGGGGTGGGTGAAGCCCGGTCGGCTCTACCTGTGCTTTTCTCCTTGATTACTGAAAGAATTTGACTATTAATTTGTGTTCGAAGGAACATGAACAGTGTAACTTCTACTTTATGTGAAGTTTAAGCAAAATTTATCAGATTTCATAAGAATAAGAGTTAGTAGTGCAAAATTCTGTTGTAATGAAATGTAGATCTCATTAAAATATACAAATTAATCTTGGTATATTTTCAGATGTTAAGCGAAATATTTTTCAAAATAGAAGCAAAAATAATGCTTGTCTTGTAAACGATAATTTGCAAGTGTACTTTCGTGTGCCGCAGATGATATACATCAGTGGGGCGTAAGGATCTAAGCATCTGCAGCAGAAAACAGTGGCAGGAAAGCGCGTGGGATGGATGTTTACTCCCTTGACATAAGGCGCACTTTTCCATTCTTGTTTTATGAAATGCTGTATAGACAAAGAAACCTTTCCTAGTAAGTACCCACAATAAAAGTGTAACATTACTTCCATGAGATATCCGCCAGATTCTCTTTTATATAATTATATCCACTCTTACAGCCCCGGTTTTGATCAATTTCTGGTTTGTATCCATTTAACTGGCCGCATTATCTCTCGCTAAAATATTATATTAGGGGTATTTCTTATAATTTCTCAGGCATTATTAGTATCTTGATTTTGCTTCATCATTTTCCTAATCTATTAATATGTTTGGCAATGTATTAAGTTCGTACTAGTCTTTAATTATTTTATTTTGTTTCTTTACCAAACAATTTCCCGCCCATAAAATAGACCCCTTATTTGTCTGTGTCCCAAATTATGTTGTGTTTAAGTTACTATAGCCAAGATATTGATTCCTCCGGATTTAAATGTGTTAAGAACACTCGCACGGAACAAGGAAGTTCCTAATTATTAAAAGTTTTTCCTTTCGCAATGAGAGAACAGTGCACGTCTCCTGTGTAAAGTAGTACAATCTTGATTTCGAGTATGAGATTTTGGACGGAAATAGATCACGATCTGCTGTCAAATACACGTGCATACCTGAAATCATTATGCCAATTAAAATAGTTATTCTTTAAGTTACTAACTACTACGACGACAACGGTGCAAATTTTCGACGTTGTATTTGACGAATTTAATGTAGTTGAAACCTATAATTATGCACTGAAATACATTACTAATTAACTCTTGACAAAACGTTTAGTTGAAAACCCTAAAGGGGAAGAGCCTACTTGGATGACCTAGGCGTATAAGGAAGAATGGTACCAAATAGATCTTAAAGAAATTGGTTGAATAATTTTTAAATTTGATTCATCTGGCTCAGAGCGTTTGTGAACACAGTAATGAACCTTCGGTTTCCCTAAAAGATGGGAAATGTCTTCAGTATCTTCCGAATTGTTAGTATCTCGAGAAGGAATGCGTGTTGTAGATCCTGCCAGCCTTAACATTACATACATTGAAGACTTAAAATGTACTGGTCATTACAACTTTCTCCCAGGACTTGTATAATCCAGTCATTTGAATTAGAAGTCAACATATCTCATATGACGTGAGCAGATATGCCGTAACTGACTCACCATAACATTATGTTGCCTTGAGCTTCTCTTTCATATGTATAACCATCGCTAAAAAGTCTTCCCGATGAGAGAAGTAGCGAAGTAGATCAGAGCACGTGCCCTTGGGACCGAGACTGGAAATCCCAAATTGAATTTGGTGTGCCGAACGACTACAAGGTGTGCAGAAGTTCTGAGGAATAATACAAAGCTTCTGCAATATTCCGAACTTGCAGTTATTACTTCGTGGAAGGATACGAAGGAGTAGTTGAAACTAAATTATTTTTTTTTCAAAACAAAAACTCCGTGGACTGTAGTCCGCAAGGGAACTATACCGACCGAGCGACCGCCGCTTGTCGGCGAACTACAAAATTCCAGGAACATGTCCTGCTAGAACCATATTTTTTCAGTTTAAGGTCTTTCGTTTGTTTGAATATTAAAACAAAGAGTAGATTACGTTGAAGATATGGTCTGCAAGGCCGATATGGATATCGTGCCTGGGAACTTTCTGCTACTTAAACAGGGCAACAATTCTAGCACTCTTTCTTCAGTGGAAAGCTTAAGAACAACGAGTACAAGGAAATGTTGATCTGCGTTAGACAATACAGAAGACGGAACTACATGTCTTACACAGATCGCTTCTTAAAGAGAGAATGGGCATGCGGGTATGTGGTGTTCTGTGCGTTACCGTGAGTGAGACACGGTCAATTGCCGTGCTGGACGCCCCGTCACAGGCCTCATTATATTGTGACAAGTAGACTCATTTCTAGACAACGCCTGCAATACACGCACACAACAACAGAAGTGGTGTTGCAACACGTTTTTTCTATGTGGTTTCGCATGCATCCATTGCTAAGCAACGGATATGTTTTCTGTGCTGTGGTCCGACCCGAGGCTATATAAATATAAGTCAACAGTAATTGGCAGTTCATTTCAGTCCAGTTTGAAGTTAGAATAATTCCTGTGGCGCGTACAGTCGGAAGGTGACAATGTATTAGATAGTGATTTGTGAACTTTCGTAACCAGTTGTCCAATAAATTCGATTAACAAATCCAAAATCCGTCTTATTAGTCACGCAACCCCAGGATACGTGATAATATTTTGGCTTGAAGATTTTGGCGGTAGACAGGCTGTATTGATAGCATTTGCTCTGAATATGACGAAATGATAAATGGATGAAGTTGTCGAGGAATTGTTTAGACACATATATACGGCAGAGTATTCATTAGAATACGCGTATAATTGAAGGGAAGTGTATTTTAGTAGATAAAATATATTGCACAAGTTGTGCACCTTGTGGTTTCTCTTACTTTGTTACATGCAGAGGTAATATATTGAAGATAAAATTTATTTCTTGTAACCCATTACCACTTATGATATAGTAAATAACGGTAAAGTTGTCCCTGTGGTCAACTAATTACGCATCATGCCATGAAGGCCTATCCGAGAGTGGATGTATTGATCAACGCATTCCTGACCTCGGTACGAGGTGGAGGTGAGTGGTCAGCTTCACGTCTCTACCACTTTGCACCCAGGGATCGGGACCCTGTACCCATTGAATAGGAGGTCATGTGGGACCTAGAGCCGGTCTCGACACTATGGAAAATAGAAAAATTCTACCCCTTCCTGGAATCGAGCCCCAACCGTCCATCCTGTACCCTACCCCTATACAGACTGAGGTATCCAGCTTCATGATGATATATAAAAGGTTTCGTAAATTAATTTTATTTTTATCCCTTTAAATATTCAATAATAGGAAGAGAGATTTATGTTAACTGGATGTATATGTCATGTCGAGCACAATTTTTTTTTCTAAAATGAGTGTTTTTCTTTTGTAAAATCTCTACAGTTCGGTTCATACTTCACCTAGTGAAAGACTTGTATTATGCACATGCGAAAACTAACGATATTTTTTCGGGACCGTCGTTACTAAATTTAATCGGAACCTGTCTTAAAATTTTGTGGAGGTAAAATATGCGGACGAATAGACTACGGACGGACGGAACGCCCTCTGTGTATATTCGCTTTTTGCACTTTGGGAAAAGAATGCATAATAAAAGGAACCGTTACATTTTTCCTGTTCGTGTGCTGTTGAGATATATTAATGGCCCGAAAAGACTGGTTTCCTCACGTGGTGATTCACACAAGAAAAGCTTTGTCTGAGGGAAGATGCACTTAAGGTTGTGTGGGTAATAAGAATATATGGGCGATAGAATTCCATTTGTACGAAGCCTCAGTATGGAAATCGACAGGAATTTGTTTGGGGCAACACATGTGAACGTCTCGCGGTGACAGCAGTCATCTGTTATTCGCAAGGCTCCTACACACGATAGTGCACAAGTGCAGGTTATGCGGGGGCTACCCAGTTCGAATCTCTGCAAGAAATCTGCATACACTCACTAAAGCGTTCCTTGGTCTTTATCAGACTTTCCGCAACAATGACGTAATAGTACCTTCAAATAGGCCAACGCAGTTTGTTGCCGAAATTTTATCTGCTTACGTTTCTCTGCCATCTCATCAGATCATTCAGAATTTTAATTACAATCATTTCGATTTAAACATCGTCATTATACATACTGCATATCAACCCCACGGCAATATATATGTATATATATAGCCTACGCAGCTAAGGCTACCCTATCACTTCACATGAAAATAAATAAAGAACCTGAATTTTGTGTGACATTTATGAGCTCCTCATTTTAGGATAAATACACCCTCTATAGTTGAAATGGTGTCCTTAAATGGCAAAAACAATCATGAATTCTCCGTCCACCATTCCTAATGCTTCCCCATTTCATATAAAATCTGCTCTTCCAGTGCCGCTAGAGTTTCTTAGTCGTCATCATCGTCATCGTCATGTAGTGGCGTATTCTGCTACTTTTCCTTCTTAAGAACCACTGCACACGATTCACATATTTCAAGAAAGCTTTCAATTGAAGCAGTATATATGGCGACCATGAATAATAATCTGCTATGAAATTTTGGAAACTGCTTTTGTTATTCGTGTCACCTTTCACTTGAATTTCCCAGGTTCTTGCACACAAACACAAACACACACACACCAATCTTTGTAACAGTCGGAGCACTCCTGTGGGGCAAACCGTTGGCCTGTAAAGAAAATTATATTTCCGCAGTATAACTGCCTAACCCTCTTTGGAATGTTCCGCACATAAAAAGTTTCTAGTGCACAACAGCCCTGCGCTTATCTAACGCGATGTCAAGACGTTTAACAAACAACAGAAAAACGCGTCAGTCAGAAAGTGCAAAATAAAACAAAATATCTCGCTACCGAAAACATTTAGAAAGATGCAAATGCAACCTATCTGAATTTGTGACTTTATAACTACACTATGATCTACAGTTCTTGTAAAGTAATCTCCTTTATCGCGATAAATTCCAGGTAACTTTGGCCTCCTGTACTCTAGTTGCAAGATGCTAAATTAATCGAAAATATAATTAAAGAGGAACATAAGAATGGAGCCGATAAATAATGTATTTAACAAAATAATTTATTAAATTATTCGACACCTTCAAGACAATATCGTTTTTTTTTTCTTCAAGTCTATTTTATGTTAATGAGGAGTTCGTGAGGAATTCTTTGAAAATGATTATTAAGGAAATAATTCATAAAACAAAAAATGTCCCTTATTCATTTCCGTCTGTAAAATGTAGCCCTGCCTGGAATCTATAAAGCTCAATCAAGTATAGATTTTAACTTTACTCTCTTGAATTCAGTGAAATTAAATCAAACAAGGTTCGAAGAATAATTTTTGGAAAGTTCCTAAGAAATGTATGATTTAATCCTTACGTGAAGTCCCTTACAGTGAAACTGTTACGACGAAACAACCCGATAATACAGGATTGCGCAGGCTCTAAAATGTAAATTCGTCATGGCTTAAACATTTTTTTATAAATGAGAGCTACTGAAAAGGCGTTGAGCCACCACCGCCCACCACTCCGCATAACCATTCATCTCTCTAATCTAGTACAAGCAGAAGTACTCTCCTTCGTCTGGAAACGGTTGCTTTCTTTGTCAATGTCAAAATACGTGTATATCTTTAGTAGCTGAAGTTTTGCCGATCACAGTGGCCGCGCGGTATAAGGCATGAACTGTCTGCCCTAGCTCGAACGCTGGTATCATGGGTTCGCAACCCACTCGAGGCATGAATGTCTCTATTTTGTGCGTTTGTATTGTGTTTCTGTTGTCTTTTGCGTAGGTAGAGGCCTTGTGACAGCCTAATCCCTCGGCCAAGGAGCCCTACCGTCTGAGTATAGGATCAAGAAGTTGAAAAAGCGGCGAAGAATCAACAATGGGCCGTAGAGCCATGATAATAATAATAATAATAATAATAGCCTAAGCTTTAGAGGAAGAATTCAATTCAAATTAAGAAATGAAAGTATAAGCACATGATTAAAATAAAGATTTTCAATGAGGTTTCAAGTCGAATCCGAAAACTATCATAACATTAACACTTCATTTAACTTCCGTGGCCATGTTGCATTCTTTCAAGATGGCGTAGTAAAATTTCACAATTTCATAATGGCGACAAAAAAACGGCAACGCAGAAAACCGAAGGTGAAGTTACACTCTGAGGCGTTTCCGAAACCCTGCGGAGCGCCTGCGAATTTCTCTCAGCCGGCCCATCNTACGCCAGCGCCGGGCATCCAGCGAGGAACTTCGGGATACAACACATCAGTGCGTCTGCACGGATGTCGCAACAACTCGAATACGGCTCAATGAATGTTCCTTACAAATAATATTGTAGCATTTCATGAACATTTGTCGACTTATTTGAATTTCTGTTTAGATCATCCATGTTTAAAGCACGATCACGTTACAAAAAAAAA